>NW_015641022.1:410292-423782 GCF_001515625.1 Sinocyclocheilus rhinocerous
TATATATATAAGCAAAAAAGACAATACCAAACCACAAATCATTACGCAAATAGCTGCAAGAATGAAGACCATGTATGCAAATACACCTTTTCGAAAAAGATTTTTCGAAGTTATAAATAAAGTTGTACATAAAACAAAGACAACTGGAGTATGTTTTACAAGAAAACACTATTTCAGTCCTTCTACTTCCACATTTCATGTTTAATTCAATGTTATTTGCCATATCTTTGTAATTATTTGTGAAAATTTACTAGCAATTGTTTCACCACCACAAAAGAAGATATTTTGAAGAATGTTGGTAACCAAACAGTTGACTGTAGCCATTGACTTCCATAGGATTTTTTTCCATACTATGGAAGTCAGTGGGTACCGTCAACTGTTTGGTTACCAACATTTCTTCAAAATATCTTCTTTTGTGTTCAACATTAGAAAGAAACTCGTTGAGGGTGAGTAAATGATTTTGGGTGAACTATCACTTTAATACTAAAAGCCAAAAGTTGATCAATATCAATACAGCACTGCCTTGTAAGCATAACAACTACAAATGTTTTTTTCAAATCTACTCTCAGAAAGTAGGTACTTGCATTTTCAAGGCTGCAAATATGTCCCTTAAGTCAGCCAGTGAGGTGTCTCTACCACAGGTCAAAGGGCTCTCCACAGGAAAAGTAATCATGTGCGAGCGAGGGAACGAGTGAAGACAAGAAGAGAGAGGGAGAGTGGACGTAGATTGATGGGCTGTGCAAATGGAGAGGGATACGAGACGAGCAAAAGTTCAGCACAAAGCCCTAACCATCACAGCGGCCCCTGTGTGTGGCCTAACACAGATGGATCGCTCCACTGCCTCAAACAGCCATGAATAAATAAGGACCCTTCCCAGAATGGAGGAGCATCCGCTTCCATTACAGTCCCAGACCTGCATTTCAGAAAAGTCAATATTTTCTCCATCATGGCATTCATCACTTTAGTTATCTGTGAAAGGTGGAAAAGACACATATAATATATACAGCAGCTACACAAAGCTGATCAACTAATAGTCAATTATAATTACTTTTAAAAGCTGTAGGCAACGAGGAATTACACTTCCTCAGAACATTTCACTAAAATCTCGTCATTACAACTGAATGCAGTGGGAGGAGCTGTGGACATGTGACATTTCAAACTTGCTCGCTTAAAGGGGTCATATGATGCAATTTCATTTTTTCCTTTCTCTTTGGAGTGTTACAAGCTCTTGGTGCATAAAGAAGATCTGTAAAGGTTATCTATTGATTCGGAAACAGGCTGAGAAACTATTTTTTTTCTGAAAATGAATAAAATCTTGATAATATTTAGCTTTTTTTTTATAACAAGGTTCTAAGTATTTTTTTTTTTACATTTTTTATTGATTTATTAGATTTTTTATTAATGCAAACGGTTTACTTTTTTTTTTTTTTTTTACATTTTATAGTTAAATTTATCTTATTTTGAAATCATCTTTAGCAACATATGTGAATACAACAAATAAAAATAAAATAAACTACATTTAAATGAAGTTATATAAATATATTTATATAATACACACAAAAATAAGAATCTAAATTTCTCAAACAATTTTTACTCCTTATTTTTAACTAATAATTTAATTAATTTAATTGCTCGATAATGCCCATGTCTATATAGTGTAGCTTCCTTAAACTGTAACTGAGTGAAAGTCATGAAAACCTTTCTATTTTCAGAACTGTGAATACTTTTGTATTGATATTATTTTCACGATAATTAAGCATATTTTCACCCATTTGCTCAATACAGTAATGATTCCAGTTGTATTGATTTTTTTCTTCTTTCATTAGACTCTTATTGTAATACAGTTTTTAATTTAAATCTTCATAATGCTGTATAAATTTGATGTATAAATATTTGACCTTTTTTAGTTTAGGTAGTTTTTTGCCATACAGTAATGAGAATTTAAGGGGAAAATGTACTTTATTGTCAGAAAAATAGGTTACAGTTTATTTTAAGGTGCCCTTGTTTTAGTGTAATTATATATTTAAGTACTATTAATGAAGGACTTTTAAATAATTATTACATTTAAGTAATATTAATTAACAACGTGTACTTACTATAGGGTTAGAAATAGGGTTTGGTTTAGGGTTAGTTGCATGTAATTATGCATCATTTACTGTAATTATTACAGTAAGTACATGCAACTTGTAACAATGACACAAAAATAAAGTGTTACCCAAAAATCAATCTAAAAAGAAAGAATGAATGAATGCATGCATATTTTGGGCTGAAATATGACCTGGACATGTTCTCAGACAGAATTTATTAAGATTCTCCCAATTTATGACTTTGATCTAGAATCTTTTTGTCCTGCTACCGCATGCTGTCCAGTCTTTCCTCAGAGTCTCTGCTCACCCGCTTCTGCACACACATAACGATGCTTAAAGGACTACATGTGCGGTGGATACTGGCCGGCTGGGGTCCCAGCGGATGGGGCAGGCTGTCGCTCTACCTGATTAGAATTGCTGGGCCGGGCATGTTGGGAAGACGAGCACAGCCACCTCAGACCGGCCCGTGAGCAGCCGACCACCCCGACCAACTGCCACCATGGCAACCAGGAGCTGCTGAGAACAACCAGCTCCATTATTGAATTTCAGCACTTTAATGACCAATAACAGATTTGAATTAGTCTGCCAACACTCATTTTTAGCTCGCCGCAAATTACAGGGTTTTTAGACTGCAGACACATTTAGCAGTTCCTGCACAAAAGCTCGCGACGAGACACTTTGATAAAGTGGCTCCTAATATCTGGGGCTTGATAAATGAAGCTGCTGTCAAAGCGAGAACAGCAGCTGCCAGACGTGTACCTGCAAATCTCATGCTAGAAGACCACCAGGAGATACGATGGCCAGAACAAGACCCTATTAAAACCACACACACTATTATAGCTTATGAGGAAATATGTTATGTGACTGTCTGTTTTCTGATGAAAACTAGTGGTGCTTGCCTGTGCAAAACTCACAGGCATGATGACAGGGTGGTTAAGCAGTTGCTATGGTAATTCTGGGTCATTGCGGACATCATTGATGCAAAAAATATCGCAGTACATTGGAATATTGCTAAAACAATTCAAGAATAAAGGAGCATGTCCAATAGTGCTGTCAAAATGGCTGAAAATTTTAATTCGAATTTTAATATGAATATGGATCATTAAATATGATCAAAATTCAAATTATATTCGAATTTAAAATGCATAATTTCAGTTAGGGTGAAGAAAAGCTTTTGGCTTCTTAAGAATAAAATCAGTCTTTATTTGATTGAATAAATGGCATTGCTTGCTGAAGACTCTAAATGAATAAACTATAAACTAAACTAAATGAAAAACATCTCAAAGTTTGTCTTTTTGCGCTGCCTGCAGATTACCGTAATAATCATAACAAGTATGCACACTATTTTTGACGCGACTAGCTTGACAGCTTTGCATTTTTTAGGCGCTGTTTTTTGAACAGTTACTTCTAAAGAGACTGTCTCAAGATGAAGTGATCGGTTTCATTCATTTGTGCTCAGTCTTTGCGCGCTCTCCATAGAGTGAATGAGTCCTGTATGCCTGTGTGCACGATGCTACAGTAAACACATTCATATGCGCTGAATACTGCCAAAGATGATGTCGTATTTAAAGGCTAAAATTAAAAATTAGCTCCCTGTCTGATTTGTTTTTGTAGAGTTGTTAATGAACTTCAAATTCAGCGAAAAAGTCGTGTCACACATAATCATGACGATCATTGTTTATATTATCAGTCAATGGTGTGCACATCGCTATTAAAGGGTTAGTTCACCCAAAAATGAAAATTAGGCTGCGTTTTACTCACCCCCGAGGCATCCTAGGTGTATATGACTTTTTCCATAAAAAAAAGTCTCACACACGGCTCCGGGGGGTGAACATTATTTGATTGAATAAATGGCATTGCTTGCTGAAGACTCTAAATGAATAAACTATAAACTAAACTAAATGAAAAACATCTCAAACTTTGTCTTTTTGCGCTGCCTGCAGATTACCGTAATAATCATAATAAGTATGCACACTATTTTTGAGGCGACTAGCTTGACAGCTTTGCATTTTTTAGGCGCTGTGTTTTTGAACAGTTACTTTTAAAGAGACTGTCTCAAGATGAAGTGATCGGTTTCATTCATTTGTGCTCAGTCTTTGCGCGCTCTCCATAGAGTGAATGAGTCCTGTATGCCTGTGTGCACGATGCTACAGTAAACACATTCATATGCGCTGAATACTGCCAAAGATGATGTCGTATTTAAAGGCTAAAATTAAAAATTAGCTCCCTGTCTGATTTGTTTTTGTAGAGTTGTTAATGAACTTCAAATTCAGCGAAAAAGTCGTGTCACACATAATCATGACGATCATTGTTTATATTATCAGTCAATGGTGTGCACATCGCTATTAAAGGGTTAGTTCACCCAAAAATGAAAATTAGGCTGCGTTTTACTCACCCCCGAGGCATCCTAGGTGTATATGACTTTTTCCATAAAAAAAAGTGTCACACACGGCTCCGGGGGGTGAACAAAGGCCTTCTGTAGCGAATCGATGCGTTTTTGTAAGAAAAATACATATTCAAAACGTAATAATCACTTGAATCTAGCTTTTTTTGGGCGAACTAACCCTTTAATAGTCCTACTATGCATTATATGTAGCTAGTATTGTTGTAATGCTTAAATATAACAATTAATTTGAAATAACCTAATTCATTCATCAAATCATTCATAACTTTTGGGATTTAAGACAATTAACTTTCTGATTAAGTTAATTATGATGATTTTAAAGAAGATTCTTTTCAAGAATTTGAATTTGAAAGTTTTGTCTTACGAACAATCTTGAGAAAAAAATATAAGAATATTCTTAAGAAGAATTTTTGGGAATGCAAAATAGTCTTAACTTTTTTCTTAAGTTAGAAAATATGAAGAAAAATGGCAGTTAAGAAGAAATTTCTTCTTAAGAATGTTTTGAGAATCTGGCCCCTGGTGTTTTAATCCTTCTCTTTTGTCCACTTTCGACAACTTCTGTCCTGGTATGTATGGGCTTTTTCTGATCTTTTAAACTAATATTGTGAAATATGCTTGAACAATTTACATAAGAACGTAAACAGAAAAACGATACGGAGAACAGCAGATTTAGTTTCTGATAGCCGCAAAACTATGCAGAACGCTGTGGGTTTGTTTTAGAATCAGGATAGGCAAGCATGATTTTTTTTATGAAGTCCCTTATGCTCACCAATGTGCATTTATTCCTTTTAAATGGAAAAATATGTGTTTTGCCCTCAGAAGCATGACCCCTTGTGTGGGACTGTACGGATTGATGTGGCATCTTGAAGCATGACAAATTGCTTCAAAATCTCGGTTATGAGCACAGATGAGCCCCTGGAGCTTATATCCAGCTCTGTGTGTGTGCTTAATCCTCAGCTTTCCTAACCTACACTGGACGGTCAGGAAGTTTGCTAGCCTCAGCACTATGTATCATCCTGTCTTTTCTCGTCTTTGGCTCTTGCTCTTGCTCTCTCTCTCTCGGCTCGTCTCCTTCCCTGCCTATTTTCCTCGCCTCAGCGGCCCCGCTGCACACAACAGATGACTATCACTGTACTCCTAATTCAAGGCCAGGTCAGTTACTCTAATATCCACAGGGAGCAAAGCAGCGCTGGGTGCGTGTACATGCCTGAGTGGATTAGCCGGTGAATTTTACAGCCGGTGGCTAGGTTATTAACGGCTCTGAAGGGAACGGTGATGGACAGGCAGGAGCGCTGAACATCCAAAACATCACAGGGAGATAAAACAGACAGAAAGTCAGACAGACAGGACTCAGTGGAAACAGACACATCTGCTAATACTGTCAACACAGTCTCAACTGCTTCCCCATTAATCAATGACAGACAGAGAGAAACAAAAAGACAAAACAAAAGACAGTGAACGAGAACTAATGGAATTAATGAAACAAAAGACAAATTAAACAAAAAACAAATGCATGAAACAAAAACAAAAAAAGAATGAAGTGTATGAGAGTGAGAGAACAAAAAAAAAAAACTAAATAAAAGAAACATTAAGGTAACACTTTAACTTCAAGCCTTTATATATAATGCATTATAAATGTATTCATAATGTACACTGTAATGCATTATATCCTTTCATAAATAATAAAGTTAAAATGCATTATTATATTTGCAGATTATTTGTTTCATCTGAAATTGGTTGTTTGTCATAGGTTTTAATGAACTTTCTAAAGGTGTAACAATGGACAGATAAGTGTAAGGGGTCGTTCACACAGAATGCGTCTTTGTGTCTAAAAACGGGAGACGCAGCGCTCAGGAATGGTTTTAAAAAAAGCGCAGCTCAAGACGTGCTTTTGATACGTAATGCAGTAAAGGGAATATTTGTCTCCAGACTCTTTTCTTTAAAGGGGTCATATGATGCTGCTAAAAAGAACATTATTTTGTGTATTTGGTGTAATGAAATGTGTTTATGTGGTTTAAAGTAAAAAAAAACACATTATTTTCCACATACTGTACATTATTGTTTCTCCTCTATGCCCCGCCTTTTTGTGATAATCGCTTGAAGAAATGCTATATAATTCAGGGTATCTGGATACAGCCGCAATGAGTGCCTCTTCCACCATGTTGCCATCAAATAATACAGTTGCCATGCCCAACCTGCTACTGTAAACCAAAGCTCACAACACTTGCACCGCCTCTGGGGTCTTCTGATTGGTCCACTGTTTTGTAACTGACATTGGTGAGCGGCACTGCATGTAAAAGTTTCAATTTCTATTAACTTGACATGGCATCTTAAAAACACGGTGCTCATGCATGAGATGTGAAAATGCTAAAGATGCGAGACGCCAGCGCAACGGTCATACATGTCTAGCGCGTCTTTACATAAAAAAACATTGGAAAAGTAGCGCATTGGAACGGCCCCTTATAATGTATTATAGCTGTGGTTACAATTATTCATAAGATCACACAATGCATTATAAGGTGCATTACAAGCATAGTTATCGTATTAATAATACTTTTAAACTTTATTTTATTTACAGGCTTTAAGTAGTGTTACCACAATCCAATGAAGAATATAAGAATGAACAAAAGAACAAGAAAGAAAAAAAAATTAAAAAGAAACCAAAGACAAGATAATGAAAGAATGAATAAAAGAACAATAAATAAATATAACAAATAAATAAATACAAATCAATGAGAAACGTATGAAAGAATATGCAATAAAGAAATATGAGAGAAGAATAACCAAAAAATAACAATAATAAAGTGGATGAACAGACAAAAGATAGAATGAAAGAACAAGAACAAAGAAATAGCAGAACAAACAGAAGGGAGCAAAATAAATTAATGAAAAAGAATAAAAGGGAAAACTAATGAAAGAAAAACAAAGACAGGATGAAACCAATGAATAAACAAAAAGAAAAAAAAGGAAGAACAAGAACTAATGGAAAAAAATGAAAAAAGCACAAATCAAATAAGGAACATGCATAAAACAAACAAAAGAACAAAATAATTAATGACCAAAAGTATGAGAACAAAATGCAAACCAAAAATGCAAACAAAGGAAACAAACATACAAGATAATTAAATAATGAAAAAAGAAAAAAAAAGAAAGAAATTAATGCATGAAAGAATGAACAACCCAGAGAATGAAGGAATTAATGAAAGAAAAAGAGCAACAAAGAAAAAATGAATGAAAAGAGAATGGATAAACAGACAAAAAAGACAGAATGAACATACAAACAAAGAAATAGAACAAACAGAAGAGAGCAAAACTAATTAAAGAGGAAGAATGAAAGAAGGAAAGAATGGAAAAAAATAGACAGAAGGGAATGGACAAATGAAAGAATGAGAATGAATGAACAAAAGACAAAGGTAAGAAGTGAAGGACATGTGATGAATGTGAGCTCAATCAACATTCAATTAACCAAATGAAAAGAATCCTTCTTTTAGCCAGAGAGAGAGAGAGAGAGAGAGAGAGAAAGAGAGAGAGATGCTGTCTATGAGAGTTGAGTGTTGAGTTGAGCTGAGAGGTCCGCAGTGATTGAGTCATTAAATGTGGGCGGGCAGCTTGTTTAAGAATTAAACATTAGCAGTTATTCAGACTGCAACCTGGAGGTAATGAGTCTGAGAAATGAAGGGATGAAAGGATGACAACAACGTGTCTCTCTCTCTCTCTCACACACACACACACACACACACGCACACACACACACTTCCAGACGACTCTTCCTCACTGATCTAGGCTAATTATGTAGTCTCAACCATGTGCTGCTGTGACTCTCTATTAGACTGGAGAGCTGCAGATCGTCTCTGTTTTCCAGTGGCATGAGCTCATTTTATCGATATGCAAAGAAAAAGTTAATGGTATCACTTTAGGGGAATAAGAACTGCTCTTTTAATTGCTTATGATTAATTGTCTGATTCACTGTCATTGCCAACTGGGTTACTATGTTAACTTACATTACATTAGCTGTAATTATTTCTGTGCTTATTTGCTCATTTTAGTGCATTTTAAGAAAAATACACAGTCATAACACACAATAACACCTCAAACATGTCAACAGCTTCAGATTTCCCTGGATAAAATACATTATCAAATATTTAAAGTGTTTGGAAAATGTCATATAAGGACATCAGAGACTACAAAAATATTTAAAACAAACAAGTTCTTAATGTAATTTATATTTTAGAATTCATATTTCAAAACCTGTCAAAAATGTTTCTCAGCATTGCCACAAGAACGTTACACAGTAACTACTAGGGTTGTGCATCTCCATAACTGATAGCCTACGATACGATACATTAAAGTTACATATGAAGTAGCTACCGATGCGATGTGATGCAATACGATTCACCCCATTATGATGCAGTGCAATCCGATTTCGATTCAATTCAACACAATGCGATTCAATGCAATATGATGCAATGGAAAAAAATATGATGCTATGCAATTCAATATGGTACAGATAGTTTTGCGTGTATTTTCTTGGTTCAGATAGACAGCAGATCATAAATTAACTTAAGTTTCACAAACAGGCCTTACAACTGCAGCAGCTAGTAGCTACAGCTGAATCGAGGGCGAGGAGGGGGAGGAATTACTGTCACTTTCTAAATAATAAAAGTATAGTGCATCTTCTAATAATTATATATAAATAAATTGTTTTTTTTACCGATGCAAATATGTTGCAAGTAGTGTTAATTTTGTCAGCTATTTTTAATTTAGTCTTAGTCTTAGTCATGTGTCAAATGTAACTTTTAGTTTTTATCATATTTAGTCAACTTGTCAGTTGAGAATTTTAGTCTAGTTTTAGTCAGTGGAAACTTACACATTTTCATCATATTTTCGTCTTGCTGTATAATGGTTAAAATGATGAGAAAAAATATTATTTTGCTCAACTTTAATTGCCATGATTATTGTCATTTGGGAAATGTATTTTTACATTTCATCAGAAGTTGCTTTTTCACCAATAAGCACAAATCAATAGAATATCGACTCGTATACATGATTTTTTTTTTTACCTCATCTATCGTTAGTGTACAGATTGATAACAGGATATCAAAGTTAAATAAGCACCAAAGACTTCAGATATACACTCGCCCTGTCTACGTTATGAAAACTGGTGTAACAAAAACCTACTCTCAAATATTATAACAGAGGAATTCCTAATAGCAATTCCAATAATTCCAAACTGCATTAATGTTTCTCTTTTAAAAGATGTAAGTGTGATTGCATTTTAATGTTTTTGTTAATCTATCCAGCTGAAGCCACTAGATGCGACGCTGCTGCATTATTAATTACAAATATTGCGGGAAAAGAGAACATCAATGCGGAGAAGATTGAAAACTGAAACCAAGCTGTTCACACAGAACGCATATTTTCACTTTCGGCCCTTTGTATTAAACTATGCATACATACATGATGCTGTTTTGTTTACAGTTGTTTAAGCAACTTAATTATAATTGGTTTATAAACATTATTTTAAACATTATGCACCTTTTCCACAGATAGTCATGTTATCTTATGCTTTGAATAAACGGTATTGCTGCACAGAGGTTGTGTAAGTAACATTACAATCCGCAACCACTATCGCAAACAATACAGTCGAAATCCATGATAGAACACAGACTAGCTGAATGACACTTTTATTTAAGCAGAATACCTCAAAAGAAGATCGCTGAACTCCAGCTTGTACAGTACTGTATGTCGTTGTTTCAGATCACGGTGCCTCCGCAGAGCAAGGGCGTGTGAATGGTTGCCAGATTGCATAAAGCCGGGGAGAGTAACGTACGTATCCGTTAAACAGAAAAGCTCTGATTGGGGGATTTGAGGTCCTGATATCTGGCAACCGCAAACATGAACGCTCCCATAATACAGTTTTGTACAGCAGTCTGAAATGTTTTGGCTCCACTTTTTTCAACAAAAATAAAAAGGTTTTGGTAAAGGTTTTGTCCTTTTAACTTCATTTTAGTCTCGTCTCTTTTCGTCAACGATATTGCATGTTCATTTAGTCTCAGTTATCGTTTAATGACCTTATTATCGTCTCGTCATCCTCTCGTTTTCGTCAGGGAAAAAAACTTCGTTGACGAACATTTTTCGTCATAGTTTTCGTTAATGAAATTAACACTAGTTGCAAGAAATGATGCATCGCGAAACAAATGGCAACTTGTATCCGATGTAGGGCTGTCAAAAAAAAATTTACAACTTCGAATATTTGTCGAATTTAAAATAAAAATCCACATTCGAATGCAAAAACGTTGCATTCGAATTTTAGGTGTGCGTTAAAGGGTCATGAAACCCCAGACTACTTTTTCTGAGATTTTAGCAGAGGTGTTTGTGTTGCACATCATAGAAGACAATGTTAGCATCCAATAATTTTAACTATTGGAGAAAACTGGTTAATTTTAAGTTTCCACAGATAGTCATGTTATCTTATGCTTTGAATAAACGTGCATTAGTAATATTTTGCTCGATGCGCCCTCTTGTGGCCTCAAGAGAGAAGCCAAAAGCTTTTCTTCTCCCTAACTGAAATTATGCATTTTTAATTCTAATATAATTCGAATTTTGATAATATTTAAGCAAAAAATTTGAATGTAGTTTTTCAGCCATTTTGACAGCCCTAATCCGATGCACACTTTTTTTTTTTAAATCGATGCATCGCATTGTTAACTTTTATGCTTTTTATACTAATCTTACCATCCCTTTGTGGGATTACAAATTTAAGAATCTGTTTAAGATCTGCTGATTCTACATCCTAACATCATATGAAAAACTAAGGTGATCTACATTGTATTGGGCATTCAAGGTGAACATGATGGCATCTGTTTACAGCCACTTTTTTCAACAAAAATAAAAAGGTTTTGGTAAAGGTTTTGTCCTTTTAACTTCATTTTAGTCTCGTCTCTTTTCGTCAACGATATTGCATGTTCATTTAGTCTCAGTTATCGTTTAATGACCTTTTCTACATCCTAACATCATATGAAAAACTAAGGTGATCTACATTGTATTGGGCATTCAAGGTGAACACGATGGCATATGTTTACTGACTAAATTCAAAAAATTTTCCAGTGAGGGGGTTCTGCAAGTCTCTTTTCTTCATACTTACAGTTAACTACATGTGAATGTTTACACGTCTTTAGTCCTCGTGGCCAGGTGCAGCTTAAACCATTTGAAGCTCACAGTCGGGGTTGATTTCCTGTATTGTCTTCAGATGTTTTGTTTTAAGTGGTCACTTCTGAGGCTGCGTGTAAGGTAAACACCTTTAATCCATCCCTCCCGAACCTATAACAAAAGTGTCCCTCGCGGGTCAAAATGACCCAAAGGCCAAAAATGACACTAATTTTATTTTTGGTCTCTCGTTTTCGTCAGGGAAAAAAACTTCGTTGACGAACATTTTTCGTCATAGTTTTCGTTAATGAAATTAACACTAGTTGCAAGAAATGATGCATCGCGAAACAAATGGCAACTTGTATCCGATGTAGGGCTGTCAAAAAAAAATTTACAACTTCGAATATTTGTCGAATTTAAAATAAAAATCCACATTCGAATGCAACAAGCAAATAAGCAGTTTTTGTACATTATTTCACCAAAAACAAAACAAAAAGAAAGACACAATTTCAGTCCTGTTTCATCAAAAACCAACAGATGGTCTTGGAATTGAGTCACTGAGTGTCTCTGATGCCATCTGGTGGGGAAAAATACCATAAAATTGCATTTTATGGTTACAGCCACTAGAGGGAGGTATAGAACCCTATGGAGATAATAAAGTAATATTTAAAGAGTACTAGTGAAAATGCTTTGAAATTACACTTTAATACAAATGTTTTTGATACAAATTAATAAAAAATAATAATATTTTGAGTGCACTAGTGAAAATGCTTTTAATTTGCACTTTTCTAATTCAAATGAATGATTTAAAGGGTCATGAAACCCCAGACTACTTTTTCTGAGATTTTAGCAGAGGTGTTTGTGTTGCACATCATAGAAGACAATGTTAGCATCCAATAATTTTAACTATTGGAGAAAACTGGTTAATTTTAAGCTTTTTTGCGCTATTTTCATCTTCCGGGTTTAAAATCTACATCGTGTTGACGTCACAATTTGTGACACGGCAATGGACTATAGTACATCGATGACGCACGCGTTGGTGTCTATTAAATTATTAATGAGACTGCGTGTTCTTATCCTATGAAAAGACGCTTTGCTTAATTATTCACAACAGCATGTGTTGATTTGCTATGACAGAAGCTTCAGATTGTGAGATCGCGTACATTATCTGAGAGAAATGTTCATGAATCGAAGGAGAGTGTTTGTTTTTGCTTTTTTAATAAGAGTTCGGCACAAACGCAATTCATTCACTAAGTGAGTATAACCGTTTTTACAGCTCCATGACCCAACCAGTCAAAAGGCTTATATAATCGCCGCAGAATAAGCCTTAAAAAGTTATTAGAGGTGCAACAGCATGTTCATGTATGTTTTCGATACAGAGTGCAAATGGCTGTGCATTTATTTGTGTTTTTAACTCGATGAGAGTGAAATGAAACTGTCTGAACCCGAAGCTAAAAATTATTATTCAGTTAAAACTGAATTATAACCTAAACATTAGTATATTCATACAATTTCATAAATATGAAATAAATATATATTTTTAAAAATATAAATATGACATAAACTCATTGGTCTCCACCACATCACTCAAATCTAACTGTGTTAAGTAAAAAAATCGATGGGAGCGAAATGAAACGGTCTGAACCCGAAGCTGTGTGTGTTGTCGGTCTCCCCTCTTCCCCCTCCGCTCCGCTGCGCACCACGCCCACTTCTTTAGCATTTTTTAAAACTGTGGTGAGAACTAACCAGTGCTGAAACAGGGGGTTTCATGACCCTTTAAGGAGGCAGCCTTATCAGTGGCGCACGAGAGGCGATGACGATGTAAGTGTGCTTGCATTTTAATGTTTTTGTTA
>NW_015641022.1:423905-424155 GCF_001515625.1 Sinocyclocheilus rhinocerous
GCATACATACATGATGCTCATGATGCTGCAGTTGTTTAAGCAACTTAATTATAATTGGTTTATAAACATTATTTTAAACATTATGCACATTATGCACCGATAGTCATGTTATCTTATGCTTTGAATAAACGTGCATTAGTAATATTTTGCTCGATGCGCCCTCTTGTGGCCTCAAGAGAGAAGCCAAAAGCTTTTCTTCTCCCTAACTGAAATTATGCATTTTAAATTCGAATATAATTCGAATTTTGAT
>NW_015641022.1:427297-452198 GCF_001515625.1 Sinocyclocheilus rhinocerous
TTTCATAAATATGAAATAAATATATATTTTTAAAAATATAAATATGATATAAACTCATTGGTCTCCACCACATCACTCAAATCTAACTGTGTTAAGTCCCGGCATAAATCCCCGCAGAAACATGAAAAATATTACAATGTGTTCTATGAGACTGTGTGTACCATGTGTGTGTTTGTGCATGTGTGTGTGTGTGCATGTGCGTGTGTGTGTGTGTGAGGTTTTTTTTGCATTGGGGATATTCTGTAGTCTCAGCCCTTCATTTGGGTATAAATCTTTACTGGATTGTCTCAGATTTTGTATATAAAAAAAAAATCAAATGTAATGAAAAATGCAGTTTTCTCATAAATTCCATTCATTCCTATGCGGGTCAAAATGACCTGCGAGGGACACTTTTGTTACTTTTTTAGAGTGTTTGTTTTTGCTTTTTTAATAAGAGTTCGGCACAAACGCAATTCATTCACTAAGTGAGTATAACCGTTTTTACAGCTCCATGACCCAACCAGTCAAAAGG
Organism: Sinocyclocheilus rhinocerous; assembly: GCF_001515625.1. NCBI lineage: Eukaryota > Metazoa > Chordata > Actinopteri > Cypriniformes > Cyprinidae > Sinocyclocheilus > Sinocyclocheilus rhinocerous. The sequence goes on from NW_015641022.1 coordinate 427,809, forward strand.
CTTATATAATCGCCGCAGAATAAGCCTTAAAAAGTTATTAGAGGTGCAACAGCATGTTCATGTATGTTTTCGATACAGAGTGCAAATGGCTGTGTATTTATTTGTGTTTTTAACTCGATGGGAGCGAAATGAAACGGTCTGAACCCGAAGCTGTGTGTGTTGTCGGTCTCCCCTCTTCCCCCTCCGCTCCGCTGCGCACCACGCCCACTTCTTTAGCATTTTTTAAAACTGTGGTGAGAACTAACCAGTGCTGAAACAGGGGGTTTCATGACCCTTTAAGGAGGCAGCCTTATCAGTGGCGCACGAGAGGCGATGACGATGTAAGTGTGATTGCATTTTAATGTTTTTGTTAATCTATCCAGCTGAAGCCACTAGATGCGACGCTGCTGCATTAATTACAAATATTGCGGGAAAAGAGAACATCAATGCGGAGAAGATTGAAAACTGAAACCAAGCTGTTCACACAGAACGCATATTTTCACTTTCGGCCCTTTGTATTAAACTATGCATACATACATGATGCTGTTTTGTTTACAGTTGTATGAAAAAGAATAAAACAAAATGAAGAGAAAAATAAATTCATAAAATAAAATAAAAGTGCATGTAAACTTATGAGCAGAAATGTATACAGATTCAATGATTGGAGTATGATTCAAACCTAATTTAAACCACATATTTAAGCACAACCACAATGTGTCACATGTTTGTGATTTTCAATGCCACACCACATCCTCACAGCACATCCATTACTACCACCAATGCTGCAGGAACCATGAGTGACGCAAAGCCCCTAAAGTTCCAAAGATAACTCCGATCCAGCTCAACGTCCGTCGTCAACCGCACAGAGAGACACCGCAGACACATGCGGCCCAATCAGGCCTTTAAGTGAGGGAATTACATTAGCAGAAGACTTCTTAAAGAGAATCACGCCTCCGTTTTTCTGCTCCTTTCGGCATCCGGCCTCAGATAAGAGAAGGAGACAAACTCACGGGGGGTTTGACAAAGCCGCCTTAAGTTGCCAGGCCGCATTAGGGGGTGTGAGGCACGCTGAAAACCCCACTTCAGCAGCGCAGGATTTGCTTGGCTGACAGGCCTCAGTTCTGAGGTCTCAGCCTGCACGGCTCAGAATGTAAAGGCAAACGGCGAATGCTCGGATAAAAGGGGTGTAACGATACTCAAACCGAACTGAAGAACCGCGATACACCACCCACAGTACATACCGCGGTACTCTCATGGCCTACCCTGCCCCCAACTGAGGCATTTCAAACGCATATGGCCATGATGGTTTTGAACTGCTTGAATCACTTTGAAAAGGAAGGTACCATTAAGGGAAACATGTGCAGAACAAATCTGTCATATAGGCTACATAAAATTATAATGAGAACACGCCTGTTAAAGAATATGGCATGTTTCAGCACGCTGTTATGGAAAGAATGCACGTCCACAGTGTTATATCTCCATGACTAGCAGTCAAGTTCACTTGTGCAGCCACTCACAGCCTTTCGTGGAACTTTAAGTTGCAATATTTTGTCAGTGTCAGCTCGTGACTCTCAAGTGTCAGATTGAGTTATTACATATTTCATTAAAACCATTTCCTTATTGTCCGGCTATTCCAATTTATTTATCCATGGCACATGCATTTTTTTTTAATATGTAGCCTAAGTAATGCTGTCCAATACTTGTTTGCATTATTTAGGCATTATTTTATAGAAGGCAATATATTTTTTTGGTAACACTTTTCAAAGCAACAATTTTTAAAGTCTCCTTTGTTAATGCATTAATTAACATGAACTAACAGAGAGCAATTATTGTTATTGTTATAATAAGTGAATCTAGTGTTCTTTAGCATTGCTGGTGCCATGGAATGAACCCTACCCCCACAGCAAAGAGAACCGAACTGTGGCTCCAAAACCATGATATGAACCGAACCGTGGCTTTGGTATATCGTTACACCCCTATCGGATAATGCCTTTAAATGCAACCCTCAGCGGCTGCCGCCACACCTCCTGCCAGGGCTTATCCACACACCGGCCGAGTGTGACGCCCAATACCTCACCCCGCTCCCGGACAGGTGGACAAACACATGAGCTGTGCTCCAAAACCTACTTAGACAGCATTTTAAGTTGACTCCTGAAGCAAAGAGCATATAATTATGCATGATTATGCTGCCGTTTAAGATACATCATTTTGGCCAAATTCTAAGGCAGGATTGCAAGTATTCTTTCCAATGAAATGCAATGAAAAATATATCCACAATAGCTGGAAAAAAAAACCTTTAGAGAAGAGTAAAAATATTACAAACAGAAATTAAATAAATGAAAAATAAATATATAATAAAAATAATAAAAACAGGAAAAAAAACGAAAAATAAAATAAAATTGATAAAATAGAAATAAATAATAAAAATAGAAAAAAATGAATTGAAATTAAATAAAAAAAGAAAAAGAAAACAAAATAATAAGAACAATAAAAATTTATAAAATGACAAATAATAAAATAAAATAATAAAAAACTAAATATTAAATGATAAACGTCTTGCAGAACTGTATATAGATTCGCTGACTTCTATTTAAACCTAATTTTAACAACCACAATGTCATATTTGTGATTTAAAAGGCCACACCACATCCTCATAGCACATTCACTAAAACTAATGTGATTTAACTGCATAAACCAGGGTGATGCAAGCATAAATATCAGATGTTAAACACTTACTAAAACTCCTCGAACCCACTAAAACATTTTTGTGTGTATTTTGCAAGTGTGACAAAATGAAATAAATCTTGGACCGGTACGATCAACACACTATTTTCAGAATTTTTTTGAAAAAACTTTCCGGGTCAAAATGACCCAAGGGACGGATGAGGGTTTTAAGGACTGCCCACTGAATGCCTATAAAATACAATGACTTCTGAGTGATAAAAAATAAGTTTAAAGTTACAGACATTTGCAGAATCTAAAGAGTGATGTATGTTAACATTGCTGTGTGTGTTCATACAGCATAATAAAGTGAGAAGAGCAATGGTGATCTTCCTCAGATACACCATTATCAGACCGCACATGCTCCCTTCACTCCATCAGAGAAGCTTCATTTCCTCCAGTCTGCTGGCTGGCCAGAAATCTCTCCGCCACATGTCATCAGTGGCCCACTGGAGAGCCTTTAAATGACATGAGAGACACAAGAATCTGAACTACATCCCTAATGTTTGCATAGTCTTTGTAGAAGACATTTAGCATTTTTTTAAAAATAAGAATAAAATTGTATTATGTTTTTCAGTACTACCCTGAAAATATAAAATATTTAATAATAAAGATTTTTTTGGTCATTTTTATTCTTTTTGTGTGTTTTTTTTATTGTTCATCAATTTTTCAGTTTTAGTACTTCAGATTAAACTTCTTTCATATCTCATTCATTTAAGAGTTTTAAGCTTTCTAATATCTTTCATCTAATATTTATCTTATTTCACCTTTATGTGAATTAATGAAAAATAATTACATTTTTCCTGTTAAAGAATATGGCATGTTTCAGCACGCTGTTATGGAAAGAATGCACGTCCACAGTGTTATATCTCCATGACTAGCAGTCAAGTTCACTTGTGCAGCCACTCACAGCCTTTCGTGGAACTTTAAGTTGCAATATTTTGTCAGTGTCAGCTCGTGACTCTCAAGTGTCAGATTGAGTTATTACATATTTCATTAAAACCATTTCCTTATTGTCCGGCTATTCCAATTTATTTATCCATGGCACATGCATTTTTTTTTAATATGTAGCCTAAGTAATGCTGTCCAATACTTGTTTGCATTATTTAGGCATTATTTTATAGAAGGCAATATATTTTTTTGGTAACACTTTTCAAAGCAACAATTTTTAAAGTCTCCTTTGTTAATGCATTAATTAACATGAACTAACAGAGAGCAATTATTGTTATTGTTATAATAAGTGAATCTAGTGTTCTTTAGCATTGCTGGTGCCATGGAATGAACCCTACCCCCCACAGCAAAGAGAACCGAACTGTGGCTCCAAAACCATGATATGAACCGAACCGTGGCTTTGGTATATCGTTACACCCCTATCGGATAATGCCTTTAAATGCAACCCTCAGCGGCTGCCGCCACACCTCCTGCCAGGGCTTATCCACACACCGGCCGAGTGTGACGCCCAATACCTCACCCCGCTCCCGGACAGGTGGACAAACACATGAGCTGTGCTCCAAAACCTACTTAGACAGCATTTTAAGTTGACTCCTGAAGCAAAGAGCATATAATTATGCATGATTATGCTGCCGTTTAAGATACATCATTTTGGCCAAATTCTAAGGCAGGATTGCAAGTATTCTTTCCAATGAAATGCAATGAAAAATATATCCACAATAGCTGGAAAAAAAAACCTTTAGAGAAGAGTAAAAATATTACAAACAGAAATTAAATAAATGAAAAATAAATATATAATAAAAATAATAAAAACAGGAAAAAAAACGAAAAATAAAATAAAATTGATAAAATAGAAATAAATAATAAAAATAGAAAAAAATGAATTGAAATTAAATAAAAAAAGAAAAAGAAAACAAAATAATAAGAACAATAAAAATTTATAAAATGACAAATAATAAAATAAAATAATAAAAAACTAAATATTAAATGATAAACGTCTTGCAGAACTGTATATAGATTCGCTGACTTCTATTTAAACCTAATTTTAACAACCACAATGTCATATTTGTGATTTAAAAGGCCACACCACATCCTCATAGCACATTCACTAAAACTAATGTGATTTAACTGCATAAACCAGGGTGATGCAAGCATAAATATCAGATGTTAAACACTTACTAAACACTTCCACCAAGTACTGTAAATTTTCAAAGTAGGACAGAATTATTACACACATTAACTAAGAAAGATGAAAACTTCCAAAAAAAAGTCTTTAAGGCAGATTGGGGCAAAGAAGCTGAAATTTAGATCTCAAACTGACATTCACAAACTTTAATTCCATTACCTACCGCAAAAAGCAGCTAATCAACTTTGCATTTCTACACACTTCATTTCTTCATATAAAATCAGATGACTGTGCAAAAGAAAAAAGAAGAAAAAAAAAAGCCTTTAAAATAATAATCCCATTTCAAATACGATTTCACACCTACCTAGATGGAAATGAGTTAATCAGAACATTTTAAAAGTACCCTTAAAACGACATTAAAAAAAGAGAGGAGTTAAGCAAGTACAAAGTTAAAGTTGCTGAAAGCGACGTTTCCTAACTTCCAGCAGACTCTGAATCAGTCCACTCCTCTCCAGAATACACCATCATGACTGACAGAGAGAGAGGGCCTTCAATAGCAGCCCACAGTCAGATTCGGTTTTGCTCTCGACAGCTGCTCTCGATCGCAGGATTCATATTATCTGTCAGATAGCAGGGACAATCTCTGCAGAACATTGCATAAAAACAATTAAAATGATCTCCAGCGCTTTAGTAACGTAATATAAACCAAACTCAAATATATATCAAATCTATTAATAATTCAATATAATTCTCCAGCATGCCTGCGAGCGATCTTTGTTCGTCCTGTTTGTGGCTCATCACCATGGTGACCCGTCAGAAACACATGCTGCTCATTCCACAACAATCCCAGCGAGAACAGCATCACCTAAACTAACCACAGAAACGTCCATCATTCACGAAACACTGCAGCAATAAATGAGAACTCCTGCAACAAGAAACTGAATCATGCAGAATACTCCCCAAACCACTTACTTTAAAGAAAACGCTGCCTTATGAATTTTTTACGTCAATGCGATACTGTGTGAGACTATTTATTAGTCATAATCTTCAGGGTCTCTGCATGTATAAATGAATGAAATTAAAGAGCTTTAAAGACTTAAAAGAAATTAAAAATACATTTAAGGACTTAAAGACCCTCATCAACTCAAATGAATGATAAATACAGGTAAAAAGCTTGTTTTTTTTTTTGGTCATTTTTTTATGACATTCAATGTTCTAAATTTGCTTAAAAAGGATTAATTTCACAGAGGAATTATAATTTTGACCAAACATAAATTTTCCTAATTTATAAATAAATAAAGAAATTAATTAATTAAAAACACAAAGATGTTTATGTGAAAACTACTACAGAGCAAAAATCAAGTTGGTATTAATCAGGGAATGATTTCCACTTTTGCTTTACACTAAATTAATTAATGGAAAATTAATATCCAAGTAGATTTATAAATAAATAAAATGGCTGATTCAACGTTTGGATTCTTGCAATATTAAAAATTTAAATATAAACAATATTTAATTAAAAAATATATTACTGAAGGATTATTGGACAGTGAATTTAAGACACTTAAGGACCTGTAGACATCCCAGTATTTCAACATTTCTTTATATTTCTAAACTTATTTACCCACTTTTTCATCACGTTCAGCACAAAGTTGTATTATCCAGAAGCACACAGCTGTATCATACAGAAAACTGCATTACCAGCTTTCGATTTTATCAGACTAAACAACAAAAAGTGCCTTTTACTTTCATTTAAAATGATAAAATGACAAATACTGCATAAAGCTGATGAAGCTACAAAAATAAAACTGATACATAAAACTGATAAATATTACATGTATTCTCTTTAAACTCTTCTCTAATAAAGAAATTACAGTTTAAAATCATTTTACATGCATCACACTACAATACACATGAACATGAAAAGAGTTTCATGTCAACTACCATTAAATATCGGTCTAGAAATGCAAATCACACACACTGAAGAAAACGCTGCATACGATCAAGTTTTAGAAGTCGAAAAACGATCACAGATCTCTGCCAGGCCTGTTAAAGAAAGCGTTCTGACCTTTCCGCTCCGAGCGCTTCTTGCGTCGCCGCTTGAATCGGGTCCTAACCAGGCAGTAGTAGGCCCCCATGCAGTGCGCGGCGTAAACAACCAGGGCCATGGCCGCTTGACCCTGACGCTCGAGTCGGACACAGGAAGCTACCTGACTGCACTGTCCTGTGTTTCTGAGGCACTCAGTGAAGGTGTGCGCCGCCAGCCCCCTTCCCTTGCTCCACACTTTCAGCTCTACCACACACACACAAACACATGCGTGGTCTCCTCCCCCTCCTCTGCTTTTGGTACTTGGTGAGAGGACAGAGAGAAGCAGGAAGCTCAGAGGAGAGGACACTAGTAGAGCTTTACAAGGTTCGACAGAGTAAACACAGACCGCTGGAGATTTTGTGCTGGATTTGTTTCTTCCCTTCTCTAACACGTATCCTGCTATTTTACCTGAGGCAAGAGCAGTCTGCTCCCACAAGTCCAGTCCATGACATCACGGTAAATTCAGCCAATGAAAAGCCTGCATTCACATGGCCAAAAAGGACATGTTTACTCCTCTGACATCCTTTCACCAACACTACTTTCTTTACCAAGAAACTGCTTTTATTTCGCATTTCACTTCTTGTTCTGCTGCAGTACACCCTGCAATGCAATGCGTATAAAACAGGCTTATTATAGTTAACTAAAACCATAAAAAAATCCATACTTGAAATAACTTTAGCTAAAATAAAAAAATACAAAAAACATTTAACTTGCTGCCAAGGCAACATTTCCCATTTTCATTCAGTTTAACGATGTATTAAAATAAGAAACTTTAGTTGAAATAAAAATTAATAAAAAAATAAAAACATAACAGAAAACTAATAAAATCTCTCTCTCTCTCTCTCTCTCTCTCTCTATATATATATATATATATATTTTTTTTAAGTAGCTAGTAAGATGGTAAAAGAAGACTTCAGAGATTTAATACATTCCCGCTCACTTTCAGCTGAGTTTAATCTGGGATTTTTCCCCCCCCCTATATGTCTAATACTTAATAGAAAACAGTCATCCTAGCAACTTCTGAAGAAGCTCAGAGCTGATATTTGATGTTGGACTACAGGGAAATCTGGGGATATGGAATAAAAAAAAAAAGATTTCCAAAGTTAGTGGCTAAAAAGGTTCGTAGAAATTCAGTTTTAAACTAGCCATGCTCACTAGAATATTAAATGCAACCGCTGTTTAGTGCAATTAATGAAATATTTAAACATGAAGCAGTCTGGATCTGCTCACTGGCTCTGTATCAGCTCATCTTCAGTTTCAGTCTGAAAATCTGGAAGAAACTCTAACGCCATCATGAGGCCAATGCAAACCATTGCACCTCATCCAGTACTTTTACTAGACAGAACATGCTCAATGATCTATACTCACATTAACTTACAACTATTTAAAATAAATAAATAATAGCAATTATCAAGATTTTAGTACACTAACATTATACATCTATAAACAGACCCGAGATCCTCAAGAGCCTTGAAAACTACAGTTTAACACCTTTACTAATGTCCTTCAGCATCACAGAAATGAAGAAACTACAGAAAAAATATTACAAAATTATAAAACAATGCCATAAAACAATATAATTTCCTATCATTATAAATTAAAAAGTCCTACAATATATTGTCCTCTAAAACTAATAATAAACAAACAATAATATGCTTCGCCAAAAAGTGGTGTTCCACAATTTGGTGGTCAATTACGTTTTTTAAAAACAATAAAGGTGCAAATCTGATGATCTTTAATCAGAAAATAATGAAATATTGTTAGATAAACTGTCATATAACGCACAATTAACATCATGAATCAGTAGCTAGTTTTGGAACATTTAAAAAAATAAAGAATAAAGAAAAAAGTACGCAACTGTGTTTTCAGATATTTTGATGCAAAATCTCAGTACCAATTGCAAAGATTGCAAACCTTGTATAACAAAGTTTGTAAAAAAAAATGCAGAAGACCTGCTTTCACTAACTGTTTGCTGGAAAAAAAGATTAAGCATTTTATTTATTTATTACAAAAAAAGCAGCAAATGTCTTTTTTTTAATTCTGTGCATAAAAGGCAGGATGGTAGCTGCACTGTAGACTGGAATAATTTATCCAGTAATGTAGCAGGTGGACACAACAGAACACAGAAGCAGAATGTGTGAATGAATCAAAGACGTCACTAGGGTCAAAGCAGGCTATGTACAAGTTTAGCTCTCCAGCACCCTCTAATGGAATACGGTGGAACTACAGCACTAACGCAAACACTTTCAAATATGCAATGACTGTGAATACAAACAAGCAAAATGTACCTGTCCTGACCTACAAACTGAAATGACTGATCTGAGTAAGCACACTACAGGCACCCCATCAGTGATTGACCAAGCCACTTTAGTGTTCAGTATTGAACATTAATGGTTTCGTAAGATTGAAAGAAAAAAAGAAATTAATACATTTATTCAGCAAGGATGTATTAAACTGATCAAAAGTGACAGTAAAGACATTTATAATGTTGTGAAGTTCTTTTGAATCCTAAAGGAAATGTAAATTTAAATATATATATATATATATATATATACATACATACATACAGGGGTTGTATATATATTAAGCAGCACAGTTGTTTTCAACATTGATAATAAAAATAAATATTTCTTGAGCAGCAAATCAGCATATTACAATGATTTCTGAAGGACCATGTAAAGACTGGAGTAATGGCTGCTGAAAATTCAGCTTTACCATCAGAGGTGGTAAACCATCAAATGTAATAAATTACATTTTAAAATACATTAAAATAGAAAACGGTTCTTTTAAATTTTAATATTTCACAATATTTCACTTTACTGAATTTTTGTTCAAAATAATTGAGCCTTGGTGAGGGACAAGGGAGTTTTTTTTTTTCCCACATTGATTTTTAGAAAAATTACAGACACAAATTCGCCAAAATGATTACACAGGTACATTCCTTCCTGTAGCTCAAACAGTAGAGCAGGACACTAGAAATGACAAGGTCTTGGGTTTGATTCCCAGAGAAAGCAAGAACTGATCAAATTTGTATCCTTGAATGCAATTTAAGTGTATGCCAAATGCATAAATGTAAATATTGCAAAACCCCACATGAAGATACACACCTGGGTTTCCACTGGCTGTCAGAGCTGCACTACTGCTTGATCACCCAACCTGCATAGACAAGAAAGAAAACAGAAATAAAGAACTTAATACCAAATATCAGTATAACACGATGCATCTTCAGATCAACCACAATGGTACATTTCTACCTTTGTGCAAAGCGATATTCCACAACATCACTTAACAGACACATTATCCACTCGTATACTGCCAGTAGCGTTTAGATGTAATCTCCAGCTACTGCAGATTTAGTTTCAATTCCCCGTCACGTCACCAACTTTCCAAGTTACCAAGAGTCTCCAAACTTTCGCCTGCAGGTGAACGCCACAAAAACCTGACCCAACGGCTGTGCTAAACGCATCAGGTGACGTGTCGCGAGCATGAAAACAATATGACCTCAGCTGTAAATGTCCCTCATAAAAGTGGAAGAGGAAAAATAAGATTCTCTCGGTCCAAAGGCCTGGCCGAACACAGAGAAGAATGACCTAAAATCAGAAGGGAGTGAAGGAGATGCAAAATGAGGCAAAGAAAAGAAAAATGGGTGATAATCACACAATAATAGCCAGTCATATGTACAACCAGAGACGCAAAAAGGAAAGAGATTCCCTCCTTTGAGTTCCCTAAATCACAGTTTTAAGGAAGAGCAAGAGCAGCAGAAAGATGCTTTATGGAGGAAAAATGAAAAAGCAGCACAATAAAAAGAGTGGCCAGCCAAACCATACATCTCCCTGCAGCACGTTTCTTTAACCCTGACAGCCTCCTTGTGTTCACTGAGGATGCACAGTACTGTTTTCTAAAACCACTGTTTAGCATCTGCGCTGCATTAGTGCTGATTCTACAGTTGCACAGCATAAAATATATATTTACCTGTATTGTGAGTTTGCAGTGTGAATTGAATGCAGTCAGAAAATAATACAAACACAAAAAAATAGTCTGTTTTTCTTTTTCACCTTTCTTCATGATTGCATGCAAACTAAAGTGATAGTTTATCAACCTGAAAGTTAGCCCAATGCATTTTTTTGACTGATTCTTTACGAGAAACAGCAAGAGTTATTTTCCTGTAAATTGGACAGCAGTGTTCCCACAGTTTAAAGAGATAATTCACCCAAATATAAAAATGCTGTCATCATTTAATCACCCCAATGTCATTCCAAATCTGTATGACTTTCTTTCGGCTGTGGAAAACGAGTAGATATTCTGAAAATGTCTCTGTTTTTGCCAAAAACAATGCAAGTTAACGGGGTCCGATGTTATTTTGATGCCAAATTTCTTCAAAATATTACTTTTTTTGTGTTATGCAGAAGGTTTTGCAGACAGGACAGTGACATGATGCCAGAATTTTCATTTTTGGGTGATTTATCTCTTTAAGCTGTGGAAACACTGTAGTCCAATTCACAAGCAAATAACTCTAAGCTGGTTCTTGTGAAGAATCAAGTCAATAAAATGCATACATTTTCAGGTTGATCACTTTCATCAAAAAAAATCAGCAAACTCTCAGGTTAACAATCTGAATCATTCTAACAAATTATTGAATTTGTCAAAATAAAAATGAATACCAGACATAAAATGTCCTCATGGTCTGACCAATCTCACAGAGTATTCAATGAAAGTGAACAAGAACTGAGGTCTTCAAAAAGTTTCCTTTTAAAGGAAACCTCAGATTCAGAAAGCGAGCTGTGAAGCATATAAATCACATCTTTCACTTATGGCCAGCTGAGTTCAGCACAGACTGAAGAGAAGCACTCTTTCTGAAGCTACCGTCAAAGACCAAAGAGAGCAGGTCAGCCCACTGGGAAACTAGTGAGAATGTACAGACGAAAAGTGAGCCTTGAACTTTTTAAGGTCAGTTGCAGTCTGCGGTTTCTTTCCAAGAAACATGTCTGAGAGGTTTTAAAAGTACTGCCATTTTAGGTCTTCTTTAAGCTGAACGCAAGTTAAAAAAAATCATTAGTTATCAAGCAATAAGTAGGAAACAGTCACTAATACCTGGATTGCATCATATTAGATCGTTCAATTGTCAATTGTGTATACATCAATTGTACATCTTAATTCTAACACTCAAAATAATCTAAAAGAAAGTTGTTAGATCAACTGTAACTGGTGCTAACAAAACAAAGCCACTTTGGACAGAAGCACCTGCTAAATTAATGCATTTATAACCCCAAAACAATATTTCAGTCCATTAAAAAAAAAAAAAATCACTTCTTATAAAATAGTTTCTGATCTAACAACCATTAGATAGCAGAAATGACAGACAAAGCTGCGAGAACAGTATTTGTTTCACAGGGTGGCGCTGTTGCCCTTTTCTTTCTGCTATTTCCCAAATTGTTTCTGCACATAAAAATGTCAACAAGCTTCTACTACTTTCACAGAAAATATATCAAAATCAAACCCATCATGCTGTTAAAATAAACTCTGAAACTGTATATATACTGTAAGCTAATGTGACTAGCAAAAGACTGAGAAATATCTGATGACCATTTCAGCCTGGCAACAGTGCCTAAAACAATGGTGTAAAGTGCTCAACTCTCCAAGCGTGTCCTCACTCCGTTTCTTCAGAGACAGATTTATTTCCATTATAGTAAATACAATTTGATGGTTGAACAACAGCTTTAGGGCTGGAAATGCCGGAGGGTCCCGCACAATTAGGGGGCCGCAGCATCAACTGAGATGAGAAGTTTCAAGAGCAGAGCAAATAAGCCAGAGAGCAGCCATGCAATGCACCGCAGTCAGCATTTCAGAGCATTGTGTGACCACAGTTAAAATGTTCAGCGGGGGATCTTTAACCAGCACAGACCGTCAGACGACAGGCTCCTCAGTCAGACTAAATTGGATGCGGGAGTCACGCATGTTTGGATCCGAGGGCCTGAACTAGCTGTAGAGGACAAAAGGCTAATTGCAGATACACTCTTCATTACAACGATAAAATTACTCCTCCGTCAACCCTTGCCTCCCCTGCTTTTTATCAGTGGTCTAAGAAAAAGGCAATAACGAGCTCTAACTGTCCTGTGTTCTCACTTTTCTTCTTGTGAAGCTTTGCGGGAATAGTTCACGAGAAGAAGAAACTTCCCATTTAACAGAGCTCTCAGTTACATTTTGGCACATGCAATTTTAGCAGGTAAAAAACATCTCAGCCAACTACGAGCCTTCTCAATTTTTGAGTATCGCACATGCTAAGTGGTTTCATAAATCACATTCCTTTGCCATGTCTTCTACAGTATTCGACTGTCTCAAGATCAAAGCAGACCAGATGAGACCGGTTTTAATGCTGCCAATGAAACTAAGAGAAATGCTAAGTAAACACCATTGCCATATTCAGTTCAAACAACGCGCAGGAATTCAATAAAAGAATACATAAATCACACCTCCAGACAGAACAGAGATTTCTCTAAGAGAGGAGATAAAAATACTGATAAAGGAATGAGGAGTCCCTGCCAACAACAGACAGCTTAGGTGAGAAATCAGTCGGGGTTGAAACGGTTCCCATAAAACAAGAACCATACGGTTTGCAACCCACAGTTTGATATATGTTAGTACCAGGGTTCATCTAATGTTTAACCTCTTAATTAATAAAAGGTGTCTATTTTTAAAACTAATTACAGTGATTCTCTCTACTGCAGAGGTTCTGTACAGTACAGAGAGGAAATGAACTGAACTCAGTTGTAACAATGAAAAAAGGCCGATAGCCTTGTTGGGCGAATGCTCCAACACACATTGCGGTTATGCTTTGCGCCACCCAAGTTGAATGCCAGCTCTGTCCTACAATGCTTCCTGTCTGCTCTATACGGTATTATCCAAATTATAGTGAAAAAAGCAAAAGCACAAGTTGTCTTTAATTTCAAAATGTAAAAAATAAAATAAAAACAGACTTAAAGAAACAATATAATTCACTAATATACAGTATTAATATTAATAATATTGTTAATAATAATAATAATTATTATTATTATTTTGCTGCATATTAAGTTGACCTCAACCGAGGCACTACCACCTTCTTCCTAAAAGGGGCGCAGGCACTCAGACTCACTGAAACATACAGAAGGGAACTTCTACTGTATGTACCAGAGATTACATGGAGGTGAAGGCTGCCAAGAATATGCTACAGTAGAGTGCACATGGAACGCAGTGAAGAACAGAGACATTCTCGCTGTCAGTCATCACCAGACCTTCCTCAGGCCGACAGAATCTGCTAGGACGAAGTATGACCAGAGAGAGTGATAGAGAATGAGAGGGCAGGAGATGCAGACAGGCTATTTTCCCACAGGGAATCAAGTCTGTAGATCCTCATGAACATGACGTAGAGAGAGCAGAAGCTTGTGTGCCCATCTCTGCTGCAGTGTACCGCCAGGCAACCACACTCCTCCTTGGAGCAGCTCTGCTGGCAGAGCAGGCAGGAAATATAGAGCCATTAGATGGTGAAAAAGACATGAGGGGAAAATTACTGCTGTAAAGTCTGAACTTCCGACAGTAGAGTCAGTAGGATATTACATTTATTTAAAGATGCCTGGCTAATATCCTCTGTAGCCTGGTTTGTATAGTTACCTCAAGTCAACGCAGCATATACAAGCAAGGCACAAACATTGCAAATATAGCCTACACCAGAGACGTGTAAACACTTGGTCAAAGCGTGCCTTGTAAACTAGCTCCTCTGTAACATCAACAATACTGGCTCCCGTGGTGGGAGTGCAGGTATCATGGGACATAGTAAACTTGTAGGGTATTACTCGGTGTGTGCTAATAGTGGAGGAGAAAACCAATACCATTCACAGACGTATGATCTTCTCTTATTCTCCACTTACACCACAAGGGATCGGAAGCTTCGGCCCACTAGCAAGAGTCATTAACACAAGTCTTAAGTGCAAGTGGTCTAACACAACAACAGCTCTGTTGTAGACTTACTGGCTCCAAAGTAGGATAAGATGTTCTGGTCCTGTTAAAACAAGGCAGAGGGAAAAAAAACAAAAAACAAAACCTTCTGTGGCTTGAGTACCATTGCTGGTCACTGTGCGAGTTCGTGGCAAGGTGTCCACTTGGTAGTCCACGTCTGACTGTACATTGCAGGACTGGGCACGAGAATAATGCTTTGCTGTTTCTCCTTAGGAAAAACAACATTCCCTGATTTCTACTAAGACATGAAAAGGATCTCAAATGCTGACCGCATGGACTGAATCACCACTGTCAACTCCTACAGGAGCTCCAGAATGGAGGTTGCGACAACCAGAGCGAAGCAGAGGAATAGGTCTCAGTGTGGAATGTCACATAAGGCCATGTTTAATCTCCTTCCCGAGACCTACAAGTCCAGATCCATTCTTGCACCTCCACTCTTTACTTGCACTTGACAGATTGGGGTTGTTTGTTTGTGGTGCGTTTTCGTATTCCCTGGGGCTTGCTATTTGGGTTAACTCTCCAGGGAGAAGCAAGAATAGTGTGCAGAAACCAGGTGGCCGGCACAGCTGGAGCTCATGGAACCTACCAAGTGACATCTGCAGTTCTGAGGCCAAGGGCGGGTACCCAACTTCACCACCTGGGCACTGATTAGGCCTTCGGGGAGTGAGCAAACTCAGGAAAAGACCCTTAAAACCAAGAGGGTGATCTGTCAAATATGCTTTGAGCATAGCACTGTGGCGTGGCTATTGCTAAACTTTTCCGAAGCCTCGGAGGGTGGCCTTGTACTGTGAAAAATGATGAAGACGCAGTGCAGCTTGTACCCAACAAAAAAGTCTCCCAGGCCAGGACAAATGAGGAAAGTACCATAACCCCCACACACAAACACTCAGCTCCAACAAAGCCTGCTCTGTAAATTCATCAATAAGACTAAACCTCTTTCTGCTGAGCTAAGAGTTTTGCTCTTTGGCAGAAACCGAAACCCAGTGATTACCGAGGTCCAGCACAAACCTGTGACAATCCAGACTAGTTACACCTCTGAGGATAAGATCTTTCACAACACTCTTGATCGCTCATTTCGGAGCAGCAGAACAATGCCCCTGAGTTTTTTCCCACGCAGGATCTCCTGAGGTACTCCAGCTTGTGTTACAGCAGTTGTGTTTAAGTAGGCCAGGAGTGTCTAAAAGAGAGATTGAAAGAGTAAACAAGGAGAATCTCACACTGCGCTCGATGGGGAACTGAGGTGGGTTTAAACAGGCCGCTGAACCAGCCAATAATGAAAACTCTGTCATCATTTGCTCACTCTATTATCGTTGCTAACCTGTATGATGCTCTTTCTTCTGCAGAACACAAAAGGCGTCATGGCGAATAATGTCCCAGCAGTTTGGTCCATATTGGTCCAAAAAGAACATGAAAGTCGCCCGAAGCAACATAATACTTTGTATGATGAAATTATCTAAACTGAAGTCTTTATTCACTCTTAAATCAAAGCATTAAATCAATGCACACAGACTATATTCAAATATGAAGCCACAAACCTCAAATGTCATGACGTTTTGGTCATGTGATGTGAGGTTTGACACTAGTTGATGTTGGAGGCTTGTGTTACCATATTTGATTTAGTCTGTGTATGGATGTGTTGATCAATGTTTTGGTTTGACTTGAGTGAATAAAGGCATACATTTCAGATTTCATAAATCTGTTCAACATACAAAGTTGAGTTTTTTGGATTCATTTCACAGTTCTATTTATTTCACACTCTGATGACTTTTAGAATATGGACAAACAAATATCATCTTTTGTGTTCAGCAGAAGAAAAGAAGTCATACAGGTTTGGAATGATATCAGGGTAAGTAAATGATGAGATAATTTTTTGTAGAGGAAAAGTCAGCCCAGAAAATATCAGCAGCTCTAGGAGCTAACTTTAATGTAAAACTTTATACAAAATGATCTGAAAATACAGACATTACACACTGCACTCAGTTTTCTTGGGCCCTGATTGGGACTCTTGGAGCACCACCAAGAATACGCATTATGGATGTCTCTCTTTTCCAATAGACCCATTTCAGGTCTTGGAGTCTCTACTATCAAATGGATAGGTTGAATCAGATGTGTTTGATTAGGGAGACAGTGTGCAGTGTTGATGGTACTGCAGGATCAAGGTTGAGAAACACTTTTCCAATCAGAATCTAACTGGCTAAGACTGACTGATCAAAAGGTTTTAATACTACTAAAGCCTGACGTTAACTCTATAGATCAAAACAATGCAAGAACTCTCGATATTATGTATACAAGACTACTGCATTAGGCAAAGAGAAACAGGAAGGAAACTTTTGAATGGTGATGACTGCGGTCTGTAGAGGAAGGCGTAGTTTAAAGCTGGCCGCCGGTCTGCCCAGCATCCATCTCTCAAATCAGTGGGCGTACTCCACAGCAAACACAGCTATTTCTGCTGAATATGGAAGTAAAGGCTGCTCGTAATTACTGAATAGCATCATGGGGGAAGGGACAGTCTGCGGCTACGGTATGAGACCCTGTTCTCCGTCCCATCTGTTTCAATCTTAAGCTCAGAGCGATAAGACAAGCTTTCCTCCATCCAACATCAACATCAACATCAACATCAACATCAGGCTACGCTCTTATCTGTCCCTAGCCCAACACTATACAACATCTGGCCATCTACGCCACCCCCAGACGCAGCAAGCCAAACAACTGTTCGCCTGACAGAAAGACTGATATCCACAAAGGGTTCATCCTATCTGCTGTATATCATTACACAGGAATTATGTTCAGAGAAAACCTTATTAACCCCACCTGCAATTCAGTGACACAAAAAGCCCTGAGGAAGAAAAATTAAAAAAAGAACTGGAGGTGGTAAATTGCTTCAAAGGACCAGTCTTAATCAGACCAATCATTAGCATACAGCGACCATCGTCCCAATGAAACACAACCTTCAGATGATGAGGGAGCAGGTGATCATACAACAGCACACAAAAGAGAAACCAGAAAGCCTGCTTGTGTTTGCACTGTGCCAACATTTATTTTCTACAGGGTTGTTTATTTTTCTTGCGAGTGTGCAATGAGGGTTTTGGCATCGTCGGCACTGCAGCAAGTCGCTGTTCTCCTGCACCCTCGAGCTGTCATTAAATATATTAAGTCCCATATTCATGTTTTACAGAACTCTTTCATTACATGCTGCTCTTGCTCTCTGAGTCTCTCTGAAATATTTACAAGCTCATTGAGACGTCAGAAGGCAAGGAGCACTTTCTTTTAATTCTAGTTTTCAGTACCAACTCACAAATGCTTTGAAAAAACTGCTGCAGCGAGCCAACCGGATGAGGTTACGTAACAAAACTGTGCACAAGAGTACATGACTGTACAACCAGAGAACTCAGGGTACCAGGATTCATTCATGGCATTTTAATATTGTCAAGGATACGTTCATTGCTTGAAGCAGTCAGGAAGCATGGTTAGGTATTCAGAATTGAAGAATTGGTACACTTTTAATTTAATTTAATTTGGACTTTGCATTGAGCAGACCCACAGGAAGCTGCATTGGAAAGACAGGAAGAGGAATTTAGAACGTAAGAATTGGCTCGCTTTCATCATTTGGATGTGAAATTGAATTGGCCACACCCACAGGAAGTTGGACTCCTAAATTTATCACAGGCAATGCATTCTGGGAAATTAAATCCGTTTATCTATCCATCCATCTATCCGCAAGGCCTATAAACCCTTGAACTTTAAGGCTTTTTAAACTTTGCAAAACTTTCAAACAAGTCTGTCAAGTAAACATTCAAAATCTGTATTCACAACCTTTGCTTTTCCAGTTGAATGTCAATTCATTTTCCTTACATTAAAGGCAGAGTAAGTGATTTTTCAAAAACACTTTAGAAAACTGATTCGGGCCGAATCGCAAAACAAACTTGTAGCCAATCAGCAATAAGGGGCGTGTCTACTCGTGATGTGGAGGAGAGCGCGTTCAGTGCATGGAACGGACATTAGCCGAGCCGAGCGACATCTCTTTCATCCCGGAGAGTGCAGGACTGTCTCTGTGCTCTTTGCTAACACAGAAAGGGCAGATACGACACAGTCTGGGAATCTCACTTTTAAAGGCGGGGTATGTGATTTTTCAAAAACACTTTAGAAAACTGATTCGGGCCGAATCGCAAAACAAACTTGTAGCCAATCAGCAATAAGGGGCGTGTCTACTCGTGATGTGGAGGAGAGAGCTTTCAGTGCATGGGACGGACATTAGCCGAGCGACAGAAAGATAGAGATGGTGGATAAAAAACAAAAGAGGAAAACGTCTGCGGAATGATAAGGCAAGAAGTAGGACCCGTGTAAATATCGGATCAGCTTTCCAGTGCTGGAGAGAACTCAAGGAGCGGAGGCCTGCGATCGGACGCCGAGGTTGCTTTGTTTCTTCTCAATAGGTGAGTAACACTGTGTCTACAACAGCTAAAGTCTGCCTACACTGGATGCGTTCAAACGACCGTTGAAAACCATTTGAAATTTGTGTCAGCACGTCATAAATAGAACCCGGCAGCAGTTTTCTGTCGGGGATTTGTTGCGCCGCTCACGTCCGTAGACACGGTGTAACATTGGTTTTGCTTTGTTTCACAGAACTAATCGTTGCCTGGGTTGCGTACGTATATGTGGGGCGGAGCTATCAAAATAGGGGCAAGACCCTTTGGGGTAGGGGCGTGTTTGTTTTGGTGATTTCAAATATAAACATTGGCTACCAGAAATCACTTACTCTGCCTTTAATATTTAAATTGTAATTCTGCATCCTGCATGCTACCTCAATTGAAATTCAATTCAAATTATTGAATTTATTGAAAGTACATACAAACATCTGATGATCAAATCAAACTATTTTCAGATTATAAGCAATATTACAAATGTATTCTCTTGGAATCCGCAACCAAAGATCCAGAGAAAATGGAATAAGTCCATCTAGGCCTACAATACTCATAGCCAACTTCACAAAGTAATTTAGTCATGTAACCCAAATTCACAGAAACAAACAACATGCTTTGCTACTCCTGAAAATCAATATTCAGTGTCCATATTTTACATTCAAGGCATCACCAATGGATTGGCAGCATAATCCATTACGATGACATTTTCTATCATCTCTCTTTAAACACATCATCACTTCAGCTCGAGGCTCTA
Source organism: Sinocyclocheilus rhinocerous (assembly GCF_001515625.1). Lineage (NCBI taxonomy): Eukaryota > Metazoa > Chordata > Actinopteri > Cypriniformes > Cyprinidae > Sinocyclocheilus > Sinocyclocheilus rhinocerous. Next base: position 447,842 of record NW_015641022.1, read on the forward strand.
ATCAATTCAGTCAGAGCCTTTCCGTGGGGTCAACCATGCAGAACAGCAGCAGCTGTGACGAGGTAATTTGGAGCCCCCAGCGGCACCCACTGATGGGCCACAAGGCATTGTGGGTAGATTCTCAATGGCCCTCAATGACAAACGGAGCTCCTGTGAAATGGAAACACACTCTGGTTTCACCTCAGTAAGAAAAAATAATGAGCGACTATTGCGAGAGGTTACTCTGCTCGTGTTAAAATACAAGGTACGCTAAGTGTAATGTGCTCAAATGACAACTGACAAGGAAAGTCACGTCCCAACACTGGAGGAAATAATATCGGATTTAACCCTTGTGCTATGCTGAAAATCCTTTACCTATTTTGGTGTTCCTAGGTCAGAAATGAGCGACCTCTTAAAAAAGTATGCTACATTAAAGGCACAATATGTAATTTTCACCGCTACAGGGCGCATATTCAAAATAAACAGAGACAAAGGCGTAGTTTGATGACGCCGTGACTGAGTGTGGAATCATGGGAGCTGTCGTCTTCATCCCCACAGCCGATGCAATCCGACGGGACTCGGGCAGAAATTATGTTCATGGATGAGCTAATGATTTATTAACGTAGTAGAATGAAGCAGGGGGAGGCTGAAAGCCGTCAAACTGAACGAGCGTGACACACGGCTCGAAAGCAGCGGAGCTTTTATTATGCGACAGTCGACCGCTTCCGCTCCTTCCGGTCGTGCGTATGTGGGGAAAAATAAGCAGCGCTGTATTATCATACTAGATACATTTGAAAGTTCTGTTATTATGCTACTCTGTGCGGTCGTCACCGGTTTATTAAAACGCACAACATATCTTTTTTTTTATCAACATATCACAACATATAACAAACCTTCATACGTGTGTGTGTATATATGCATGTATATATATATATATATATAATATATATATATATATATATATATAGGGTAAGCATGGCATGTATGTGGCGGCCAGGGGTGGGACTTTGGGCCCTTTGGCAGCACCTCTCCTTGATGGCCCGTCGTAGGGTGACATGGGCAGGGGCCCAACATATGCTGTGCTCATGGAGGGCCCAGAGGCAGCCTTACAATATCTCACTATTTATAGCTTTATTATTATTATTATTATTATTATTGTTGTTGGTGCCGTTATTATTACTACTACTACCATTATTATTATTATTATTACTATTTGTCCTCTTCCTGATCCTCCAACCTCCCCCCGGTTCCTGATGAATGAGTTTATTGTTAATATTGTTATTATTGCTACTATTACTAATTACTAATTAATACCATTATTTTGCTATTTGTCATCTTCCACATGCTCCAACTTTCCCCTCATTTCTGATAAATTGAGTTCATTATTATTATTATTGTTATTATTATTTAATTAATTAATTAATATTTATTTTTTATTAATATATTTTTTTATTATTATTATTGCTATTACTATTACCATTATTTCTTATCACCTTCCTCATCCTCCATCCTCTGATTTTTGTTATTAATGCTATTATTATCATCATTATTACTATTGTCATCATTACTATTACGGTTTTCTACTATTGTTATGTCTGTTGTACTTTTCTACATGTTCCTTTGTTTATATACTTCCACCCCTCACACCCAGTCGCACGCACGTACGCACGCACACACACACGCACTCACTCACTCATGTTGGTTGTCATGTATGTTTTGTTGACCTTGGTTATTTTGTATTTGATTTGTCACCGGTAAATTATATATCTGTTTGCATAAATAAATAAATCATCACCAAATCTTGTATTAAATGTTTTTATCTTATTTTCTTTCAATCAGCACTGGTTTTGAATTTAATTTTGGAACCAATTGATCATAGGCCTCATTGATGCAAGCTTATGTGTTTCAGTTTTGAAGTGAGTGAAAAAAAACAACAACCAAACAAACAAAAAAACATTATTTGTGGCTAATTTTGGCAATGTTCACTCAAAAAATGAGGTCTATGATCAATCAGTACCAAAAATAAAGTCAGTAAGTTTTAGTCCAATGCAGTAACATTAACTAGTCTCCGGGTCAAAATGACTGAGTGTTAACCAAAAATGATTAATCTGCCACTATTTACTCACCCTCATGTCATTCCAAACCCGTATGACTTGCTTTCTTTGGTGGAACAAAGGGGAAGAAAGAAAGAAAAAGTTTGTAGGGCCCTATTGTTCAAAATGTTGAAATTGAGACTTTTGGACTTATTTTTTCACTGAAATAAATGTTTTTGTAATTACACAGAGAGTAAAGTACCGAAAAAAGGTACCGTTGGGTACCGGCACCGAAATTCAGGTACCGATACCGGTACCGTACCGGCTAAAATGTGAACGGTACCCAACCCTATCCATGATGTTTCTGCAATCTTTTTTTGATATCTGAAGGTTCAATTTCCCATTTATTGGAAAACAAAGATCAGCACAGTCTTCAGAACTGCTTTAAGTATTCCATTATTCAAGTATTATTTGATCAACTGTCACACTGGCCCCTAATCAAAGCACATATATTCCGTCTGTGCAACAAACCAACAGCTGAGGCCTTTTTCTCAGAAGAAAAAAACAACTAAAAAAACGGTCATCCACTACTAACACAACAACATCTGACACTACCACTCTGATCAGATAGCGCTGAACCATCTTCCAGGCGGCGTGCAACAGGGCCGTTTTGTGGGCTACGATTTCAAATATCACATAATAAATCACACAGACATATTCCTCACCGCAGACTCATAGCAGAAATGCCAGTTGTCCCTTGGAGGAGAAGTCTGAGAACAAAGCTGCCATTCTGCTTTTCTCAGAAACAGATTTGCGTATCATAAATGCCTCCTCCTTCCCTTGGATCCATTTCAAATCAAGCCTGTTTATGAACTGAATTATGACCAACCTGACATTTCATTACATTCAATTTGCCCTCTAAAGGACATAGCAAGCTTGATTATAAAACAAAGACTGTGTTGAAACTGATTTTTTCCACTGGGTTACAAAGAAAAGATCTTTGTTATGTGTTGAAAGCCATTGAATAAGACGACGAGACTTCGGTCCTGACGATCAGCTGAGACAGGTCATTAGTACCTCATGCTTGAGAGACAGACACTCACTCTCATTCATACATATGGATATTTTCCCTCAGGGAGCTCAGGGCATCATTCAACCCCCGGGTTTTTTTTTTCTCCCTCCTCAAGCACTGCCGTGAAATTCCCACTCCGCTGAACTTGCAAAAAGCTCCCAACATCCTCGAGCATGCCAGGATGAATGAGCAATCTACCGGTAAGTCACTCGAGAACTGAAAACGACAGTCTTGAGAGGAAAAATGTAAGGCATGGAAACGGCTTTTTGGATTGTTTAAACTCTGGCAAACATGAGGAACATTTCTAAATGTTACAGAAGGACATCAGTTAAAAACAAATCCGGGGTCAGAGCCGAGGCCTAGTGGTTAGTGCACATGCCTTAAACACGGGGCATTTTTGTTTTATGAAAACAACTTTTGCTGTCAGTATTTACTTATCCTCTTTTCAAATCTATATGACATTCTTCTGCTTAACATTAAGTGAGATTCTGAAGAATGTCAATGCTGTTGTTTTTTCTTTTTAATAAAAGTCAAACAGACTTGTGCTATCAAGCTTTACAATTACAAAAACCCAGGCCTTTACAAGCTTTGTAAAAATCGACGCGTTTCAGAAAGGCAGGGCATAGAGAAGAACAATAACGTACAGTATGTGGAAAATAATGTGTTTTTTTAACCTTAAACCGCAAATACACCAAATACACCAAATAATGTTCTTTTTAGCAACGTCATATGACCCCTTTAATAATTAGTAAGGTAGTTGTTAAGTTTAGGTATTGGGTAGGATTAGGGATGTAGAATATGGTCATGCAGAATATGAGCTTTATAAGTACTAATAAACAGCCAACATGTTAATAATAGGCATGCTATTAAGCAATCAATTAATAGTGAGAATTGGTCCCTATACTAAAGTGTACCGTATATATGTGTTAAAAAGTATATACAGTCGTGGTCAGAATTATTGGCACCCTAGGTAAATATGATCAAAGAAGGCTGTGAAAATAAATCTGCATTGTTAATAATTTTGATCTTTTATTTTAAAAAAATTCACAAATATCTAACCTTTCATTGAACTAAAACGATTGAAAATGGGGGGAAATCTCATTATGAAATAAATGTTTTTCTCAAATACACGTTGGACACAATTATTGGCACCCCTAGAAATTCTTATGAATAACATATCTGTGAAGTATATTCCCATTCATATTTACAATTTTGAGCATACCAGGGTGATTATGAACATGAAATTATCCAGCCATGGCTTCCTGTTTCACAG
>NW_015641022.1:453677-457599 GCF_001515625.1 Sinocyclocheilus rhinocerous
AATAAACTCCTAATTTGCTGCTTATTAATAGTTAGTAAGGTAGTTGCTAAGTTGAGGTATTGGGTAGGATCAGGGATGTAGAATATGGTCATGCAGAATATGAGCTTTATAAGTACTAATAAACAGCCAACATGTTAATAATAGGCATGCTATTAAGCAATCAATTAATAGTGAGAATTGGTCCCTATACTAAAGTGTACCGTATATATGTGTTAAAAAGTATATACAGTCGTGGTCAGAATTATTGGCACCCTAGGTAAATATGATCAAAGAAGGCTGTGAAAATAAATCTGCATTGTTAATAATTTTGATCTTTTATTTTTAAAAAATTCACAAATATCTAACCTTTCATTGAACTAAAACGATTGAAAATGGGGGAAAATCTCATTATGAAATAAATGTTTTTCTCAAATACACGTTGGACACAATTATTGGTACCCCTAGAAATTCTTATGAGTAAAATATCTAAGTATATTCCCATCATATTTACAATTTTGAGCACTCCGGGGTGATTATGAACATGAAATTATCCAGCCATGGCTTCCTGTTTCACAGGAAAATAAATAGGAGGGAATACAATGGCCAAATGACTTCGATACCGGTTCCTGAACGATACTTTTTTCGATACCAATTTTATGAAATCAATTTTAACAAGATTACATTACCTAAAAAAAAAAAAAACTTTGGTTTTTTTTTTCACCTTGTTGATGTTTATAAAAAGTGGCTAAAGACTCTCCAAGGACCACAGCTGGAGAATTGCAGAAAATAGTTAAGTCTCAGGGTCAGAAAACCTAAAATAAAAAAATAAAAAATCAAACAGCACCTACACCACATGTTGTTTTGGAGGGTTTCAAGAAAAACAAAAATCAAGAAAAGAAAATACTCTCATCCAAGAACAATCCCCAGCATATTCTGTTGTCAGACACGACTGGAATTTCAAATGGGACTGGCTTCTATGGTCAGATGTAACTAAAAAAAAATAGCTTTTTAGCAACAAACACTCAAGATGGGTTTGGTGCACACAGGGTGACCACAACTGTATATAATATACAACATGATATTTTACTGTATACACACACACACACATACACATACATATATATAAATATATGTATATAATATAAAACTGTATATAAGCTAAAGTCATATTCAAACTACAGTGATTATTCAGTAAGAATACTGATGTGAGTTCATAAAAAAAAAAAGTAGTCACAAAATCAACCGATGATTTGCTCATGAATCAGACTGATTCGGATCTCAGTGAATAACATCAAAGTGAAAAACATCCTATTGATAAATGATGTGGTGTTTGAGAAACCAAACAGAGAGAGCAGAAAGCTGTAGATATAACTTTCTATAAGCCTCTGAGGGTTTCGTTTCAGCAAAGCCAGACCTGTGAGTTATCAATACTAGCATATTAATTGTTAAAAGGAGCTGGATGATGTGTAGTTTTTAAATACTCCCCCTCTTAAAGGGAAAAACAGGTGTCGTGGGATCACACGGCTCTCTGAAATTACAAAAACTCTGGTAGGAAGCCCTGATACCGTTGTAAAATAATATTCTACGCGCTTATCCATTCATCACAGTAGAGTGTACGGCTAAAGCAAGACAGAATGGTGAGGACACAAACAACAGAAGAGAGAGAGAAGAATAGCTTGTTAAGGCCATTATTTGACATCAATAGATGCTGAGGTCATGTTCCTCTTGTGTACTGGTCACCGGTGCCTTTGGCCTGCACGAGCCATGGTAGTTTGAGAAGTGTGGTGTAGTGCAGAACTGTCTGATCCTTTTAATGGGGAGCTCAGAGGCCAAAGCTTCCAGAACTGCTCTCTGCTCACCTGCTCTCCACAACCGCACTGCAATTTACTCCTGCAGGAGCCAAACGCATACACAAGCAGCTGGGAGAATACTGACCCATCAGTTTGTCAAGCATGTCTGGAGGACAAGAAGAAAATGAGAGGAGAAGGGAAAGGGAGAGCAAAAGGAAAGGAGTATGAAAAAGGGTAAGGAAAGGAAAGAAAGGGAAATGTAAAAAATGTTTAATAAATATAGGGTTGCAAAGGGGTGGAACATTTCTGGAAACTTTCCAAAATTCCCTGGAATATTCCCAAAAAATCCTGGAATGTTTCCAAACTTCCTGCAACGTTTCCGAAATTTACTGGAATTTTTCACTTTTTTGCAACCCTAAATAAACGACAAAAAAAGAGAAGAAAATAAATTGAAAAAGTGTAAAGAAATTACAGATTACAAAAGAATAAAAAGAAAAAAGTGATATGAAGAAAAAAAAAAGAAAAATGGTTAATGACAGAATAGAAAAGAAAAAGGGAAAATAAGAGAAGAAAATGAAAAAGAAATGGTGCAAGGAAATTTCAGAAAAGGGCTATGATAACAGAAAAAGAAAAACTCAAAAAGAGGAAAAGCGAAGCAGAGACAAGACAATAAAAAGCAATGAAATGAAACAACAGGGTAAAAACAGGCAAGGAAATGAAATAAATAAAAGTGAAAAAGAAAAGGAGGGGAAAATGAATAGGGTGATAAAATTAATGATAGAAAATGAAAGAGGAAATGAAAAAGTAAATGAAAGGCAAAAAAAGGTAAGGAAATGAAAGAGGAAAGGAAATAGGAAAGGCAAAGCAAAAGGAAAGGGGGGAAATGAAAAAGCAAAAGGAAATTTCAAAAGGATCGGTCCAAGGAAAAGGAAAAGCAATGAAAAGAAGTAAATGAAAACAGAAAAAGAAATGAAAACAAATGAAGAGAACAACATTAAAAAGAAAAGGTCTTTATGACCAAAGAGAAGAAAAATGAAAAGAAAAGGGGATATGGAAGTGAAAATACCAAAAGAAAAAGAAAAGAAGAAAGAAAATGGTAAGGAAATGAAATAAGAAATGCAAAGCAAAAGGAAAAGAGAAAAGGCAATAAAGTCATGTAAAAGGAGAGGTGAAAGAAAAAGCAAGGGCAAACACAAACATCACAAGCTGTGCATCTGAACTGATTTTACTACAGTAAACAAGATTGCAGCAGTGCACCAAAACAGCAAGAACAAAGAGATGAGAGAAACAACCATCCAGAGAAACTCCTGCATCCTGCAGAATGAAGAAATCATCAAGTTTGGATGCTGAGGCAGACTCACTCAGCACAAGTCCACATAAAGAGCTGAGGAATGACCTCCCACACCTCCTCTTATTTCATCCAGCATCCAAACGCACCACACCACACAGACAAGCACAAGCAAAGCGCTTCCTCTCCCTACACTCATTCTGTCAGAGCGGCGCTTTCCCTCAGGTCCTCTGTAAAAATTCTGCAGTTTCACTACACCTGCAAGTCGGCGTTTGGCTATTACGACTCCATTTCACACTAATATATAGTGTTTATGGTTAGTGGTTCCAGAATGAGAATTGACTAAAATATTAGCATATTAGAGGGCGGGGAAAAAATCCTAGCACGTAGAGGGCGGGGAAAAGATCTGAAGTGTAAATGGCACGGCGGTTTTAATAAGATATAGCAGTTCTGTTATTAGCTCTGTGAGTAGGAGGTGACGTTTATTAAAAAAAAATGATGCTATTTCAGACGTGTCCCAAAGCACAAGTGCACACAAGCAGACTAAAAGAATATTTTACTCATTTATGAATGCGTTAAAGTATGTGGTAAATCTGCTTTTCAAAGACAACTTAATGGGTAAAACAACAGTCTTAAAATATAAGCAAGTAAAAACAGCTTATTAGAATGATTTCTGAAGGATCTTTTCATTTAAATTGTAAAAATAATTTATAATATTTCTGTTTCTACTGCATTTCTGATCAAATAAATGCAGCCTTTGAGAGCAGACATTTTTCTTTTTAAAAACAAACTGACCCCAAACTTTTGAAAAGTAGTGTATATGTAATAAAAACAAAATATATAAGATATATATTTTATTTTATTT
>NW_015641022.1:457782-479799 GCF_001515625.1 Sinocyclocheilus rhinocerous
TATATATATATATATATATAATTATATAGAAGCTAAAGTCATAGACATACTAAAGGTAAATTTATATGTTTTCAAAATAGCAGTTTTCAAATAAAATCAAGTACTGCTGGATTCCCATCAACTACATATAACTCAATCTCGTCTGAATTAGTACAGGAGATCACAGACGTCCTTTTCATTTAAACTCAAATGCCATTTGGACAACTAATCCAGTCTGAATAGTGCTTAAATCATCTTGTGTGCCGCAGATGCTCATCGTGGCCTACTAAGACAGGCTCTGACTTAATTTGATCTTGAGTATATTACCATTCCAATCATATCTCGAGGTAAGGAATGCTGCTCTTATGTCCCGGTTGTGTAAGGGGAAGGGAACGGAAGGAAAAGGACACTGGAGGACAGGGCATCTGCAGGGTGTTTTCACTCTGTCACAAGGACCTGAATGAAAACTAGTGTGGAGCCACGGCCAGCATATTAATAGATAATGCCCAACAGGTTGGTACAAGGACAAATTTCCGCACTCTGGGCAGTGTGTGTGTTTGAAACATGTTTGAAAAAGCTCCACTTTAAAGTATTCCATTCCATCACAGTCCATGTAACTTTTTCTGAAAGCATAAATAAATAACATGTAAAGCCCCCTAAGAAATGAGTCTAATCAAACAGCCTTTGAGAGCAGACATTTTTCTTTTTAAAAACAAACTGACCCCAAACTTTTGAAAAGTAGTGTATATGTAATAAAAACAAAATATATAAGATATATATTTTATTTTATTTCATATCTCGAGGTAAGGAATGCTGCTCTTATGTCCCGGTTGTGTAAGGGGAAGGGAACGGAAGGAAAAGGACACTGGAGGACAGGGCATCTGCAGGGTGTTTTCACTCTGTCACAAGGACCTGAATGAAAACTAGTGTGGAGCCACGGCCAGCATATTAATAGATAATGCCCAACAGGTTGGTACAAGGACAAATTTCCGCACTCTGGGCAGTGTGTGTGTTTGAAACATGTTTGAAAAAGCTCCACTTTAAAGTATTCCATTCCATCACAGTCCATGTAACTTTTTCTGAAAGCATAAATAAATAACATGTAAAGCCCCCTAAGAAATGAGTCTAATCAAACTAATTATAAAGACCTTCCTTATTAAAGGGACAGTTCACCAATTATCATTTAAAGCCTGTATGACTGACTGTCATTTGTGGAACACAAAAGAAGATATTTTGAAAATTATCACAATGTTTTTTTTAAAATAAATTAAGACATAAATATTAGCATTATAAATGTACATTTTTGATAAAAATTGCATACAATTATATATAAAAACGTACTATTTGTTAGCTTTTTCACTGTACAAAAAATAGTATTATTACAATAGGAATACATTTATTGTTTTGTTTAAAATAATAATAATTATTTATTAATAATAATAATAATATATGTGTTTGTTTGTTTATTTATTTAGAATATTGATATTTTGGCCAAAAAACAAACAAACAAGCAAAACAAACCAAAAAAAAGTCAGTTTGAATATCATAATCACAATTTATCTAAACAATAATTTCCCAATAATAATAAATTGTTTAGCCCTAACAGAAAGTCATACAGGTTTGGATTGACATGAGGGTGAGTAAATGACAATTTTCATTTTTGAGTGAACTATCCCCTTAAGGCGGTTAGTCGACATGTTGTTCAGGCAACCAAGTCACTTTCAAAATTACACAGTTTTGCACATCCCTCGTACATTTTGTCTAAACAGCATTCATATAACTAGAATAACCACAGAGCACAGTGCCTGGAAAAAGCAGTGGCTACTTCCTGCCCTCTTCCTCACCTACATCCTCATCATTAATTACTACTTGCGCTCAGCCTGCCTGTAATAAATCATGTTTTTAAAACTACAACAGCCGAAAACGAATGCTGAAATATGATCCATAACCACGCTTGCGTTTTCTCTCGGTCACCCGGTGTCGTGTTGGCGCTCTCCATGCTCGTCTTGCACAAGTCTGATCGGACTTTTATCCGCCTGAAACGGGCAAGGTTAAAAGAAGTTAGAACAAAGGAAAACACTGTTGGAGATAATCACGAGAATAATATGACCAATTTGCTATCGCTCAACAGTTAGGCCATTTGGAAATGGGCTTGAGGAAAATAATCTTCTATTAAAATGACTTGACATGCTTGTTCTTCCGTTCTGACTCATTCACGTCTTTTTTTTGTGGTCTACATTAAAAGCACCAATTATATGGATTATGTTTGTCTCAAGTCTGGAAAACGCCAGAACTTGCATGGGTTTGTTGGCTATTTGTCAGTTATTGTGTTGAGTAGTGGATATGAAAAGGAATGTTGAAAAGCGAGGGTCAGTCCAGTTGACAGATTTCCTGCAGAATGAGGTTGATCAGAGATAAACCCTCGTGGAGGAAGACGCCATGGGTCTTTCTCTGCCCTACGTTACTGGGACAAACACAAGTTTGGTAAACCTTTATGCTGGAAACTAAAGTACAGTGTATTTGGTGTAATGAAATGTGTTTATGCGGTTTAAGGTTCAAAGAACACATTATTTTCCACATACTGTACATTATTGTTTCTCCTCTATGCCCCGCCTATCTGAAACGCGTCGATTTTTACAAAGCTCTACACTGCTCAAAACTCGCGTTTGAATAGTCAAGTGGCAAATCCTTTAAATATGAAAACGTACTTACTGGCTGTGAGTCAGAACAGCCTGCATTGTAGTCTACTCTCCAAGGTTCAGGAAACAGTCCTCCATAAAATGTGCTGCACACATCTGAATATTTGGGTTGAACTGTTCTGGAACAGTGTTGTAAATACAACTTAACCACTGATTTCTAGTCGTGTCAAACAAAGTAGTTTGTAATAATGTTATACAGGTTGGAAATGACATGAGGGTAAAATCAATTATGAGGGTAAAAATTAATTTATTAACATATGTGGAGGGCTCTGTATATTATGTCTTCATGTGGCCTATTTTGCAATTAAAAATATACAATTAAATAAATATTTAAAAATGAAAGTATTGGGTATTTCCCTAATAATACATTTAAGGCTATGTATAATGAATGGTTATTATAGTAAACTAAAACTAATCTAGTTGCAAAGGCAGCATTTTTCATTTCCATTTGATTTATTAAAATAAATAAAATTAAAACTGAAATAATATATAACAACTGTACAATTAAAAAAAACTAACACAAATTACAAAAACTAAGTAAAATGAAAATGAAAATGGATAATACGTAAAAAAAAAATCTAAATACTAATAAAAATTATGATAGAACCTCAATGATACCAAAATAACACCTGTACTAAAACACACAAATTACTAAAACTGTAACTAAAATGAAAATGGAAAATACTATGGATGTCTACTATGGATTCCGTTCAATTTAAAAATTATATTTTAATTAAATAGAAAATATAAATAATGTACTCAAGACTTCCTCAGTTCATACATTTCTTTCCAGTGCATGAGATTCCACTGCACCGTGACAAGTGAGATTTCAGCTCAGCGTAGCTGCATGCTCTCCCAGCGAACACGGACACTCTTGTCGATTGGGATGATACAGGGAGAGAGATGGAAGAACAGTGCTTGTTGTCATGTACTTTAACACACGATCACTGTGTTGGCAGTGAATGTAATCTTAATTTATAGAGAGACGCTTCAACACCATTTACATCATGCCCACTTCATTTCTACAAGCAAGAGCTGTGGAGGAGATATCACATGCAGCGTACAGGCTGCACACTGCACACTCCAGCTTCAACTGTTAAAGCACATCTTCACATAATGTAATCTATTTGTGCTGAAACTGACTAATCGACAAAGAACAATCAGAGCTGATTAACCTATTAATGGCTGGCCTTAGCCCTAAACTTAGCCCTCTACTAATATACAGAACTTATGGTGTGTTCACACCAGACGCGAAGCGAATATGCGCATCGCGTCACTCGCGGGATGTTTTTCGTGTCACTCACGCAAATAAAAACAACGCGATCAACCATGGTGGAGATAACTACAATCGCTGTTTTGTACCTGTTGTCAAAAAATCCCAAATACAATGGAAAGCCAAACGCCGACGTGTCTGGGTTCACAGCACCATCCAGAGGAGGATGAATAATGTTAGGATCCTGTATTAATGTGTGTTACATTTTACTACTGATATACACTGATATTACTATTATTTTTATTATTGATAGCAGCATCTCTGTAGCCATGCTAATAAAATACAACTACCACTATAACTGATTTTAATTGTTTTCTATGCTCCAGACATATATAATAACAGATGGCTGCAATAATGCTCTCTTCTATTGTCTGATTCAACTGGATGTGTCAAGAAACTCTTCGCTGATTGGCTTGCGCGAGAACGCGTCATGCGAATTTTCCTCTCGAGTTGAAATTTTTGAACTTGCGCGGAAGACGCGATTGAGGCGAATATCGTGCGTTCGCGGCAAATGCGTCGCCTGGCGCAAATTCGCCTCTATTCTCGTCTTTGCGTTGACTTTGTATGTAATCTACTCGCGCGAATAATTACATTCGCATCTGGTGTGAACACACTGTTAGTCTAAGGCAATTCACAGGGCACTTTGCTACAATGTGTTCAGGACACACTGAAATCTATGGAAGCTTGTTGCAGAATAAAAAAATAAAAGGCTTTTTTCATCCCATAATTCTGAGTTTTCTTCCTTACAATTTCAAGTTTATATCTCATAATTATTACTTCTGTCCTCGGAATCAAGTTCATCTCGCAATTGCAAATTATAAACTCGTAATTGCAAGTTTACTGCACATTTCGCAATTCTGCTCTGAATTACTTCCTGCAATTTTCCCCTCAGAATTTTGAATTTCTTCTCACAATTCTTCTCTGAATTACTTCTCGCTATTCTGACTTTTGGTTTCCGCCATGGAATACAACGTATTCACAATTTTTTTTCTCACAATCCTGACTTTTTCTCACAATTACGAATTTGCATCTCACAATTTTCAAAAAAAAAAATTCAGAATTATATGTTTACATCTCGTACAATTCTATTTTCCCCCCACCACTGAATAAAAAAGTAGTTGCGACTTTTTCCCCACAAGTTTGACTTTTTTCTTGCAATTTGAAGCTGTTTTCCCTAAATTCTGTTTACATCTCACAATTCTGTTTTTGTTTCTGCCATGGAATAAAAATATAACTGTTTTTGTCACAATTATGACTTTTTTCCCCTCACAATTTCAAGTTTATCCCTCACAATGTGGACATTTCTTCTCAGAATTGCGAGAATACAATATATAAACTTGCAATTCTGAAAAAAAGAATTGTGAGATAAAAAGATGCAATTCCCTTTTTTATTTTTATCCTATGGTGGAAACCAACTTCCACAGAAATCAAAATAAACATGGATGATATAAAAAATAAACAGGGCATGATAAAACCGAGATAATGAATGTAATCATGCAAGGTCATCTGACAAAAGTAGGACAATGTTACGTTCAATGTGGTCCTGCTCTATGATGCTGAATCTTCATGTTTCAGACCCTATGCAACCAAATGCTCAAAGCGTAATCTACCAACTGTTCCGGAGCAGATCTCATACATAATCACAGATCATATTAAATAGCTCATCTGAACAAAGTACCGTATGGTGCACACAGTCGAACGGCAGTCATTGCTCACCTCTCATAGCTTTTGACTGACCTACATGAGGTGTGTAGCATGACCAGCATATGCACCACAGGCTTCAGGACGATATTCAATCCTCCCCATGAGAGAGAGACAGATCCTGATGACACAAAGTAACGTTCAAGAAACGATGACACATTCATTTAATTAAAAATCTTTATTTAGAATTACCTGCAACAACAGGTCATTATAGCATGGACAAAACTCAAGTACAAAATTTAAGTAATGTTCATTAATATGAAAATAAATCTGATTTGGTTAATTTATTTTGTCTTAACTCGTATAGTTATAGTATAACAATTGATAAAAGCATTAACAAATAATAACTGTATTATTATTATTATTAGTAGTAGTAGTATTATATACACCCCTAATTTAGTGATACGCGACTATTGTAATGTTTAAAATCAAAATAAATATGATTTGGTTAATTTAATTTGTCCTAACTGTTATATAATAATAATAATAATAATAATAAATGTATACATTACTACTACTATATAAAATTTTTTAATTAATACAAATATAAAAAAAAAAAAATGATAATACAATATAATAAATGTAATTATTATAATACAACAACCTCAAAACCCCTCAATTTAGTGGTAAGTGACTGTTGCAATGTCTGATGTGAAAATAAATGTGACTTGGTTCATTTAATTTGTCTTAACTGTTATATAACACAATATAACATAATATATCATTTAATTTAATTATCATTATTAATACTAGTATAATACAACATCCTCAATTTACTGATGCAGAATTTAATAAGATAATAAATGTGATTTGGTTAATTCAACTCTTGTGTGACCCATGGTCATTATATTGCATTTAGGAGTCACATTTTCAAGCATTTTATACCTGTGAAGAACTGTGTAGAAACCACATCTGAGGGTCATCATTTATTTTAGCCAGATTTTGTGTACTACAGAAGTAGTGTACAATGACTGGTGGGTAAATTTCCCTCTCCACTTCCTGTGATGTGATATATTGATGTACACTTGTTCCCTATGTCATTTGCAGTACCCTTCGGACTGAACATAAACGCTCCCTATGATATGGAATCGCACTTTTGATGGCCAAATACCCTGTGAAGTCCATTATTGAGAGACTTGAACATACCCTGTAGACCCTGGCATCTCAGTACAGTATGTGTGTACTTGTAGTGAAAGAGCAGGAGGTCACGTTGTGCTGGGATAAACAGTCTTGAGCGCTGCAGAGCGGCAGATGGGGCCATGACTCAAACTATTAGTCCTTTATTACACGCACGGACGTTTGCAGAGATTCAGCAGGATCCAGCGAGTCACTGACACTGGAATGAAAGAGCACGTGCTTTCAGACAGTCAGCAGAGGAACCAGAGACATTTCCACTAATCCTTCATGGACACCAGAACACTCTGAGAAGCCATGATTCTACTATTTTTTTTAATAGTAACTTTATCCAAAAAAGAAAATTCTGTCATCATTTCTGTGGAGCACAAAAAGGAAAAAACACTGAAGAACGGCTACTTTTTTACTAATATATACTCAAAGTCAAAAGTTTTTGTTCTCCAAAATGACAAAACAAGCTCCTTAAAAACAGTATTGCAAGTCATGCAATAGCTTTCTGTGAGAAACAGACTGAAACTTTAGTTCATCTTTAATTCATCACACAAAGATCAACTGTTATGGTGCTTTTGCATCTCATACAGGTTTTGGAACAACAGAGAATTCTCATTCTCAAATGTGTGTGTGTGTTGTTTTTTTCTTCTTCTATTTTTGCAGGGAAAGAAACCCAATCGACAAAACAGACACTTGTGTGCTAACATTTTGGCTTCATATGAGGACACCGTGCTCCTCAAAGCAAGAGATTTTTGCTATAAAATCTTAATAGAGATTTCTAGACATATGCACACATCTGGCAGAACATAATGCAAATGCAGCATTAAGGAGACTTTCTTCTATGGAGCACAAAAAGAAAAAAATGCTGAAGAATTGCCAGTTTTCTACATTTAAAGTCTAAAGGTGTTGAGCTTCATATGACTTGCATGTTTTATTTACAAAATCTTCTGAAACTTTGTCAGAGAAACAGACCGAAGCTTATTCACCTAAAATCTTTAGGCTTCCTCCTACAGTGAATATATCATATTGTTCAATGCATGTGAATGCTGGAAAGCAAGATTGTCAAGATTTTAAATTCAACTTTGATGTTCATAACACAAAGTTTTCAGAAGACTTGGAATATGACACATGAAAGTATGGACTATGCATATGATGCTCTGCATCCTTCTAGAAGCAGAAAATCATACAGGTCTTGGAATGAAATGAGAGTGAATGAATGATAACAATTTTTTTTTTCATGATCTATCCCTAAATGTGTTCGTTTTCAGGGAAGAAACCCAACTTTTTTGACAGAAACAGACACTTGTGTGTAGGGCTGGGTATTGTTCAAAAATTTCCGACACCGAAACCTTGACTTTGATACCAGTTCCTGAACGATACTTTTTTCGATACCAATTTTATGAAATCCATTTTAACAAGATAACATTACACATTACCTCCGATGATGAACGTGCATTACACTTCCAGAAAAACATTTAGAGGGATGAAACATGAAGCTAATAAACACATGATTACGACAGTGTGTGCTTTGTATGTGATTTTCACGAGATTCTGCCTATTTTTATAACAATACAGTGTGTTTACATGAGAAATGCTAAGCAGGTGTAGCGATTAGCTTGATATAAAAGGCTACAAAAAACATATTTCTACAACATTATATGACCAAAACCCTCATTATATCACAACCGGAAGTTATTACAAACACTCGATGGTGGTTTAAAGTGAGTTCTGAGTAAAAGCATAGTATACATTTTATAAATTGCCTTATATAGCATGATGCTACAGTGTGAATGAATGGTCACAGATGTGTTTTCCTTGATGCCTCGCCAGAGCCAATCACTGATTTAGGCACATCAAGCATGCTGCACGCTTACTGGCTCAATGACTTTGATGAGATTAACCCCTTAGGTATCGAAATTTGGTACCAAACGACAAGACATTTTTCGATACTCGATAGTATCGCGGCAATTCGGTCGGTGCCTAAAAAGGATCGAACACGATACCCAGCCCTACTTGTGTGCTAACATTCTGGCTTAATATGAAAATACTGCGCTCTTCAAAGCAAGAGATTTCTGCTATAAAATCTTCATGGAGATTTTTTGGAAGACAACTGTGCACATCTGGCACAACTTAATCATGCAAATGAAGAATTAAAGAGTTAGTTCAGCCAAAAATGAAAATTCTGTCATCTACTAAGCTTCATTTCATTCTAAACCTGTATGGTTTTCTTCTATGGAGCACAAAATAAAAACTGCTGAGGAATGGCCAGTCTTCTATATAATGGAAGCCAAAAGCTATTGAGTTCCAAAATGCCTATGTGACGAGGGGGGCGGGGTCGAGAGCCGTGGGAACGGAGCGAGGCCGGTGGAGTTAATGGATAATGAGCGACACCTGCACCACTCACCGGTCTCGAGTCTCACGGAGGAGCTCCGGAAGGATATAAAGGAGGAGTGACGACAGGGAAAGACGAGAGAGGACCAGGCCTGGATTTTAGTTTGTGTTTTGGTTTCGTTTGTGTGCGACAGTCGTCCGCAAGGGGCTGTCGCGCTATTTTGTGTTTATTTTATTATTAAAGTTTTCTTTGAATGTTTGCTGGTTCCCACCTCCTTCTTCCCGAACTACGAACATTGTTACAATATACATATATTCAAACATTTATAAATATGCTTGCCTACAAGACCACCACTGGCGCTGCACAAGTTTATTTGAATGTTCGCCGGTTCCCGCCTCCTTCTTCCCGAACTACGAACGTTTGTTACAGCCAAAAACAAGCATTATAAAAGCACTATATTCAGAATTTTCTGTAGTCATATGATAGCTTTATTAGAGAAACAGTCTGAAACTTAACTTGCTTTTCACCTAAAATTGTCTTGTTCCTAAAGACATAGTTCAATGCATGTGAAAAATGGAATGCAAGGTTTTCAATTCAATTCAATTCAAGTTTATTTGTACAGCGCTTTTCACGATACAAATCATTGCAAAGCAACTTTACAGCAAATTAAGTTTCTACAATATTTAGTGGTAGCTTATCAGTGGTGACTGTCAGTTTATGTACATATGGCAGAAATGTACGGAAAATCAATTAAAGACGTAATCACACAGACGATGAACACTATTAACAGCAATTATTATTTGATGCAATCAAACTTATAGCAAAATGTGGAAGTTCTGTATGTTGTTTCAGGGTTGGCATCATCTGAGGTTTCAAGATTTTAAATTCAATCTTTCATCACATAATTTGGAATATAACACATGAAAATATGAACTTCATATATGGTGCTTTGCATCTTTTTTGAAGCAGAAAATCATAGAGGTTTTGAAATGACAACAGTATATAATGCTATGCAATGCAACGCAACAATATAATTAAACACTCAAAAAATCCTCAATTTATTGCCAAGTTTAAAAAAATTGATTTGGTTATTCGAATTTATCTTAACTATAATTTTTGGGTGAATTTTAAACTTGACACTTCAAACTGAAATGTGGTTGTTTTCAGTGAAGAACCTTGATTTCTTTGAAAAAACAGACACTTGTGTGCTAACGTTCTGGGTTTATACGAGAACACTGGACTCTTTAAAGCAAGAGATTTCTGCTATAAAATCTTCATGGAGATTTTTTGCAAGAAGACTGTGCACATCTGGCACAACTTAGTCATGCAAATGCAACATTAAGGAAAAAAACACTGGCCTTCGCACACTAAACAGCAGCACACTTTAAAATTGGTATACTGCCTCCATTTTTTAACTGCCTCAAAGTTTTCAGCATAAAAATTTCAGTTGTAAAAAGAGATAAATGCACATAGATTAGTTCCCACAAGCAGAATTTCAACAGACCATACCATTAAGTAAAAACTACATCATAAATATTGCATTAATCCCATGAAAATAAAAGAACGAAAAGCGAAAATCAAGAATAGACTGCGTGTCCCGCATATAGAGATTTGAAAATCCAACACTGTTCTATATTGGGCTGACAGAGGTCCCCGAGAAACAGATTGCATTGGCTTTCCTGCTGAGCACTGCATTCTGTCCGCAGCTTTGTGCTCCTGACGCGGCTAGTATAAACCAGGCCCTACACTCGAAGCGCTGCGCAACTCAAACGAGTCTCGCGGTTTCGTTATGCTTTCAGTTTCGTTTGCCGTTTGATGTTTCTCACATGCAACAGAAATGCAGCGCTTATGAGTTAAACAATGCGGTGGTCGCGCCAGTGCGACCACACACAAAATTTAGTCGCACCGGCAGAAAAAATGATCTCAAAATGCGCCCATTTGGTCGCACACTGGAGCCCTGTGCAGTACAGTATTTATTTATCCTCAGTTGTTCAAATTGCGGTAATCGAACACGGTTATAGTGATAATTAAAATATGAAACGGCAATACTAACCGTGGGGTATTTTATCACGATTTAATCGTCAAACCGGTAATCGTTACATCCCTACTTTGCAATGTTTCTTTTTGAAAATATGGAATTGTGAAAAATACTGACAAAAAAACCCAGAAAAAAACCTGAACATTTAATGAAGAAATTTTTTTTTCTCCATTTTTTTTAATAATGATAGAAATATATTTATGAATTATATTTTCAAAAAGAAAAAACTTCAAAGTAAACAATTCATAAATATATTTCTATCATTATTTTAAAAAAATGAAAAATGGAAAAAAAAAGAAACGGGTTCAGGTTTTTTTTGTCAGTATTTTCAAAAAGAAAAAACTGCAAAGTAAACTTGACTACTGAAAAATACTGACAAAAACAAACTAATGAAAATGAAAGATTTAATGAAAAAAATATTTCTAGCAAATAATTTTACATATATTTTGTTTTCCATTTTTTTCATTTGTAATTTTTTTAAAGCAAAAAATGCAAAAAGCATGCATCACATATACGGTTTTATTTACAGTTTTATACACATTTTATTATTGTGAGCAACACCATGAACAAGAACGCTGCCTATAGGCTAGGGTTGGGCTGATAGACGATGCCATCGTCAGTGGCTGACAGACATCACGATGTTAAGCTGACATCGTGATTCCTCCCCACCCCCACCCACACCCCCCTCTCTCCCGCAATCCGCTGCATCCCAGTTCCGTGTTTGGAAAAGAAATGAAGTGTACTACGGAAACCCTAAAGGGAATAAACAGCCTACAAGATGGGAGGATAAAAAAAATATTTTAATATTTTTTCTCGCAATTATATCGTTGGGTAAGTATTGAAACCGCTTTCGATTGCGCGCTCTCATTTTACTTTCACTTTTGAGATTCGCGATCACTAGGACTCTATACTATGGAGCGGCAGTACTTACCACACATTTGACAAGATTAGATGTTTGTCATAGGTGCTCAGGATCTGCAAACCATTCGCCATCGTCCTATCAGACATTTCTCCTTACTCTGTGTATGTGGTAAGTAAACTTTCATGTACTGTAATGCAACAGGCTACCGCTAGCAAGCGGCTAACCTTTTAGTGGTTCCGTATAACGCGTTATTTGTTTCACGCTTCGGGCAAACCCCTAACCCCGCCCCCCGATGTCATCGCGATGTTTCACTGTAGACATCGTCCGATGCCAATTTGGTAGACATCACCCAACCCTACTATAGGCTAATTCGATCATGTGACACCACATGTATTTGCGTTAAAGCCCCTTTTCTCAACAAAAAGTGTTTCCAAACAAATTTTTGCCACATTTTAAGTATCGATATAGAATTTATGTGCTAAAGTTAAACGGAAAAATATTGTGATGACACTTGTGAAATGTTATCGATAAATGGCATTTCCATCAGCTATATCAGATAACTTAAAACAGATAACTTAAATATCCAAATTAACTAAACTTTAACATAATTTCAATCAAGTACAAACACTTTTTTTTTTTACTGAAACATATTATTACTTAGAACTAATCGCAGCAATCATTTTTTACAGTGTACATAGTGTCTTACAGTGGCACCAAAAAGTGCCGTTTCCAAAACAGGACATCTTGTTACTTGCGAATGAGCGAGTGACAGTGGATGCCTCGGGACTCATTGGGCACTGAGACTCTATGTTCAGAGAAATTGCCACAGGAGGACAACTACAACGTATCAAACAGAACAGCAAGCTGGCTGGCTTTCTACAGCGACGTGTGGCAGACTTTCAAAATTGTCTGCATTGATCCAAAAAGGGGGGGAAATAAATGTCTTTCCAACCATGCAGCCACTAATCCATAGAGGGTAATGTTGTATTAATGGGCTCTATGCACTAACATTCAGACCTCGAACCAAAGTCACTGCAAAGAGGAGGAGGGTAAGACAGACAGAGTGATACAGAAATGATGATGTTCAGCTTTAGTGACAGTGTCTTCCATTCCCAGTCTCTGTAAGGCAGCATGAGACGCATTAAATCAACCTGTCTCTGCATTTCCAGATCTCAGCCCTCTGGGATGCTCTCCTGTGCCTCTCTGAGAGATAAGACGAAACAGCTTTAAGGAATACTATTAGAGAGAATAGCACTATTCGGACAGGATTAGTTTGCTAAACGACGTCTGAGCTATAATTATTAACACAGGACGTCTGTGATTTCATGTACTGATTTGGATGGGATTGGGATCTGCAGTTATTATAATAGTCTAGATGTGAGGTTACGGAAAGTTCATGCACTCTGGATGCATGCAAATAACTATGTATATAATTGAAGGAAGGAATTATGATAGCATCAAATCTGATGCTGATACTGAATGCAAAACTTGAACACCAATGATTATTTTACCCAGAATGTTGCTCTAAATCTAACGAAGGTGCACCAGCAGTTTATTGTAAATAGAATTATTTGAAATAAACAACATATAACAGTAAATTAAACAACAATTATCATGTATTTATTCATTTATTTATTTTATCATGTATTGATTATTTCTAATTATTCTATCTACAATTCTAATAATTCTTATCTCAGGACATCGATGCAGCATTATTTATATGTATCATGTATTGTTAATTTCTAACAATTATATCTTATAATATTAAATTTATTTTATATTTACATTTATTTATTCATTTATGTAAATCGAAATAGTTATTTTACCCATAAAGTTGGCAAAAGTTGGTCTACATCTATAATGAAGATGCACCAGGCAGCAAAACAAGAAATCTATCTTTAGTTATGGTGCTCAAGGAAAATCAAAATAAATGAGAAACACTGTGCAAAATTATATACACAAAGCAATTAGAAACATTCTATCAGGATGGGATGAGATTTCACACAGAACCCCAGAGAGTTAACCAAACAACAGTGGGTAATTTTCAGTGTAATTTTTACCAAAGTTGTTCTGGGAAAACACAGAAGTGCTTGATTTGGATGGGATTAAAATAGCAAAGTATATCCATGCAACTCAAATTTACCTAATCTCCTCAGGGAAAACCAGTTTTACCCGAATAAAGGTACTAAACAAAATAGAGTCAGTGAGCTGATTTTGTGTTATAAGAGATACACCTGACGTTACGCTCAGATCGGCCCTGATCCTTTGTGGCTTCAAAACATCTGCATTCTGTTTCTCTAATTCAGTGAGTAAGACACACTAATTAAGTGGAGTGACACACCGCTGTACTGGACCACAACTCTTAAAGGAACTACACAATTAAACAATACAAGTGACAAAATAAAGTAATAATAAAAAAAAAATCGATGTAAATTTATATCAGTGGCCAAACATTTCTTCAAATTTAACTGCAAATTTGTATTTATTTATTTATCTATTGATTTATTTATTCCATACAAGAAAAAAAAAAGTAAAAAAATAAATACAAATCTAGAGAAATGTATATCAGTGGCTGACTATTTCTTTAAATACTGTAAATATTTATGTATGTATTTATTTGTTTGTTTGTTTTACCCATACAAAAAAATTTATAAAAATAAAGCAATCTAGAGAAAAAAAATCTAGAGAAATTTATCAGTGGCCGCACATTTCTTCAAATGTATTTATTTGTTGATTATCTATCTATCTATCTATCTATCTATCTATCTATCCATCTATCTATCCATCCCATACAGCAATGGCTGAACACTTCTTTATTATAGAATTGCAGATTTCACTGTAAATTTACACATTTAAAATTTTTGTGTAATTAAACATTAGGTATCAGTAATATTCCTGATACACTGATGTGGAAACTATGCAATTCTGAACTCATATTGAAAGTACAACCAAATAGGCAAACTATTTAATATTGAAAGAAACAAGCAAAAGCTGTGAATGTGTAGAACTTTACGAATAACAGGCGTTTAAATTCAATATAGAATCTCTGTAACATTTTTCAGAGTTCTGTGGGAACAGATTCTGTGTGAGAAACTGAATGACAAAAGCACCATTAGACCTGTAATGTCCTCATTCATCATTCAATGTCTGATCAAATTCCAACACTACGAGCTTGAATCGAATCGGTCTACCTATCTGAGCTTCTTAACTTCACACAAGCAGCTGAGAGACGGACAGCAGTCTAAATGAACAGCACGCGAGGTAAGATAATGTTACTATTATGCAAGATGACACTGTCACTTTAATTTCCCCGTCCGTCACGTCGCATGTGATCTGTCTGGGTTTCACAGACTCATTATCTGCACTCTGATCAATATATGATGGACGGGGTGATGCAGTCATGGCGGTGGAAACTATCGCCTGCCGCACAGACGGAAAACATGACTGAGCCATATGGCCCACAGCTATGATGGAATCAGGCCATTGGGACACAAGAGGTGAGTCCAACCCAAAAACACAATCAGGATCAGAGCTCCTGCTGAGATCAACATGTGCTGGACTTCACACCACAGCTTTTTTCTTATGAAAAATGCCTGAAACTAATTCTAAGATAAAACCAGTAGAGCTAAAAAAAATATAGGACAGTAAATTAAGCAACAATTGTCAGCAGAGATTATACCAATAATCAATAATCATTTTAAACAACTTTTGTGTGTAACGTAACAAGTAAACAATGCAAAAGAAAAATAAAACATATATAAAACACCTTTGCGAAATGGCATAAACGAATACATTTAAAATAAATACATAAATATAAATATTTATTATAACAAAATAAAAATAAATAAGCAAATCTATCCATCCATCAATTTCAGTAATTATATAATATTTTTATTAATCTATTAATCTGTATTATATATTTATTATTTGCATATATTTATATATATAAATTAATAAATACACATGTATTTTAGGGCTGTCAAAAAAAATTCGAATTTCGAATATTCGTCTAATTTAAAATAAAAATCCACATTCAAATGCAAAAACGTTGCATTCGAATTTTTAGGTGTGGGTCAGGCAGCCTTATCAGTGGCGCACGAAATGCGACGACGATGTAAGTGTCATTGCATTTTAATGTTTTTGTTAGTCTATCCAGTTGAACCCACTAGATGCGGGCGCTGCTACATTGTTCATTCAAAATATTGTGGGAAAAAAGAACATCAATGCGGAGATGATTTTGTTTACGTCAAAACCGAAACCAAACCGTTCACACAGAACGCATATTTATCACATTTTCTAGAGGGACATCTATCACCGTTGCACTAGCGTCTCGCACAAGAGAGCCGCATGTTTAGAAAGCCATGGAAAATTAATGTAAGTTCAACTTTTTAAAAACATGTCTCAAGACTTTATGGCGGTTTTTCCCCATCTTACTGCATCTCAAGTTTTTAAATGAAGAAAGTACTCTTTGTGATTGGTTTTCGGTCCTTTGTATTAAACAAGAAAATTGTGTGTGTCTGTGTCTGTGTGTGTCTGTTAGGGATGCAACGATTATAGATTTTGTTGGTACGATTATTGTCTGAGGAATAATCACGGTAAACCGGTTAATCGCTGCATCCCTAGTGTCTGTGTGCACATACATGCAAGAAAATATATGTAAATAAAAATAAATATTTATAAGTAATTAAATAAATACTATTATATTATTATATAAAATTGAACACATAAATACATATTTATTTACTTACGTAATAATAATATTATTATGAATATTTAAGTAAGTAATTAAATAAATACTGGCAAGAAAACCATTTAATCAGTGGGCAAACTGTTTTGCCAGTGAGTTTTTGTTTGTGCTAATGCTCATACTTAATTTATTTCTCAACAAACAATTGGATGTGAAAGAAGCGACCAGCACAAAAGAGTCTTCATTGCTTCCTGTCAAGAGTAGTCAAATTAAAGGCTACTGGCTGTGCGAATAAGAAATGTTTCAAGACAGGAAAGAAAACTGATAGTGTTGATTTTAATCTTAAACATACCATCCCAGACAAATAATTGCACCAGAGTGTCGGAAAAATACAAGAAATAGACAGCTTTTCCCAAGTGCTTTATTTTCCAACAAACTCCAAATAAACTGCTGTAAAAAAAAAAACCCCCACAAAAACAGAGAATGTGTTTCCAGAATGTGTCTGGAACACAGCTCATAAGTCTGCCGCATCTCCAGCATGCTGATGCTGAATCCCTACAGGTTACAGGTGCAGAGAGGACACCGACACAAACAACTCCTGCTCTCATTACACCAACAGCATTAATCTACTGTTTTCTCCAACATCTAATCTCACTGCCAAACGGCCTGCAGCAGAATGCATTGCTATTCAGCTTATATAAAGGCGTTACTGATTACAAACAGGCAAGCGTGAGCATTAACAATCTGATGCGATTCTGCACAGCAATGGCGTGAACAAAACAGCTGTTCATTTGCACGGCCGATTTAAGGGAGGAGAAGTTAATTTAGAGCTATTCGGAGATATCTAACCTCATAAAAACTGTCTGCATGCATGAAAGTCTGACAGACTAATGTGGCGGGTAAATAAACAAACAAAAACAACCAAAAGATGAATGATAATATTACTACTATTAGTAGTTAATTACTACAACTGCTGCTGCTACTACTACTACTAAACAAAGCAAAACAAAATATTGATGTGGAGGGTGAATAAAACAAAAAGATAAAATAAAATAAAAGATAAAATAATTTATTTTAATGACTCATTTTGGTTTGTTGGTTGGTTCGCTATTATTATTATTGTTTGTTTATTATTATTATTATTAGTAATAAATGAATTAATATTTCATTAATTTAAATATTAAATATTTTTTATTAATTTAATATTTTTTAAATATTAAATATTATTATTCTTATTTTTATTATTGAATTATTAAACAAAAAGTTCCAAGATGACAAAACTACAACAAAGACATACTCCGCAGCACCCAAAGGAAATCCTAAATAATGATGTTGTGCTGAATCCTGGAGCTATGGAAACCTTTAAAAGCAACATAAAACGTTTTATTTTTTCTTGTAGGTTCTGTCAGGCATTATTTATCTCATAATAAAATTATTTTTTTTATTGCTCACTCTCAGTGCCTCTCTCTTGGATGTCACATTTTTGCTCATCCTCGTCACATACAATTGTGCCAAATCACCTCAATTCAAGTCATCAAAAAAAAAAAAAAAAACTGCCAATATATATCTGGCCTTTAGGGAAAGGGTGGCCTCAGGCAATTATTGCTGTGTTGAGGGCAAAAATGACCTTTAGAACCAAAACTAGAAGGACCAGAAAAAAAAAGTAATTTTCTTTGATCCCACCTGACAAACAGACAGAGAACAGGAAAAGAATGGCAGCGATAAATGAAACTGAGTTTAAGCTATGGACAAATCAAATTGGACAGTTGAATTATTCAGATTTTCCCAAGCTAAAATATGGTTCAAATCAAAGTCAGTTTGGAAGAGGAACGGTTTGATTTACATAATTCAGAACCGAACCCTAGCATCCGTTTGAGTGAACGTCTTCAGGCCCTTATGAGACACAGCCGGGATCTTTTCTCAGCTTAGTGGAAATGACTTCTGCGGACCTGCGGCTTTGATGTTTAATGCCATGCACGTTTAATGCCACCAGCCAGGAAAGGGCTGATTCACAGGCTGACGGCATTGTGGGTCAGAGGGCAGTCTAAACAGCTCTGGGTCATAACAGCCCTTCTCTAGCCCCATACCAGCACACATATGTGCCCCATAACCCTATAAAGCATCAAAAAAATGTGCTGATTTCATTTAGTGCACAGATGTGAAACCAGCGGTTTTGCACTAGTGACACGGGCATGTTGTACCTGAGCTTCTTTCCTAATAAATAAGGCTACGTCCACACGAAGCCAGAGCTTTCCCTATCCGATCTTTTTTTCTCCTCGTCTCAAGTAATATCTGCGTCCATACGATACCACGAATCCGACACAAAACGATGTAGTATACATGCCAGACCAGCATGTGGCGCTGTAATTCTGCCACAGAGATACACTAAAACGGAGAAGAAGACTTGGACTATGCGCATAAACCTTGCGTGCGGTATACAAACGAACATGGAACAATACATTTATTAATCTGTGTTAATGTTAGTTAATAAAAAGACAATCATTCAGTGTTTGTTCATGTTTTTGTTGCTGTTACGTGACGTAGCGGTGTCTGACTAGGGGCGAGACGTGGGCTGATGACGTCATCGTTTCAGAAAATATACGGATTCGCTGTCCACACGAAAACGCAAGGGTGGCGTTTTCAGATTTATCCACTCTGGGACCCGGTTTCAAAAACTATCGGTTTCACTCTCCCAAAACGCCGGATCCATCTGGACGAAATGCCTATACAATACAAAATGTATGCGTATACAGATAAACGTGTTGACGGGGCCTAAATGGCAAAATCCAAATTACAATGACAACGACAGCTGCTTTGTAGCATTAATAGCGATATATTATCAGTTTTTCAAACAGGAATTTTAAATGCAAAACCTCCTATTATATAAGAAGGAAGAAACAAAAAAGACAAACAAATACCAATACTTAAATTTTGGCCAATACTGAGAAGCCTTTTAATTCGGTTTTAATTAAGTTATTTCTGAAAACCAATAAATGACTGATAAAATAAATACATGCTATATCATTAAAAAACAAATAGTTTAAATGCTACATTACTTTAGGCATCATAACACAAATAAAATGTCCTCATAATAATAGAAGAGGGACTTTGTGTGTGTGTGAGTGTGTGTGTGGTATAAAATATACTCTTAAAGGGAAAGCACTCTTCAAGGGTTATGGCTTTTCCATAAAATGTCACTATACCTACTAGATAATAGCAAGTTTCATCTTAACCTTAAAATGGACAGAAACAAATAAAAGTCAACAATATACACTACTGTTCAAAATGTAAACTGTCTCTCCTCATATCAAGGCAACACATACAGTAAAAACAGTAATACTGTGAAATATTATTACAAATTAAAATAACTGTTTTCCATTTGGATATATTTAAAAATGTAATTTATTCCCGCAATGGCAAAGCTGAATTTTTAGCAACATTACTCCAGTCTTCAGTGCCATGATCATTCAGAAATCACTTTAATATGCTGATTAGGATTCTTTGATGAATAGAAAGTTCAGGATTTATTTGAAACAGAAACCTTTACTGTCACTTTTGATCAATTTAATGAATCCTTGCTGAATAAAAGTAAAATTCCAAATATTCATCATAAAGTCATGTGACTGAATACTTCTAAACCACAAGTCATTTATTAATAAAAGAGCCAGAGTGGCTTCCCCAGTGGATACAACTTCTACTTCCATTGCTATTTTCTGCCAATTTCTCCAGAAGTGGCGATTTTCTGATTTATTGGCATATTGTTTTTGTGATATTCTAATTTTCATTCAAACGCAGCGCTCTGGATCCCAATCAGCCAGTCTGCCGCAGCACAGATTCAGCTCCTCCGACACAACCGGATCAGATACCACCGCCGTTCACTGCTGCCTCAGAAAAGGATAGTGTTCATGTCGTCAAACACATCTGCCCTGAATATTCCAGATAAGACCACGCTCGGTAGAAGCCGAGTCCCCGGGTAAAGATCTGCAATATCATTGACAGCATGTGACTTCTCAGCCGAACAGAAAAAAAAAAATGTTATTACAGCAACTGATTCAACAAGCCTCTTTCCCAAAATCCACACTTTTTTTGATATGAGATGCATCTAGAGTTTTATTAAAGCTCCGTCAAAGGCCTTAAATAACAAATGGAGGACTATCTGGCAGAGGTCGAAAACTTTAGATTAAAATAGAGGCCCTCGGATGGTTAACATGCCAGATAGGACATGTATTGGGTTTTCCTTACACCACCCGGGCCACATGACAAAAATCACACACATCTACATAATTGGCACTATTGACGAGTCTGCAGAGGTGAAGCGTTATCAGGACAGATCCAAACCTCCGGGGCTTCGGCTCTGATGTGTGTTATGGGAGACGATAGGACAGCAGCTGCTCTTAGATTTCTCTGCACATTTATATTGACAGCAAATTCAATAATGAACTCACACTTCACGTCCCCACTCACACAGGACCCCGACTGAACCCAGAGACTTCCTATATGTCACGCCCAGAATGAAAATAAACGAACATAATTTAATTCCATCATTATATCACACCACTCATTTTTGCAGCAGAATGTCAGCATGGCTGCAATTCAGCCAATTAAACAGAGTAACTTATGCTGCAGACAAATACTGGCCACCCAGTTTGTATATCCATCAACGCCAATGAAAATAATTTAAAAAGAACAGAGAATCAAGTTCAAAGCCTCTTGTGATCACGCGACTCCGGCGCCGTACTGTATATTTATCAAATATAGTTTTGAAGACAGTTTGTTCAATATAGTTCAAAGACAGTTTTGCCTTTTTTTTGTTTTAGACATTTTTGTTCAGTACATTTTTCAATACTTTCATTTGTGTTATTTTCATCACTTTACTATTATTCCAAATAGTGGAAAATAGTAAAATTGCACTCTATTAATCAAACTGGTACTTTTAGGATATCACTTTCCGTTATTTATGAAATATATATTTATTTATTTAAATAAAAAATATTAATGAATTTTTACGTTCATTTTTCATTTTTCAATACTTTCATTTGTGTTATTTTCATCACTTTACTATTATTCCAAATAGTGGAAAATAGTAAAATTGCACTCTATTAATCAAACTGGTACTTTTAGGATATCACTTTCCGTTATTTATGAAATATATATTTATTTAAATAAAAAATATTAATGAATAAAAGATGAAATAATTAAAAAATGTATTTTATAAATAAAATAGTGATATCCAGAATATTTGTTAGTAAATAAACATTCACTAACTAATATATAATTTAATTTATTTACTTACTAACTAATATATACAGAGAGAGAGAGAG
>NW_015641022.1:479850-481863 GCF_001515625.1 Sinocyclocheilus rhinocerous
TAAAAAAAAAAAAAAAATATATATATATACACACATACACACACTCACATACAGTTTCATATTTGTTTTTAAATTACATATTTACATTTTTTAAATAACTGAAAGTGATATTAGTAAAATTACATTAATAAATAGCATATACTATATAAGTAAAATGCAGATTTCTTAGCTGAAATGCTTACATTTTAAGTTTCTCTTGCTTTTGTTTCTTTTAACAGAAAATGGCAATCACTCTGAAACAGATGTTTGCAGTCTACAAATGTTTTAACACGTCTGTGTTAAAAGGAACTCTGATCATCTTATTTCAAGCCTGTGCACAGAGCGAAACACAAAAAAGTGATTTAAAAAGTCTTGCTCAGATTGAGACAAGACCATGTAGACCTGCAAACCCCTTCTAGTCTCAACCTGTATCGCACAGCGAGAAGTCGTTCCCTCATGAAAATGATCGATGAATGCTTTATTCGACATTGCCAGTTCTGACATATATAAAGTACCGGGCCATTATAGAATTTAATGCCTCACTACCCACATCTGAAATAAAAGAGAGATTTTAATATCGCTGTGAAAATATATATTGCTGTTCTACAAAAAAAAAAGGACACGGCACAAGGAGATTCATCTCTTTTCGATTTGGTTAGCTGCTGCAGATGTTCCAGATCTGCATTTGTAACGGCAAAACGCATGACGCTGCACTGCAGTCCTGCATCTCTTTATCAGCGGGGCCATCCATCATTAGTGAGGAGGAGCGGGAGGGCGGCGAACGGGACAGCAGACACAATATTGATGTCAGGGACTGGTAGGCACGGAGAGGATCTGAGGGTGACTACACAGGCATCAAAAAGAGCCGAACAGTGAGTGCACACTTTTTCAGCAGTCTTGGTTCCCAAAGCATTTTACCCATTCATTTTCTCCATAGGCATTTAAAAAAAAATTCCCTTGAACCAACCCAAGCAGCACAAAGATGAATCACATTAAGCATTTGCAAATTTGAAAAAAAAACTTGTTGGAATGAACTATGAAGCTCAGAGTGAATTATATAATCAAATCAGAAATTCCATAATGCAACTAACTGTAATAGAATAGGGATGCATGATATATTAGTACCATATCAGTAATCAGCCATTATTAGACATTTATTATTTGATCAGTATCAGTGAATATTAAATGTATTGGATATGTATTCATCATCATCATCATCTGACATTTTGTTATTTGATTTTTGGCAACTAATGTGGCTCATTCACCAATTTAGAGTTGGACTATTGAAAACTAGTAACACAAAGTTAGACCAAAACTAAAAAAAAATTTATCAAATGGTTTGCATCCAATGTGTTCCAGATAATAATTAATTACAATTAGTGATGCATATTTTTTTTTAAATTCTCAACAATATTTCATATAAAATAAAATAAAATAATAAAAAATAAAATAAAATTATGGGAAGTTAAATAAATTTAAAAATAAAAAATAAAAAACATTTAATGTAGTTAAATATTCAATATCAGCGAACGTATATTGCTGTATATTATCATAAATAATTTCTAAAAATGTTGTGATGCTTAAATTTACTTATAAATAACATATAAAATGACTAATTGATTAATGTAAATTAATTATTTATTTATAATTTATTTAAAAAACAGTATATAGATTTATTGTTTGCCATTTACTGTTTAACAATAAAATAAAATTCTGTTATTTCAATATTTCAAAATTTCAATATGAATGCTTCACTAGACTGTAACTAAGGAATTATAAGTATAAAGCACAATATATTTAAAGTGAACTGCAAATAATTGAGCTATACAAATCTATAAGCTGTTTGAGAATGTAGGGAGGCCGACTTACTTTCTCTATGAATAAAATGGATAGGATATGAAAATCCTGAACCACACTGTTGCTTTCTATAGTGGTCTGGCTCTGATCCAGGTATCGGATCATTAATCTGGGCAGAACTTCCTCCAAAAGCTGTGTAACGAATCAGCTCATGAGGAAATATGAATAATTAATCAT
>NW_015641023.1:0-313 GCF_001515625.1 Sinocyclocheilus rhinocerous
GTCAGGAGAGTCGATGCTGGAGTAATTAAAGAAACGATCAATATTCATCAGAAATGCTGCCAGTGTTACTCCACTTCAGTTATTTAAACAAGCGACAAGTTCATTCTGCGTAAGCCCAGTGCACGCGTGAAAACAACTAAACTGGTAGTGACACAATTATTTTCATTCAAAAGAGTTCAAAAGTTTGGAGTCAGTAAGATTTTTTAAGTTTTTGAAAGAAGTCTCTTCTGCTCACCAAGGCTGCATTTATTTGATTATAAATACTGTAAAAATTGTGAAATATTATTACAATGTAAAACAGCTGTTTTCTATG
>NW_015641023.1:1383-11971 GCF_001515625.1 Sinocyclocheilus rhinocerous
GTGTGTGTGTGAGTGTGTGTGTGTGTGTGTGTGTGTGTGTGTGTGTGTGTGTTTCTCTGGCTGGTCAGGAGTTCTTCTATCAGAGCATACAGTAAACAAATAATGCAACAGATACAGTGAAATATACCAGTGAACCTCAGGATAAAGATAACAGTACAGGAGATTCGGGATGCCGTGGGCGTACTTGTAAAAGTGGATACTTACATAACCGCTGGCAGAATCGCTGAGTTTGGCTGCCAGCGGTTGTGATTTGATTCTGACACTGAAGGGCACTTGTACTTTTTGCTTGTTTGTCTGTTTGCATGTAGACATTTCCCCTTTATTTTGAAAAGAAGAATTCTTTTATATGTATTCCACTGTTAAGTGCCTGCCTGATTTGCATTCAGTTTATTTTTCTGTCTGGTTTCGTTAATATCTCTGCAAATGTTGCAGTGAAGAAGCCTATAAAAGTTCAGTGTGAGTAACTGATGATCAACAGTCAGCAGTCATGTATGCAGTGTTGGGGAGTAAGTAAGTAAAAAGCAACCTTAAATGCATTTTTTCAGTTGTTCAGCAGTTAAAAATGCAGTATTTTAGACCTGGTTTACTGTATTTAAACATTTATTGTGTTCATACCATTCTTTGCAGTACTTTGGGGTACCATGTAAATATAATGGTTTAGTGTCATTATATATGTTGACGTACTATGATATTACATCACTGTATCATGGTATTGCCGTAGTACTTTTAGAGTAAGGCTAATTTTAGAATGGTATTAGTGGTAACACATTATTTGAAGCCTTTATTTAATGCAATATAAATGTGCCACAATTAACTTTTTTATATTTTTATTCCATGGTGGGGGGGAAAAACTGCAAAATGTAAATGCAAAACTCAGAATTCAGAGAATTTTTTTTTTTTTTTAAAAATATGAGATATACAGTAAACTCACAATTCTGAGGAGAAAAGTCCAAATTGTGAGATTAAAAAGTCACAATCTCCTTTTTTACATTTGCATTACAAAATGCATGATAAAGCTATTTTAGTGCATTAATTATGCTTTGTAATGCGACTTATAATGCATTGTATCACATCATGAATAATTGTAACCACTGTTATATTGTAATATTTATCTATTCATTGTTACACGTTTAGAAAGTAGAATGCATTAAAACACATGACAACCAATTTCAGATGTAGCAAGCAAATATTTAACTTTGGTCACAGTTATTTATGAAAATGTATAATGCATTATACATAAAGGCCTCAATTAAAGTGTTACCATTTAAACTGTAGCAAATTAATAATTGTATTGCAAATTTATCAGTTTAAACTTTTTGCATATTTGTGAAACTGTTGCTAAACAAACCTGTTGCTTTAAAATAAACAAAAAATATATTTAAAAAGATATCACCCCTTAGCCTTCTTTTTGTTTTTGTAGTGAACTGCTTTTCAAGAGAAAGTTAGCAGTGTTATAGTTTCGTCCCCAACACTGCATGTTTCAGTGTTTTTCTGTAATTTTAACATTGTCTGTCTGTTGTGCACGAGCTGCAGAATTTAATGCTGGATGAACATCATTTAGACCAGCATTCAGCCCGAGAACACGAGTGACAAACAGAGATGTTGGCGTGTCTTCACATCGGACATACTTTGTTCTCAGGAATGGGAATTTGGGTGAAGGAGCTGCGTTCATTGGGATGCTCTTCTGTTTTAGGTGGGATGGTTCCAGCCGCGGGGATGCGTGCGGCAATGGCGGACATCTCTCCTGTGTTGCTCTCGTTGGTCATGCCTGCGCGCTCGGTGGTCTGGTTGATGTTCCCCTCGATGACGGTGACGTCACTGCAGCTCAAGAGCTGAACCAGACACTTCCTGAACTGAGGAGATCACAGGGAAGACAAATGCAATGGATTATTCTCTAGAGATCTTTGATGTACACTTCAACTCTGCTCTGAGCTAGAAAACATCCTTGAAATGAATTTGCCTTGCACTGAACATCACCAAAAATTAATAAACTCAAGATTAGGGTTCAACATGGCTTAAGTTGCAAGTTATTTCCTGAAGGAAATGTGTTTTTGGTCCCAAAGTTTATTACAACAAATTGTGAGGCAAGACACCACAGGTGAATAGGGTAAAATTTTAACTAATAGATATAAACATATTTTGCCTATTTGATTAATCACAGTACATTCATAAAACCAGGTTCAACATTTTTGTTCGACTTTGTTGTCATAATAGAGTTAAAGGTTTTTCAAGAGGGAATTTTGGATTTCTCTTTTTATCAGAAAATACTGTCATCAGACATAAAAAAAGGGTATCTGGGGCGGTTGCTAGGGTGTTGCTATGCGGTTGCTAGGATACCTGGGGTGGTTGCTGAGGTGTTGTTATGCGGTTGCTAGGGTGTTGCTAGGGTACTCTGTGTGGTTGCTAAGGTGTTGCTATGCAGTTGCTAAGGTACCCGGATTGGTTGCTAGGGTGTTGCTATGCGGTTGCTAGGGTACTTGGGGTGGTTACCTAAGGTGGTTGCTAGGGTACCCGGGGTGGTTGCTAGGGTGTTGATATGTGGTTGCTAACGTACCCGGGTCGGTTGCTAGGGTGTTGATATGCGGCTGCTAGGGTATTCTGGGTGGTTGCTAGGGTGTCGCTGTGCGGTTGATAAGGTACTCAGGATGGTTGCTAAGGTGTTGTTATGTGGTTGCTAGGGTGTTGCTATGCAGTTGCTAGGGTACTCTGGGTGGTTGCTAAGGTGTTGCTATGCGGTTGCTAAGGTACCGGGGTAAAATACATTTTCACCATGTTTTTAGGAATAAAATGTTGTATAAATCAATGTGAATGATACATGAACAAACGCCTCAATAAAAATCTTCAGAATATAGACAGGAATAAAACTGTAAAGTTTTAAAGATATGGAATGGAATTGAACTCTACAGTTGCAAATAGATAACGTTTTTAGGAATTAAATGTTTTTGTAATGCTACATAAACCAGGCGAATGCTATGAACAAACCCCTCTAAAAAAAACATTCAGAATATAGAAAGGAATAAAACTGTAAATGTTGGTGTTTGTACGTGCTGCTGAAGTGGAGAAACAAACTCATTTTGAGAAAACGGCCTTTAGAGATATGGATTGGAATTTAAATCTACAAACACAAATAGATAAAGTGCAAAAATAAAACCAGGCAAATGATATATGAACAAACTATAAAAACCTTCAGAATATAGATAGGAATTAAACTGTAAATTTTGGTGTTTGTAAGTGCCGCTGAAATGGAGAAAAAACTCTTTAAAGATACATATTGGAATTGAAATCCATAGTTGCAAATAGATAAAGTGCAATAAATAACAAACACTTAAATGTAGATTTAAGATGCTTTAGATGTTTTCTTTGCATTGCGTCTGAAGATAAGAAGACAAGTTATAAACAAATAGCCCGTGATCTCAAATTCAACCAGTGCATGAAAAAAACAAACCCTCGCCTTAAATAAATAACCAAATGCTGAGAGTTAAGTTAAGTGGATTTTACTGATGCAATCAGGCTACTAAACGAGCAGTGAAATCAGTCATCAGTTGATATGTCGCTTTGCAGCTGACGGCTGTGTAACATGCAAGTACAATTAGTCAATCCTGATGAGGTCATAATTGCACAGTAATCATTAATTGTTTCCACATTAGCCTGCGGTTCACATCGTCCTTCTCATTCTTCATTAGTCCCCAGGCATGAAGCTACAGCGTCCGTAAAAGTATATATATATATATATATATAGTATATAAGAAACTATAATATATATTAAAACTACTGAATATTATACTATAAAACTGAATTTGTATTTTCTTGTAAAACCCACTTCAGTATCTTTGTTTTATTTACAACTTTTTTTTTTTTTGTATTATTGAAGTATGTTGATATGTCGCTTTGCAGCTGACGGCTGTGTAACATGCAAGTACAATTAGTCAATCCTGACGAGGTCATAATTGCACAGTAATCATTAATTGTTTCCACATTAGCCTGCGGTTCACATCGTCCTTCTCATTCTTCATTAGTCCCCAGTCATGAAGCTACAGAGTCCGATAGACACTAATTAGTCTGTGTCCTAAAGTCACTTGAAAAGCCCGTCTGTGTCTCTGCAGTTCTTTACAGAATGTGTTTGTTTAGAACTGATCCTGTAAATATAGGGCTTTTCAAACGCATATCTTGGCTTTAGGTTTAAAATCACTTTTATCATGCAATTCACTAAAAATAACACCAGAGTTATTATAGTTAAGTCACATAGTTTTTCTACTTCAAAAATTCTCTGTTCAATTCAGTGCGTTACTTGCCATTTCTTTGTGATTATTTGTGATATTTACCAGAATTTTCAAAGTCAAAATAGTTTCAAAGTAACTCCTACGCCTGGTAACTTGCTTTGAAACAGACTCGGAAACTAATTGTAAAGTTCACAAATAAGTACAAAGAAACAGCAATTAACACACTGAAATAAACATTAGAATTTTGAAGTAAAAAGACTGAAATAGTATTCTATTGTAAAACGTGCTTAAATAGTAATGGGGTTATTTACAAGTAAAAAAAAATACAGTGTATTAATATGCCCAGCTGTAATTAGTAAAACACCAATGCACTAATTCTACAAATTGTATTACTCATTGCTTTTCAGTCTAATTTACAAGTACAAACTGTGATCAGCACTACAATTATAGCTGTTTTTGTGTTATTTTAGTATTTTTAATTCATATTTTGCATTTTAATTTTATTTAAAGTTTTAGTAATTTTGTTGTGTTTGTCATTTTTAGTATTTTTGTTTATATACGTATATGTATATGTGTGTATACAACTTTTGTGTTTTTTTTTTGTTATATTATTGAAGTATGATTATACTTTTTATTAATATTTTTATTTTTATTTTTATTAAATTTTATTTTTAGTATTTTTGTTTATACATATATTTTTTTTTCAGTTTTACTTTTAATCTAAATTAAAGTAAGAAACTATAATATATTTTAAAACTACAATATAAAACTGACTTAGTATTTTCTTGTAAAACCCACTTTAGTTGCTTTGTTTTATTTACAACTTTGAAAAATATTTTGTTTCAGTGTATTATTGCATTCCTAAAAAATATCTCAGTTTTTATTTTTCACCTATTTTCTTTTTTAACCCATTGAAGAAGTGCATCAAACTGACAGAGCAACAAACTCCAGCAAATCAGTCTGACCACTGACAACATTATTTAGTCTGAGATGACCATCAAACAAGAATGCCGTGTTGCTGTGCATGTATTTTTGCAGATTTCTGAATAGGAGAGCTGTTCATGTTCGAGTGTGGACAGCATCCAGATGTCAGCGTTTGAATGGAGAGAAGTGGCTAAACTGACAGCTACAGCTCAGTAGGAAGACGGAAAGATGCGGCGCTGCCAAACACTGTTTACGTCCAGTAACCTCCACAGCTGCTCAATAATTCAGCATCTTCTCCTTTAGAGTGCGCCAGGTTTGATCCAAACCACAGGTATTTATTTATTTTTTATTTTAGTAGTATATGTCAGATACATCAGCTCTGGTGAAACGATATCATCCCAGCATGACAGCTTTAGGATTTTTCTAAATCCATAAACAGTGTCTTGCTCGCTTCTCAAACACAGTATTGGAAAGCAGCCTCAATCCTAAATGGTTTGCATAAGGACTTATTTCTTCAAGCTCTTTCAGCTACAGTAACCCGTGTTAGCAGCAGGGGATTTTAACTGGGACGCAGGAAACTTTCTCGCCACGCCTCGAGATCTTCATGCAACATTATTAAGATCAAAATTTAAGTACAAGCATCGCCGCAAAATCATTTAGCAAAGCAAGTTGCAAACTGCGTTTGAGTTTGGCCTTTCTAATCTTATAATTAGTTGATGTTATATTGAATATTCATAAGAAATGCCAGCAGTTCAAACCTAGAAACTATGGAAGTCCTAGTCTACCACTGAATAAAACATTTTTTTTTTTTTTTACTTTTCTTGTTTCTTGTAATTCAGACTTTGTTTACCCGCAATTCTGTCATTTTTAATAAAAAAAATAAAAACACTTTTTATCTCACAATTTGGACAATTTGCATTTTTCGCCAAGAATTATAAACTCACATTTCAAGCTTTTTTTAATTTTGGGTTTAGATCTCACAATAGTTTTTTTTCCCCACCACTGAATAAAAAAAATACTAATTTAATTGTGACTTTTTCATCTCACAATTCAGACTTTTTTTCTCGCAATTTTCAGTTTACGTTTCACAATTCTTACTTTTTTTGACAGAATTGTGTTTATACCTCGTAATTCTGAGTTTATATTCTTTTTTTCTGCAATAAAAAATTCAAGTTTATATATCACAATTCTGAATTTATATCTTGCAATTCTGACAATTTTCCATCACGATTGAGTTTATTATTTACACTTCTGATTTTTTTCTCTCAGAATTGTGCCTTTATATTTTTCATAATGATGTAATATCACTGTAATCAACATTAAAGTCATTGAAATTAAGTTTTTTTCCCCGCCATCTGACATCCAAAGGAAGTAGAGTTGTATTTCTATTGGGTTTATGTTTATAAGCTTCTACTGATCAAAAGATAATGTTTAACTGTTTTATTAAATGATGCCTCTATTTATACAGCCTTTAATAATAAAAACAATAACAGAGAGATGCAGGTGTTATCAGGGCAAATCATTTCGGCTTAAAAAAAATCCTGTGCTCGCTTCACGCTGCATTTTACTGCTCATTTATTAATGATCCATTTATTATTAAAGATGAAGCTGACGACTAACAACACCAATCAAAGAGTGAGTTTATGTAACGCTGTCGCTCTGCATTCTTCTGAGGATCTAATATCGTATGATGATGAAGATGGAGCACCAGCATATGCTATTTTGAGAGTAAATGATGACAAGTTTCCTTCTCCTTTAATTCGAATAACTAACAAATAGTCCTTCTCGAGATTTAGAGAGATTGAATACATGTCATGAAGATTCTAAGAAAGTTTTTGTAACCTTTAAATAATGTTACAAATGTGACAAGAAAACTGGACGTTTTAGAAACATTAAAAACGAATGTTCCCACAATGTTTTTATAACCTAAATTTGTCACCTGATTAATTTTTGGTCAAATGCATAATGGGTAATATTATAGCCTGACATATGAAATAATAGTCAGAAAAATCTGAATTTATTTTAATGGAGTTTATTGAACCTTTAAAAAAAAACATTTAAAATAAACAAAAATACATTTGATTTTTTTTAAGCATTATATTTTATCCGTCAGGCTCGTATAGTCTGATAAAGCGAGAATATGGAGGAAAAACAGCTCGATTTTATTCAGAGACTCAAACTGAGCAAAAATATGAAAGTGGTGCAGATGCTGATATTTACATGATAAAATTCTGCTGCTTGTAATGTAAATCAGTGAGATCTTTATAACAGTAGAGCAGACACTGACATAAAATGCTATAAATATCAGCGGTCGCTCTATATCTGCAGTAATCTGTCTCAGTGAGATGAGATTGAAATGATCCAAACATATAATGCAGTGATTGAGAGTTGAAGAAATAAAGGCTCCTCAGAAGATGTGAGATGTTCTGGAGGCTTGTGAAGATCATTCCTCCGCTGAGGAACAGTGAAAGTAAAGCTTCTGGAAACAAACGCTCCTCAAAAGATCCTGAGGATCAGATTTGAGACTCTAAAACATGATTGATGGAGAATCAACTAAAGCTGAGCTGCTTCAGTCCAGTAAGTGTTCATCTGGAGATATTACTGCAGTTATTCTGACCTTTACTTGAGAAAAACCAGTCAAGATCTGACACGAGAAGCTCCAGCTGAAGCGCAGTTATTCTGACGCTTACTTGATCAAAATCGTCGAGAAGCATTTGTACAATTACACTAAAAGAGCTTTGACTGGATAAAACACTCTAAACGATCAATCAGACGACAGAAGACATGCAGGAGATCATTTAGAGCTTTAGAAATGTGTGCATCAAATATAATACATCATGGGTCTGATCCCAGGGCAATGCATGAACTGCATGCATTGTAAGTCACTTTGGATGAAAGCATCTGCCAAATGCATGAATGCAAACGTCACCTGTTTGTTCATGAACACGTAGATGATGGGGTTGTAAACCGCCGTGGTTTTGGAGAAGAACGCCGGAATGGCTGCCAGCCGCGGGTCCAGGTGAATGCTGGGATGGGCCGTGACCACGATGGAGAACGCAGCATACGGAGTCCAGGCCACCATGAAGGCCACGATCATCACAACCACCATACGAGTCACCTGACGCTCCGGCTTCCTGGCATTACCCAGCCTGCCGTGCGTGTTAGACACCTGCAAACACACACATAATGTGTGCTGACAAAATAATTGTTATCATGGCTAGATTTGATGATGGCAGTCTACTGGAAATCAGGTTTGTCACACATGGTAACTTTAGATCATTTTTATGGTTTGTCTGTGATCAGAGGTCAGTTTGCAGTTGTAATGTCATCAGAAAGCACATGGAGATCATTAGAATTCAGTGAATCGCTGGTCTAATGAGCCGCTGGACTCCAGGTGTTGTGGAGCGACTGACCTTTCTGAGCTTCCGGAGCAGTTTGCAGTAGCAGACGATGATCACACCCAGCGGAAGGATGAAGCAGGTGGTGAAGAACGTGATGATGAAGGTGTGATCCTGGAAGTTTCCCGAATACCTGCAGAGGGACAAAATTAATGAGTGCAAAGATCCGATGAGAGAAAGCTTTCTTACCTTTCCAAAGAAAAAAAAAATTATATATATATATAAAGAAGTAAGAAAGCTTTCTCTCATCAGATCTTTGCAAAATGTGCTTGGGGAAAAATATATAATTATAGCATTATAATTATGCATGCACTATATGTGTGTGTGTATGGGTGTGTGTATATATAATTTTTCTTTCTTTCTTTGTTTTTTTTTTTGTATATTTTTTATGGTCCAGAACCTGGCATATAAGAGAAAATGTTGTAGTTTTAATGTGACTATATATATATATATATACACAGTATGTGCATAATTATAATGCAAGTTGATATTCTGATCATATTTTTTTTTTTCAAGCACATTTCACCAATCCCAAACCACATCAATCTTAATAACAAAGTTAAGGCATGATCACTGGACAGAGACATGCTCATTGGGTCAGCAGGGTCAGACAAAAACAGGTGGAGAAGAAAAGACACATTAACTGCAAAATAATTAAGAATTATAATTAGGTGTGAATCCATCAGGAACCCTTTAGTCTCCAGAACTGCAGCCTTCCTGGAGTCTCCAGAAGTGCCAGGTGTCAGGTTCTCAGGGACTTAGGTTAGGTAAATAACTCTAAAAAAATGAGTAAGAATCATATGCTGAAGTGTATTAAAATACATGAAGACTGAATTTTTTATAGGCTCTATAGACAGACCAGCACAACATCCTCTTGTGCACTGTTTGAAGAATTTATCTTCCAGAATCTGGCAGTAAGTTTTGGGAGTTAGTTCAGTCCATCTCCTATCCTGAACAGTTCGTCTTGGAGACTCAAGGGTTCCTGATGGTTTCACGCCTAATTCTTCACCTCAATTCTGAATTATTTTGTCTCCACCTGTTTTTGTCTGACCCCGCTGACCCAACGAGCATTTCGCTGTCCAATGGTCATGCCTTAACTTTGTGATTTCTAGTATTGCATGAGTTAAATCTCTTTTTTGGCTCATTTTAACTGTAAAAGAAAACCTGCTTAATAATTATGCACACCGGAATATAAGCCTTCATGAACAATTATATGTCATTTATAAATGATTAAATACTAAATGAATAGTAGTTATTAAGACTATGGAATTGGTAAAATGTGCCTGGAAAAATAAATGATCAGAATATCAACTTGCATAATAAATATGTAAATGACTAAATATATATATATATATATATATATATACAGTATATGCTTTGACAATCTGTATTGTATAAAGTGCTATACAAATAAAGGTGACTTGTCTCTAAAAGGATGTTGTGTCTAAAGTGAAGTCTGTTTAGTCAGGTGTTTATATTAATAACACTGAAATGATGCCCTGATGTGCCAGTAATTTAAGCTTTCTCATGATCGTGCAATTCTTTATTGTTGTACAATGTGTTTTGGCATGTCAAATAAGAGTAAACACATCACATGCAGCCTAATGTGTAAACTGCTATGAATAAACCTGCTCCTTTTTCATACTATCAACTGCTTCTCAGTCTCTAGCCTGTCAGGCTCACTAAAGAAGCTCCTTTATGCCCAGACAAAAAGGAAAAAATCTTTTTTGCATCTTTTTAGCTCACAATTTGGACAGTTTCTCACAAAAACTGTGGTATATAAACTTAGAATTGTCAGATATAAACGCAGAATCGTGATATATAAACTGAATTATGAGATATAAACTCAGAATTGTAAGATATAAATGCAGAATCGTGAGATATAAACTGAATTATGAGATATAAACTCTGAATTATGAGATATAAACTAAATTATAAGATATAAACTCTGAATTATGAGATATAAGCTCTGAATTATGAGATAAACTCTGAATTATGAGATATAAACTAAATTATAAGATATAAACTCTGAATTATGAGATATAA
>NW_015641023.1:12327-13236 GCF_001515625.1 Sinocyclocheilus rhinocerous
ACTCTGAATTGCGAGATATAAACTCTGAATTATGAGATGTAAACTCTGAATTATGAGCTATAAACTCAGAATTGCGAGATATAAACTCAGAATCGTGACATAAACTGAATTGTGGGATATAAACTCTGAATTATGAGATATAAACTCAGAATCGTGAGATATAAACTCTGAATCGTGAGATATAAACTCTGAATTGCGAGATATAAACTCTGAATTATGATATATAAACGGAATTGTGAGATATAAACTCAGAATTATGAGATAGAAACTCTGAATTATGAGATATAAATTTAGAATCGTGCCATATAAACTCTGAATTGCGAGATATAAACTCTGAATTATGAGATTTAAACTCTGAATTATGAGATATAAACTCAGAATCGTGACATATAAACTCTGAATCGCGAGATATAAACTCTGAATTATGAGATATAAACTCTGAATTATGAGATATAAACTCTGAATTATGAGATATATTCAGATATAAACTCTGAATTATGAGATATAAACTCTGAATTATAAGATATAAACTCTGAATTATGAGATATAAACTCTGAATTATGAGATATAAACTCAGAATTGCGAGATATAAACTCAGAATCATGACATAAATTGAATTGTGGGATATAAACTCTGAATTATGAGATATAAACTCTGAATTATGATATATAATCTCAGAATTGCGAGATATAAACTCAGAATCGTGAGATATAAACTCTGAATTGCGAGATATAAACTGAATTATGAGATGTAAACTCTGAATTATGAGATATAAACTCTGAATCGTGACATATAAACTGAATTATGAGATATAA
Organism: Sinocyclocheilus rhinocerous; assembly: GCF_001515625.1. NCBI lineage: Eukaryota > Metazoa > Chordata > Actinopteri > Cypriniformes > Cyprinidae > Sinocyclocheilus > Sinocyclocheilus rhinocerous. The sequence goes on from NW_015641023.1 coordinate 13,143, forward strand.
ACTCTGAATTATGAGATATAAACTCTGAATTATGAGATATAAACTCTGAATTATGAGATATAAACTCAGAATCGTGACATATAAACTGAATTAT
>NW_015641023.1:13408-18911 GCF_001515625.1 Sinocyclocheilus rhinocerous
TCAGAATTGCGAGATATAAACTCAGAATCGTGACATATAAACTGAATTGTGGGATATAAACTCTGAATTATGATATATAAATTCAGAATTGCGAGATATAAACTCAGAATCGTGACATATAAACTGAATTGTGAGATATAAACTCAGAATCGTGAGATATAAACTGAATTATGAGATATAAAGTCTGAATTATGATATATAAACTCAGAATCGTGAGATATAAACTCTGAATTGTGAGATATAAACTCAGAATTATGAGATATAAACTCAGAATTATGAGATATAAACTCTGAATTATGAGATATAAACTCTGAATTATGAGATATAAACTCAGAATCGTGAGATATAAACTCTGAATTATGAGATATAAACATAGAATTGTGAGATATAAACTCAGAATCGTGAGATCTAAACTCAGAATTATGAAATAAAATGTCACAATTACATTACCTTTCTCTTTTCATTTTCTTTTTCTTTCTTTTTTTTCATTTCCATACTAAAGCACATAATGATGTTTAAAGATAAAGATGTCAAAGGTAAAACAGACTTTGAACAAGTAAGAAATCCTACCTGTGAGTATTTCACATGGCCAAAATGAATTCAAATAAATCAGCATGTCAAAACAAGGCTGCCATTTATGGATAAAAGAACTAATTAGCAGAAAAGAGACAATAAATCTGAGCTAGTTAATTAGCTGCTGGTTTAGGCTTGAATGAGGAGGAAAGGCTCTCGTGGTGGCAAGTTTGACAAGCTCCATCTATTAAACCTACTCATCCTGTATTGTGGCGCCCCTCGCTTGAAAATGAAAAGATTTTAGACAATTAGAAGATGTGCATAGAAAGAGCCCTCATTTACTGTGTCCTCTCTGGTACAAGCCTGACAGATTTTCAAGAAATTCTGCCTGCACAAAGACCCATAGACAGTGATCCAATCACATCACATCACATGTAGAACTACAGCTGCTTCGACATCGGTGCACGAGCATTCCGAAGAAAGCACCAGAAAATCACTGCACATATACAGTATGTAGGTTTGTTGTGTTGTAAACTACTGCAGAACAACTGAAGATACTTCAGACAAATTCTTTTTCTTTGAGAGACATGCATATGAATCAGGAACATGCATTTTCAGCTTACAAACATTTTTTAAGAACGATTTGCTGACATTTCTGTTAACTTATGAAAAGGTTATTTCTGAATGATTTCTGAATGTTCAAAACACCCAGTTTTTTGAATGTTTAAAATGGGGGGGGGGGGTTTATGCATTGAGGGAACATTTCATTTTAGAATACTCCAAACATTTTACTACCGTTCCCAAGAAGTTATGAAAATATTATTTATGAATGTACATGCAAAACAACCAGTTTTTTAAATGTTTAACAACAACAACAAAAAACTTTTTTGTTATGCAAATACAGGGAATTTTCCAAATATTTTCTTAATGTTTTGCTAACCTTATCATTAAGTCATTAAAAGGTTATTTCAGAATGTTCTCTAAACATTCAAATATCAAGTTTTAAAAAAAATGTTTTTATATGCAAATGTTAAGCGAACATTCCATTTTATACATTTTCCAAATGTTTAGCCAAAGTTCCCATGAAGTTATGAAAATGTTATTTTTGAATGCACTCAGAATGTCCATTTTTTTAATGTTTAAAAATGTTCTGTTATGCAAATGTTCAGGGAACTTTAAATTGTATAATCTTATTATATAATGTTACTTTTGAATGTTCTCTGAACATTCCGAAACTAGTAGTAACATTTAAAAGCATTAGATGAATGTCCAACTAAAACGTTCCAGAAATAAAACATTCCATGAACAATTTTGAGAACATTATTAACACCCAGATAAGTCTGAACGAATGTTCTACTAACATTACTGGAAGAACGTCGTTTCATAACTTAGAGAACATTGCCAGAATGTTCTGAGAATGTTCCTTGTTAGCTGGGTTTGGAAAGCAAACAGTACTTTGTATTCGTGTTGATCTTCTTTAAAGGGCAGTTAGACTGATTTGAGACGACGTGAGCGACAGTGACTGTTTCTGATGCATCAAAATTGAGTTTAATTTATGGAAATGAGCAGTAGTGCAATGCAGTGACTGTCAATGAGAGTAGTGCATGAAGCATCTACTAACTACCAAAACTACTGCAACTGTCTGTGTGAAAACACCTGAAGAACAAGCCGTCATTAAACCAACATACACTAATTATAAGCTTATTCCCTATCACACATTCAGCACATATTGATCTTCAGATGGGAAGTGATGGATAAAATGCTATATTGTCCTCATGAGGCGTGCATGGCAAGCGTGCCATTTAAAGGTGACATTAGATATCATTTAACCTCGCTTTAAACCGACAGCTATCAGGTCCTGTTGATAGTCCAGTCAGTATTATTGAGCGCTTCTGTTTTCTGATTGACAGTGAATCTGATAGTCTGAAGGAATAAATGATCTGCATGTAAATGCAGTGTTTTGAATGGAGGGGAAATGGTTTGACATTCCAATTCAAACCAAAACAATAGTTGTGGACACTTTTTCACTTAGAAATTGCTAGTAAATTTCACAAATAATTACAAAGTAAAGTTTTTCTTTACAATGCACATGTAAATCATTCACTGTTATGATACTAGCTATGTGTTCTTTTTTTCTCTTTTAATTTTAGCTTGGTATTGTAGCTATTGTATCTATCTATCTATCTATATATCCATCCATCCATCCATCCATCCATCCATCTATCTATCTATATATATCACATCATGTTTCAACCAATTTATTCATACTTGTATTTTTTTAATTACTGTATTTATCAATTTCCAATATAACAAAAACATCAAAATAATAAAGTAAAATCAACAGTGTTTTTTCAGAGAACAAAAAAAAATGCATATACTTTTTTAATTCAATCAAGATTTGAGACTAAAAATGTATAAGGGGAAGCATTTTTAGGTGCTGTAATTAATCTTTCGGCCTTAATGTGATATATGAGTGTGATAAATGAGTGTTTGCGCTCCTCACCAGTTGGGTTCGCAGGTGGTGCCGATCTTGCTGACGGTGTAGCTGCTCCAGCCCAGGACAGGAGGAATGGTCCAGATGAAGGAGAAGGTCCAGACAAACAGCAGACCCAGAGCCGCGTGTTTTCCTCGCAGACGGATGTTCCCCAGCGGCCGACAGATGACGAAGAACCGCTCGAACGCCAGGACGGCCAGAGACCACAGAGCCACGATGCCTGCAGATTCAGACAGAGACCGATGAACAGAAGATCTCTCCATAACAGCGGAGAAGACTGAGAGCAACTTTGTGACATATATTTATTGCACGAGTAATTTAGATGTGTTTTAACTAACATTAGCTATGTTGCTATAAGTTTATATAAACATATATAAAACTCAATTGAGCTCAAGTTTTTTATGCACATTTTTAGAATTTATGTGCATCTTGGCATTTCCATCCAACGTTTTTTAATGCGATATCCCAAAATTCGGTGGATGGAAATATAGCTATTGTGTACTGAAAATATGGAGATGCATTTGCAAACAAGTTTGCAGTTTTGTAATTGATGAACATCGACCCTGTTATTGAACTGAATTGAATCAACACTGCACTGAATTGAGCTGAATAATGACACTATTGTCTGCTGTAGAGCTGCTTTTTGGATTAATCAAATTAATTTAATAATTGATTATTTTGCAACTTTCTGCAACATTGTTATTACTGTGAAGCTGCTTTGAAACAATCTGTACTGTATAAAGCGCTGTAGAAATAAATGTGACTTGACAATGCATTGCAATTAATTTCTGAAAAACACATGCAACTCTTATAAAACAAACTGAACAAGTGCATTAAAAATTAAACTGGTGACTGAATTACATTCGCATTGTCTTGTGTTAGCAACCAGAGAACTTCCATTTCTTGTATGTATAATCATTTTTAGTGGGTCATTTATTTTAATATTTTTTTTTTATATTAACATTTTAAGTCCACACAAAAAATCTGAGACACAATAAAATATTTAAAGTTGTAGATTCACAACTCTTTTGATAAACTACACTTGACATGTCATTAAATTTGCATTTATTGCACAAAATTGCAATGAAAAACTCATTTGTGTGAACTTGATATTTCTATTATAAATTGAGCTTCTTATGACCAGATGTTACATAATTGACATTTAATGAAGATCTGCTAATAATGTGTCCACTGTGAAATCAGTAGCTTGATATTTCTATTATAAATTGAGCTTCTTATGACCAGATGTTACATAATTGACATTTAATGAAGATCTGCTGATAATGTGTCCACTGTGAAATCAGTATGAAATCAGGACAAACTTCACACTGCTTTACTGTACACCTGACATCTGTAATCACATTGTTTTTACTCGGTTTATCTTCTCTTTAGTTTGACCAACTGCATTAAAACAGATAGTGCAAGCATAAATAGCAATTAAGAGGATCAATCAAAGCTGTTTAATGAATGAGAGTGTGACTGTGGGTCTGCGATCGCATGAATGGTAAACACTGACACAGATGTGAGAGCAGCTGTTCATCTGGGTTATTCTTTACAGAGTCATCAGTTCACAGGCACGTCAGCTATTTAATATTTAATATGCAGCTAATGATTTTGCATGCAAACTTATGTACTGTGTGTTAGTTTTGATCCTCTGATCTAATTAAATCCCATTAAACAGATACTGAATTTTACTCTGTTTTGGATCGCCGAGTAGACATGCACTTTTCATTACTGTAACTGGTATTAAATGCAATCATTTCGATTTTGTTGGAGTCATCTGAACCCTGAAAAACTGTTTAAAAAATGTAAAACCAAAACAGAACAACTGGCGTGAAAATACAGTGTATACAGTCTTAACATGTAGAAATTTATATATCTACACTAACAGTCGAAAGTTTTTGAACAGTAAGATTTTTAATGTTTTTTAAAGAATTCTCTTCTGCTCACCAAGCCTGCATTTATTTGATCAGAAATACAGCAAAAGCAGTAATATTGTGAAATATTTTTAATATTTAAAATAACTGTTTTCTATGTGAATATCTCTTAGAATATAATTTATTGCTGTGATCAAAGCTGTATTTTCAGCATCATTACTCCAGTCTTCAGTGTCACATGATCTTCAGAAATCATTCTAATATGCTGGCTTGCTGCTCAAGAAACATTTCTGATTATTATTATTATTAATAATAATATTTAAAACAGTCGAGTACTTTTCAGGATTCTTTGATGAATAGAAAGATCCAAAGATCAGCATTTATCTAAAATAAAAAGCTTTTGTAACATTATACAGTCTTATTACATGAGTGTATTATACACTCTTATTCTTGAGTGTATTATACACTCAGGAAATTATAGAAATTAATACTTTTATTTAGCAAGGACGCTTTAAATTGATCAAAAGTGATGATAAAGGCATTTATAATGTTACAAAAGATTTATATTTCAGATAAATGCTGTTCTTCTGAACTTTCTATTCATCAAAGAAACCTGAAA
>NW_015641023.1:19104-35277 GCF_001515625.1 Sinocyclocheilus rhinocerous
TTCTTGAGCAGCAAATCAGCATATTAGAATGATTTCTGAAGATCATGTGACACTGAAGACTGGAGTAATGATGCTGAAAATACAGCTTTGATCACTGAAATAAATTACAGTTTAACAGATATACACATAGAAAACAGTTATTTTAAATAGTAAAAAATATTTCACATTTTTACTGCTTTTTCTGTATTTCTGATCAAATAAATGCAGCCTTGGTGAGCAGAAGAGACTTCTTTAAAAAACATAAAAAATTCAAAAACTTTTATAGTGCACATATAGTGTTTTTGAAAACCCAAACGACACATGCTGAACATGATCAAAAGCTCTAATGCAAACTTACCAAAAAACGTGACTGCGAAACCTTCCAAAACACAAGCCCATTTGCCCAAGAAGAAATAGCCGTTGAAGTTGGTCAGAAAACTGATCGTTCCTCCAGTCAGCGACACGAGAAAGTCCGCCAGAGATAAATTGACGATGATATAATTGAGCGGCTGTCGGAGCTGTTTGAACCTGAAGGTGACCAGCATCACCGTGAAGTTCTCGCACAGAGACACCGAGGTCACCACGAACATCAGCGCCGCAAGGACCTTATAGTTCCAGGGTGCGATGAATGTGAGCGGTCCCGAGAACGGATCCTCGGTGTGAGAGACGCCGTTCACCGCCGCACCAAACGACTCCATCGCTCCAAACGAGTCAGATGAACCAAACCGAGCCTACATCTGGAGAAAGTCTGCGTGCATCGTAAAGACAAGGCTATTCTGTGATATTTAGTGCTTGTTCTCTATGAGCTTCATAATCCAGGCGCGCGCGTTCCGTGTACTTGTTGAGCGTGTTTGACGGTCCTGAATCTGGAGGGGTTTTGTTGACTTTCTCTTGCTGGATGGGGTTTATATAGGCTATCGGCACAGGTCGGGTCAGCCACGTAACTGTGCCTTCATCATCATCATCGTCACTTGTGTGCAGAACTCCAGTCAGTGCGCTCGCGCTTCAAGGATGCATCCATAACTTCATCCATTACGCAGAAACGCCGCGTGCGTAATTGTGGACAACAGCCAAACTCCCCTCATTGCGCGCGCAAACGGTGACTGCTAAACGATTGTGCATTTCGTCGATACTGCGCCGCTCGTCTTTCTCAGTCCTTCTCTGCGGAATAAGGGCAGTGTGTGGAGAGGATCGATGCCGGAGACCCTGGAGAGCCGCTCTGATTCATCACGCACTCCAGCTGCATTAGTGCAGGTCAATAAGTGCAATCCAATGCACTCAAAACAACAAGCGCTAATAGAGTTATGCATTATAATGCGACTTTGTTGAGACTATGGATTCTACAGTTTAATTATGGAAGTACTTCTACTGAACATGCAAAATAAGTCTTAAATAGAAATGGACCTAGAAAGTTGTACGGGAGACTGTGACACTCCAGTGAATAGATACAAATGTTAAAGTCACAAAAAATAAACACTAACACTACTGAACATCGGGGCAAGTTGTCACAATGGGAGCCTGTTGTTATAGGCTTTTAAAACAGTTATGAAAGACAACATGTTCTGAAAAAGGGGGGGTGTTGGTAACATACAAAATCTCAGATATTGTATTTTATCTAAATACATTTGTATTTTATACTAAAACTAGAACATAAAAAATGGTTCCTTTTTTATTTCAGCTATTTGCCAAGGCAACATTTTTATTCACTTTGATTTACTAAAATAACTAAAAATATATACACATATAAAAAAACACACACACACAACAAAATACTAGAACTTTAAAATGAAAATGGAAAACATAAAAATGAAAACAAATTCAAAGTATAAATTTGCATGTGTGAAAAGTTTATAAAAAAAACTACTATAATTGTAATTATCTAATTTAAATTTCTACGTAAAAAGCTTTTTTTTTTACATTATTACAATTCATTTGTTAAGCATTAATACTGATAATGTGTTAAAAATATCTTTAGATATTGTTTGAGGATAAAATCTCAAAGTTTTTGGCCAAAATATATTATATTTTATGTAAATATCTATTGGTGTCACGATTTGCTGCTACTGTGAAGGAGCGAAGGAGCGAGGAGACGTAGGAGAATTCGTGAATATAGTCTTTATTAGTCCAACAGAACGCACACGTAGCACAGGGGATTGACGAACAATACCGGACACAGGAAAAACCAGGGCTTAAACGACTAGAACTAAACGAGGAACACCTGACATCAATGAACATAATCAACAAGGGAGAAACTGGGTAATGGGGAGCACATGGGGAGCAAAACACAAGAGACAGGACTGACATTACCTCCCCCTCCCGGAAGGCGCTCTGGAGGGCTCTAGGGACAGGTCTAAACAGGACAGACGGCCTCCACTGACAACTGGTCAATTTAAATATTAGAATGCAAAAAAAAAAGTAAAAACTAAAGCAATAAAAATAAAATTGTAACTGAATGTTACATAAATGTTAACTGAAATTTATTTATTTTTGTTGGCCAAAAACATTGAGATTTGATCCTCAATCAGTGTCTAAAAATATTTTTATTGTACACATGATCAGTGCGTGTGTGTGTGTAATATATTTTAGTTTATATATAAACTTATTTTATTTCAGCTAGTTCTCATTTTTATTTAGTGTAACTTGATGTACTAAAATAACTACAATTGAAATTAATGTTTAAAAAATACACAACAAAATTAACTAAACTTAAAATGAAAATGGAATTAATTCAAACTATTAATAAAAACTATAAGTGTATCTCAATGATACTAAAATAATGCTGTAACACACTTAAAAGCAGACTTTTTAAAACACTGATTGAGGATCATCATCTCCCACCCAAAGCTCCTCAAGTATAATGCTGAAAAACTGATCCCAGATCAGCATAAAAAGCTTCTTCACTGTTAATTCAAACCGACAGGCTTCATAAATTCACCAATAAGTCGTTTGGACAGCAGAAGCGGAGGACGCATGAAGGACTCGGAGCTGCAGAAGATGACCCTGGTTCTGCTGGAGGAGCGACCGCGGCCCGCTTTGATCCGACAGCCGTCAGAAATGAAGATTTATTACCTGTGACGGACCTGCGGCTCGGCTACAGGTGTTCAGTGTCAAACCTTTAGAAGTTTAGTGTAAGTTCTGTAGGACAAGAGAGAGAGATACAGCGATCATTTATCCTTCAACTTAGTCGACAATCATTCAAGAATTCACCCTCAACTCAAAACTCTGTTTGCATTTCAAGCATTTCAAACCCTCGTGCATCACTTTTAGTCCCTTCATGTCCTCAGCCGTAAATGTTTCAATGATACAGTCATGGATAGATAGATAGATAGATAGATAGATAGATAGATAGATAGACAGACAGACGGACGGACGGACGGACGGACGGTTGATGGATGGATGGATGGATGGACGGACGGTTGATGGATGGATGGACGGACAGACGGTTGATGGATGGATAGATAGATAGATAGCTTAGCTATGTGAACACACACACAAAAAAAAATCATGAACTTGATTTGGATATGTTAACAAGTCGAAAAATAAAAAGTAGCACTTAGTACCTTCACGGCTAATAAAAGCTAATAAAAATGGTATAAATATTGCATACTATCATAAAATCTCTCCAAAATTCAAAGTAATAATCTAAAAATATTATTGAACAAAATATAATAGATTGATTTTCCTGGGAAACAAAAAAAGTTAAATTTCGCTCTTCGGTCACTTTTGACCGTGAAATGAAGAGGCTCAGAAGTAGCCTTTTAAAAAAGTGCACTTTGTAATTATCAAATCATAAATTTTTATTTTAAATATCATGTTTTATTAATCTTTTGTCATGCTTTAAAGAAGTGCACTTATTTTGAGGTGTTGACTAACTTACCATTTTAACTTTAGTGTGTTATTTGATATTACATTTAAAGTTAATATATTTTGTAACTTTATCATTACCAATGTGAAATCAAACTATATTTAAATACATGACATGCAAGTTTAAATAGAAATGACATAAAAGCATATTTTAGTTTATCATAAATGCTTGTCAGTACATTTGTACACTTTAACCATATTTCAAAGACAACAGAGTTATGAAATCACATATAAAGATATACTTAAGTCCTATGAGTCAAAAAGCTAAGTGCAAAAGCAAAGTTCAAATAAATGCATTTAATCTAAATTTAAACTATAAAACATTTGAATTCAATTGCAACTAACATGCAATAGTCTGCAAAAAAAAATTTTTTTAATTGCAACTAACACGCAATAAAGTGTCCGCAAACATGACATTAAATTTGCACTTATATATTCTTCTGAGGTATATTATTTCCGCAGTAACCCTCTTTTTAAACTATGCTACAGTGTAGCTCTTTGCAGTGTTGTGATTCTCTCAGATGTGCGTCATGAAGCGTCTGACGCTGATCGTCACCCCGAACACTGACCTGTGCGATTGGTTTTTACGGACCATTCAGAAAACGCTCAGGACCAGAAGGGAATTTGCAGGAGTTACTGAGAAATGTGTGAAAGATTCAGAGAAGCAGGAGATGAGTTGCTTCACAAACATGAGGCGTTTTCTCAGCGTCAGCAGGGAGAAGGCCAGAGAAGACCTTTAACCTCTGAACGGGGTGAAAAGGTCAGACGTCCGTGTTTAGGAAATATTTGATGGGAATCTTTGTCAGCTACATGCGCCATCATATGAAAATATTTCTGCTAATAAACATTTCTTCTCATTTACAACTTCACTTTAGTGCTCATTTGTGCTATTTTGGCTATTGATATACTACTATAGTTTTACTTCATATTTTAAAGAAAACTTTTGCTGCTTGCCTTTATATATATATATATATATATATAGTGCTGTCAAACGATTAATCGCGGTTAATCACATCCAAAATAAAAGTTTTTGTTTACATAATATATTTTTATTATGTATAAATACAAACACATGCACATATATATTTAAGAAAAATATGTTGTTCATATATTAGATATATTTCTATATAATATAAAATATAAGAATATGAATATATAAATGTATAAACATGTAAATATTTTCAAAATATATACTGTATGTGTTTGTATTTATATATACATAATAAATATACACACAGTACACACACACATGGGCGACTTTTGACTCTTGAGTCAGGGGGGGCAAGAAAAAAAAAGCAAAAATAAATAAATTAAATAAATAAATAAAAGCAAAATATTTTTTTGGGGATGTAAGCATCAAAACAATGCCCTACCGTCAGGGACAGACATTTTGAAGGGCAGGGGCTCAAGTTGAAAAAAGGACACTTTTGACAAAAAATATATCTCAATATTTTCTGTGAGCTGTTTAATGCAGGACGTGAATGCATTTAACCTGTAGTTACAAACGCATTCATACTGTTTTGATGTTTTAAACAAAACGTTGAATACTTTTTGTACACATTCACGTGTGCCCTTGCCCCCCCCCCCAATGTCGCCCATGCACAATAAACTAAAACATAACATACTTTAATGTCACTTCAACATACTTTTAAGAGTAATTATTATGAAAGTAATACAAATTAAATTAAATTAAAATATACTTAAGTTTGAACTGAATGTTTTCAGACATTTTATCACGTTATCAAACTGAAATGTTTTGTTTTGTTTAAATTTTTAAAATGTAAACAAAATTTTTAAATTAAATTTTTTTTTTTTTTTTTTTTTCTTAGATGGAACTATTTTAACTTAGGAGTGTTTTGTAGCCCTCTTAAGTACATAAGTAATTTCATAATTACGTCTGCTAAATGTACTGACAAGCGTCTTATTTCATTTTACAAAATGTCCCAAAATTTTTGGATTTGGGGTTGTAAAACAATGATTTAAAATATACTTTAAAATAAAAAAGTCTGCTTAACTGTTTTAAGAAAGAGTCATGAAAGTGTCTCTCTTTAAATACACTTAAGTGGTCTTTTATTATAATATAGTATTATCTGCAAGCACAGTTAAAAAAAAAAAATAGACTTTTAAGATCTAGTGTGAAAAAAAAGTCACAATTACTTTTTAAATTTTTTTTATTCAGCCGCGGAAACAAGCTCCGATAGAATCAAAACACAATATGAAACCAACACTGATACGACACAGCGACATTTCCAGTTTCTAGCCAGCGTTTGCTAAAGGTTAATCTCTCGTGACAATGGTTTTTGCGGAAGAAGGTAAAGCAGCTGAGGTCTGTTTCATCACAGTCGTAAAGGTTAGAATGCTTTAATAGGGACATTTGCATGTAATCAGCATGTCAGGAGAATGAAATAGATATATGAGAATAACTAACATGGAGTTATTAGCATGAATATGAGCAGTCTTTGTTTCAGACATGAAGATAACTTCCTTTCAAATGTCATAGCCGTGTCAAATTATTATAACTGAACCCGAAATAATTGAATTCCTTCCATGTGTTCATTTTATAAAAGAGCAATGATTTACAGATGGAAGAGATTCAATTATACATGCTGCATGAAGCCTCTCTTTTATTCCTGCTTTCAAAGCCTTCATTACCTTTTAATTCTACTCAGAATTCTACTCATCTACTCAGCCTCATGTCCTTCCAAACACGTAAAAAAAAAAGTAATCAAAAAGTCAAAATCATGACAATACTATGCTGGAATTGGGACATAAAAAGTTAAAATTCTGACATAAAAATTCATAACTGTAACATAAAAACCGTAAATGATGACATACATTGTCAGAATTATGACACAAAAAGCCATAATTATGACATAACAAATTTAAATTATGACAAAAAGTCATAACTATCAAATAAAAAGGTGAAATTGTGACAGAAAGTCCACATTATAACATAAAAGTTGAAATTATGACACATGTCAGAATTATGACAAAAAGTCACAAGTATGACATAAAAAGTCAATATTATGACATAAGTTGAAATTGACAAAAAGTCATAATTATCACATAGAAAGTTTAAATTTGGGCAGAAAGTCCACATTACAACATAAAAGCTTAAATTATGACGTCATAATTATGACAAAAATTCATAAGTATGACATAAAAAGTCAAAATTATGATATAAAATGTTAAAATTATACCAAAAACTCATAACATAATTGTGACATATAAATATATATATTTATTACGACTTGCTGCTCAAAAAACATTTATTATTATTATTGACAATTATTATTATTATTATTATTATTACGTTGAAAACAGCTGAGTTGAATTTTTTTCAGGTTTCTTTGTTTCTTTGACGAATAGAAAGTTCAGAATAACAGCATTTGTCTGAAATAGAAATCTTATGCAACCTCCGACATGGTAAGATGCTGATTGCAAATATCAAAGAACTTATGATATCTGTGTCTTTTATGGAGGACAGCATTCAAGTCATGTTGAATAAACCTCTGTCTCTATCTATCAGCTTATTTCAGCAGAAGACCACAGAGTTGTCCCCGTGCCGATCCTCCAGAAGAGTAATGATTAAGACTGCCGACAAGTTTTATATTTCCGTTCCTCAAGCCGTGTAATAGATGTTATTAAAGCCAGTGACCCATGACAGCAAAATATGAGATCAGGATCCTATAAACTACGATGAGTTTCCTACAAGCACCAGATGTGTTCACTACTGAACACATATCACTACTGATCTCTGAAATGTGTCAAAGCATCATAAAATTATGCTGATTAAAAGTGCATTTGGGTTTATGGTGGGCTGTCGCATCACATTAAAAGTGTAGGACAAAAACATAACATAAATGCAAAAAAAAAATTATTTTCTTATTACTCAGTATTTTTGTCTTATTGTCCAGTGCAAATAACTAAACATTCATAAATCAAGATGCATTTACTTGAGAAGCAAGACAATAATACGTTTTTTTTTTATTGAAAAATGCACCAAAAATAAGCTCATTTATGTTTAAAATGAAAAAATATTTGCCAAAAAACTCCTTTTGAAATAAGCTTATTTTTCTTAGGCCACTGGCAGATTTTTTTTTTCCTCTCGGGAAACTACACTAAATGTCTTAAGTCAAGTCAGCTTCTCAAGTAAATGTATCTTGATTTAAGAATCGATATCGATATTTGAGAATTAGAAAGAAAATGAATAGTGTGAGCAGTGAGGTTCACTTCAGCAATGACTCTCATGATTCGGATCTTTTTAATGAATCGCTCAGAAGACTCACTCTGGCTTCTTCAGAAACAGGCGAAGCTTTCAAGGAAATCTGTGAGAAAAATGTTAGGACCGTTCTTAATTCGTAAATTCCTAAGTGCAAGAATATTTTCTGCTTTACTGCTATATATAATATTTTTATGAATGCAACATATTCTTAACTTTTTGCTTAACTTAGAAAATTCGAAGAAAATTGCAGTTAGGAAGAATTTAATTCTTATGAGTATTTTGCGAATCTGGCCCCAGAATCATTAAATCCCTTGCAATTCTCATTCGAAGTTATAAAATATTCTCTTTAATATGCTTTTTTTTCTTAAAGATTAAATGACAGGTTTTAAAGTTTTGGATTTAAAACAAATTGGAGCTTATGCTAACTTTGAGAAGTTATTTACAATGATTTTGAAGAACATTAAACATTAGTAAATCTTTTGAAATTTTCGTCAACGAATAAAAACGAGACGAAAATGTTAAGAGATTAATTCAGAACGAATCTGCTGCGTGGTTCGGAGGTTAGATGCGTACATATGAACCGGTGGGACATAAGCTAACATACACTTGCTGCACGTCGCATAAAATGTTCAAAAATGTCAGTATGTGGGAGTAAGAGAAGAGCAGACATATGGATAAATCTGACGACGCAAGAGAGAGCTCAATTCGGTCCGGTTTTCTGAGCGCAGACACTGAAGCATACACACACAAATTTTAACATAAAGGCATGTGTGTCACCGCAATTAAATGATAAAACCTCTATCATGGTAAAACCTTAATATCAAACCTATATAATGAGTTTGGAAATTTTAGAGAAATGCTTAATAAATGCATTACACTGTAACTAAACCCATTAGATTTTAGCCGACTGAATTTACTGTAGATTTAGTCGACTAAAATCTTATGATATTTAGTCGACTAAAACTAGACTAAAACTAAAAACAATTCAGATGACTAAAATATGACTAAAACTAAATCAAAATTTGCTGTCAAAATTAACACTGCTTCTTTCTTTCTTCCTTCCTTCCTTTCTTCCTTCCTTTAAGTGTTTTTGTGAATTCAACATATTTCTTACTTTAGTTAAAAAATTCAAGAAAAAAATAAGATTATTTTTGAGAATCTGAATTGAGTTTTATCTTAAGATTCTTAAGAACATTCTTAAATATTTTTGTGAATACAACAAATTCTTTATTTTTAACTCTTAACTGTTAGAAAATCAGAAGAAAAACTGCGGTTAAAAAGAACTGAATTAAGAATATTTTGTAAATCTGGCTCCAGAATCATTAAATTCATTGCAATTCAAAGTTATCAAATATTTTCAGAATTTGAATTATTTTTAAGTTTTGTCTTAAGAATCGTAAGAACATTCATACGTGTTTTTGTCAATACGACATATTTCAAACTTTTTTTTAAGTAAAAAAATTAATAAATAAGAAGATTTTGTCTTAAGATTCTTAAATGTTTTTGTGAATACAACAAATTCTTTAACTGTTAGAAAATCAGAAGAAAAACTGCAGTTAAAAAGAACTAAGTTAAGACTATCTAATGAATCTGCCCCCAAAATCATTAAATTCCTTGTTTTTTTTTTGTTGTTTTTTTTTATCTTAAATGACAGGCTTGTCTTTGGGGATTTAAACAAACTGGAACGTATGCTTACTTCAAGCAGTTATTTACAAAGATTTTAAAGAACAAAATTACATTTTAAGAATCTTAAGAACATTCCTAAGTACTTTTATGAATGCAACATTTTCTTATTTTTTCTTAAGGCCACCAGAACCCGAGCAAATATTAACCTTTATAAAACCCCTTTGCTGATGCGATGCGAGTCACATGCGGAAACTATATGAGCTCAAGCAAGTGAACTTGCTTAGAGATCTTCACCCTTTGCCTCTTCATGCATCATTCACTGTTTGACAGGACAAGCTGAAAGACACAGCTGGGATCTGTATTCTGCTCTGAATCTGTGTTGAGCTGAATATTTGATCAGGCAGTGGATATACACACACAAAGGACGAAGACTGGTGGAGTTTGATGCGACGCTGCTCTCAGACTTTATGAGGAGAACTTGGGCTTTGTTGTGAATCTCGCTTAGTTAATTAAAGTCTGTTGGACTACTGACGTCTTTATTTTTAGACACCTGAATAATGACACAGAGACGTTTGAAGGAAACTCTAGAGTCCTGAGCTTTGTTAAGTCACGGCACATGCGTTTATGTGTGTTATGGAAGCTTGTTTCTGCCACTGAATTACAAAAAAATAATAACAAATTAAACTGTAATTGCTTACATTTTTTATCTTTTATATATATGTGACCCTGGACCACAAAACCAGTCATAAGAGTAAATTTTTCGAAATTGAGATTTTATAAAAAAGGTAATTGCTACTTTTTATGCAACAAATATGACTTTTCTTCTCAGAATTGTGAGTTAACATCTGAGTTTCTCACAATTCTGACTTTTTAAAGTTTTGCATCTCACAATTGTTTTGTTTTTTGTTTTTTTTAAAAAAAAAGGTAATTGCAACTTTTTATCTCACAATTCTGACTTTTTCTGACAATTGTGAGTTTAGGTATCACTATTTCAAAGTTTTTTTGTCTCACAATTCTGAGCTTAGATCTTGCCATTCAATTTGTTTTATAAGGTAATTGCAACTTTTTATCTCACAATTGCAATTTTTTTCTCTCAATTCATTTTGCAATTCAGTTTTTTTTAATAAAAAAGGTAATCTCAATTCTGACTCTTTTTTCAGAATTGCAAATTATAAACTTATAATTGTAAGTTTACAGTACATCTCACAAATGAGTATTTTCTTGTAAAAAAAAGACCACAGCAACTTTTGATCTTACATCTCAATTTCCCAATTTGTGAGTTTACATCTCACAATTTTACCTTTTTTTTCTTGAAATTCTGAGTTTCCATCTCTAATTTTTTTTTTTTTATAAATAAAAAGGTATGTGTGATGCTACAAAAAATCAGCTTTGAAATCACAGGAATAAAAAACATTTTAAAATATATTCAAATAGAAAGCAGGTATTTTAAATAGTAAAAATATTTCACAATTTTACTGCTTTCACTGTATTTCTGATCAAATTAATGCAGGCTTGGTGAGCACAAGATAATTCTTTAAAAACATTAAAAATCTTACTGTTCAAAAACTTTTGACTGGTAGTGTATATATATTTCTATAGCACTTCATACGATACAGATCGCTTCAAAGTAGCTTCACAGTGATAACCTTGAAAATAACAGTGTTAATGTTGCAAAACTCATCAATTACGAATTCAATTAATCTATAAAGCAGCTGTTTCAATTCTGTATTTCTAATTTTAAAAAAAAGGTAATTGCGACTTTTTATCTCACAATGAGTTTTTTCTGACAATTGTGAGTTTTCATATCTCACTATTTTGACTCAAAATTCTGAGCTTACATCTTGCAATTCATTTGTTTTTATTTGTTAATGAAGAATTCAATTATTCTATAAAGCAGCTCTAACGAAGACAATAGTGTCATTATTCAGCTCAGTTCAGTTCAATAACAGTGTTAATGTTCATCAGCTAACAAAATTAATTTAATTTCAGCTGTGCAGCAGCTTCTTCAGCTCAATCTAGTTCAGGTTTTGTTCTCATCTGTGCAGTTAAACTGATAATACTACTGAAATTTTTTTATTTTAAATCACCTTTTTCGCTAAAAGAATTTTAAATAAAACTGATATAAAATTGAATCAAACGTATGTTTTCTCAAATCACGCTGCAGAACAGGATCATCAGCTTTCCTCCAGTGCTATTGTTATTAAAGCAAAATACATAAGTGAGACACATTAAGTGAAGTTAGGAAAAACATCATTAGAGACACTTATTCAAAGCTGATAGAAACATACGGTGTCTTAGTAACACTTTACGCGGAAAAAATGGATTCGTGTACACTGGACAACCCGATTCATGAGAACAAGTGCGCTGTTCAGTTAAAAGGAGAAAAACACGTTTTTGACACAATGAACCGACCGAACACGGATGCGTCTTTCACATGTTCTGATGCAACGGTTGTCATGGAAACCTGCCACCTTCCTTCATTAGTTATGACGGATAATTAGGTTTATAACAGAGGTTGAAGTGAGGTGGATGTCTGGAGTAAGTCTGTGACATGAACCATTGACTCAGTCAAACATGTGAAACCCAGCTGATTATCCCAGCAATACACACATTACACAGGTTTGAATGGAGTCAGATTCCCGTGACACATATGTAACACACACACACACACAGACACAGAGGTACAGTAACACACACACACACAGACACAGAGGTACAGTAACACACACACACACAGACACAGAGGTACAGTAACACACACACACACAGACACAGAGGTACAGTAACACACACACACACAGACACAGAGGTACAGTAACACACACACACACAGACACAGAGGTACAGTAACACACACACACACAGACACAGAGGTACAGTAACACACACACACACAGACACAGAGGTACAGTAACACACACACACACAGACACAGAGGTACAGTAACACACACACACACAGACACAGAGGTACAGTAACACACACACACACAGACACAGAGGTACAGTAACACACACACACACAGACACAGAGGTACAGTAACACACACACACACAGACACAGAGGTACAGTAACACACACACACACAGACACAGAGGTACAGTAACACACACACACACAGACACAGAGGTACAGTAACACACACACACACAGACACAGAGGTACAGTAACACACACACACACAGACACAGAGGTACAGTAACACACACACACACAGACACAGAGGTACAGTAACACACACACACACAGACACAGAGGTACAGTAACACACACACACACAGACACAGAGGTACAGTAACACACACACACACAGACACAGAGGTACAGTAACACACACACACACAGACACAGAGGTACAGTAACACACACACACACAGACACAGAGGTACAGTAACACACACACACACAGACACAGAGGTACAGTAACACACACACACACAGACACAGAGGTACAGTAACACACACACACACAGACACAGAGGTACAGTAACACACACACACACAGACACAGAGGTACAGTAACACACACACACACAGACACAGAGGTACAGTAACACACACACACACAGACACAGAGGTACAGTAACACACACACACACAGACACAGAGGTACAGTAACACACACACACACAGACACAGAGGTACAGTAACACACACACACACAGACACAGAGGTACAGTAACACACACACACACAGACACAGAGGTACAGTAACACACACACACACAGACACAGAGGTACAGTAACACACACACACACAGACACAGAGGTACAGTAACACACACACACACAGACACAGAGGTACAGTAACACACACACACACAGACACAGAGGTACAGTAACACACACACACACAGACACAGAGGTACAGTAACACACACACACACAGACACAGAGGTACAGTAACACACACACACACAGACACAGAGGTACAGTAACACACACACACACAGACACAGAGGTACAGTAACACACACACACACAGACACAGAGGTACAGTAACACACACACACACAGACACAGAGGTACAGTAACACACACACACACAGACACAGAGGTACAGTAACACACACACACACAGACACAGAGGTACAGTAACACACACACACACAGACACAGAGGTACAGTAACACACACACACACAGACACAGAGGTACAGTAACACACACACACACAGACACAGAGGTACAGTAACACACACACACACAGACACAGAGGTACAGTAACACACACACACACAGACACAGAGGTACAGTAACACACACACACACAGACACAGAGGTACAGTAACACACACACACACAGACACAGAGGTACAGTAACACACACACACACAGACACAGAGGTACAGTAACACACACACACACAGACACAGAGGTACAGTAACACACACACACACAGACACAGAGGTACAGTAACACACACACACACAGACACAGAGGTACAGTAACACACACACACACAGACACAGAGGTACAGTAACACACACACACACAGACACAGAGGTACAGTAACACACACACACACAGACACAGAGGTACAGTAACACACACACACACAGACACAGAGGTACAGTAACACACACACACACAGACACAGAGGTACAGTAACACACACACACACAGACACAGAGGTACAGTAACACACACACACACAGACACAGAGGTACAGTAACACACACACACACAGACACAGAGGTACAGTAACACACACACACACAGACACAGAGGTACAGTAACACACACACACACAGACACAGAGGTACAGTAACACACACACACACAGACACAGAGGTACAGTAACACACACACACACAGACACAGAGGTACAGTAACACACACACACACAGACACAGAGGTACAGTAACACACACACACACAGACACAGAGGTACAGTAACACACACACACACAGACACAGAGGTACAGTAACACACACACACACAGACACAGAGGTACAGTAACACACACACACACAGACACAGAGGTACAGTAACACACACACACACAGACACAGAGGTACAGTAACACACACACACACAGACACAGAGGTACAGTAACACACACACACACAGACACAGAGGTACAGTAACACACACACACACAGACACAGAGGTACAGTAACACACACACACACAGACACAGAGGTACAGTAACACACACACACACAGACACAGAGGTACAGTAACACACACACACACAGACACAGAGGTACAGTAACACACACACACACAGACACAGAGGTACAGTAACACACACACACACAGACACAGAGGTACAGTAACACACACACACACACATCCACACACACACACACTCAAATGTGTGTGGGCTCTCCTGTGCATTTTATGACACATTCACACCTTTAAACAAACAGCCTTAATCATTAAAAAAAAAAGATTTTCACAATGCACATTGTTTCAAAAGCAGCTTTGCAGAAAATCATGTTAATATATTTATAATATCTTAATATCTGCATGCCTTAGAGTCACATTTATCAGATTACAGCTGGATGATAATATAGATGATAGATATACAATCAGACGCAATCATCTCGCATCAGTGCTATTTCAGCATCATTGATATACTATTATAATGTTTTATTAATATTTTGAATTTGCTTTTATGTTCAGTTAAAGTTTTAGTAATTTGTGTGTTTTATTGTAATTTTTAGTTGTTTTTTTTTAAATATGTCTATAGTCTTTTATTAATTATTTCGGTTTTAATTTGAGTTATTTTAGTACATTAAGTTAAACCAAATGAAAATGAGAAATGTTGCCCTGGGTACATGTTTAAGGTGTTTTTTTATTATTATTTTATTTATTTTTTATTATTTTATTTTTATTTAATTTAATTTATTTTACTTCAAGTAATTACTTTTTTTTTGTTAACTATAACAACCCTGATATGTATGTGGACAATGTTGGATATACTTATATAACCAACTTAAGAGCCGGACACAAATACATTCATAGCATTTTTCAACAAATTAAAAAATAAAATAAAATCAGGTGGATGTGATTTGCTATATACGGTATATTTTGCTTTCTTAAAGATAAAGCACAATAAAAGACAGAGATTATGTAAACATCTCAGTCCACATTTTACTTAAATCATGGCATTCAAGGAGATAATGAAGGATAGAAATAGACTGGATCATGAAGAGTGGCAATACATGCTGTTTTCCTGTTTGTTCATCTAAAGCTGCTATTAACAAAGCTGTGCTGTATAAAGCACTATGTATAATTGACCATAATTGTCATTTATACTCAAACTTGATTTTCTTCATCAGGAAGTAAATTAAAAAGTCACTCTCTCTCTCTCACACACACACACACACACACTCACTCTCTCTCTCTCACACACTCTCACACACACACACGCTCATACACGCTCACACACACACAAACACACACTCTCTCTCTCTCTCTCTCACACACACACACACACTCACTCTCTCTCTCTCACACACACTCACACA
>NW_015641023.1:35628-47252 GCF_001515625.1 Sinocyclocheilus rhinocerous
CACTCTCTCTCTCTCTCTCACACACACACACACACTCACTCTCTCTCTCTCACACACACTCACACAGAGTGGTTTTATACTGTAATTTTCTATCCACTTACACTAATCCCACACCTCACACAAAACTACAGGCATTATTACATTCTCAAAAAAACTCATTCTGTATGATTTATAAGCGCAGTTTAGGTCCCCACAGTGACACGAGTCCCCATGAATCAGTGTGTATTTGTAACGTGCTGGTGCTGATACTTATGGAAGAAGATTAGGGCCGAGCAATAATAAAACCATCTCGAGATTAAAGTCACTATAATGCGAGATTAAACTCGTTAAATTTCAAGAAAAATGTCCTAATAAAATGTTGAGAATTAAACCATTAAATTACGAGAATAAAGTGGAAATAAAATGCTGAGAATAAACACATTCGTATCATCTCGTTGGAGAGTATTAATCCTCTTCCATAGATACTAAGCGCACGATGCAGGAGTAATTCCAAAATAGTTTTTAATGATAAATCCACACAATAAACAGAAGCAATCCAGGAGCAAAGGGTAGCACACCATCAACACAACTTCATCATTATCAATAACCGGCCAGGGCAGAACAGAAATGGGGAAAACTTATACAAAAGCAAGAGAGGGACTAATGACTTAATTAACAAGACACAGGTGAACAGAATGAACTAATCAGGGCAACTCAGGAAAACTGGGTCAATGAAAAATGAAGTCAGGAGAACAGGAACACAAACAAACGTCCATAACGGTGACAGTATTCAGGTTTAAGTCCACACCGGGATAGAAAAACATGTACACACACACACACACACTTGTACTGTACGTACTGTCTACTGTTTATTAAATCATGATGCCTGAAAAGTAGTTTTTTTTTTAAGTGAATAAAAAGAAGTTGATTTATGACTTTTATTAAAAATATCAAGAGGTGTAACAATCAAGGAAATGCAATAAAATACTTTCCTGTCAACTGCACACTTTCCTTTTTACATTTAGAGTCTTTTTCCTCTGAAAAATAAACTCATTCTACTACTACATTGTCTTTTAGGTAGCAGATATGTTTCATCTCAAACCTTAAACTCTTAAAGCAATAGTTCAGACAAAAATTAAAATGTACTGTAAATGTCCTCACCCTCAGGCCATGCGAGATTAGGATGAGTTTGTTTCTTCATCAGGTTTGTAGAAATGTAGCACTGCATCAGTGTCTCAGCAATGGATGCTCTGCAGTGAATGGGTGCCGTCAGAATGAGAGTCCAAACAGCTGATAAAAACATCACAATAATCCACAAGTAATCCACAGCACTCCAGTCCATCAGTTAACATCTGGAGAAGACAAAAGCTGAAACTAATCCATCAAGAAATACGAGTCCATAATCCATAATAACTCTTCCTCCAGTGAAAAAGTGCATCTGCTGTTGTCTCTCACATCAAAATCCAGCCACATATTTGTTTAGAGCTGTTGAGCTGTTTAAACGCTGCTTGATCTGTGCAGATTTCTCTCCTGATTCACACCAGAACACTTTTTCACTGGAGGAAGCGTTATTATGGATTATAAACTCGTACTTTAGATAAAAACGATGGATTAGTTTCAGCTTTTGTCTTCTCCAGATGTTAACTGATGGACTGGAGTGCTGTGGATTATTGTGATGTTTTTATCAGCTGTTTGGACTCTCATTCTGACGGCACCCATTCACTGCAGAGCATCCATTGCTGAGACACTGATGCAGTGCTACATTTCTACAAACCTGATGAAGAAACAAACTCATTCACATCTCGGATAACCTGAGGATGAGCACATTTTCAGCACATGTTCATTTTATGGCTGAACTATTCCTTTAATTTCTTTTTCCACTATCATTCTCACAAGGTCTAGCTGCAAACCATATTTCATTCCAGCCCAGGTGCGGTGAAAGAGGACTACAAGGACACATGAGGTGGAGTGAACAAAGCCACACACAGAGAAGGTGACATTACTGGGAAGCCTTGGGGACATCTACCTTCATTCCTTCACCTCCAGAGCTCCTGCTGAGATCAGCGCTTCAAACACAGCATCTCTATTAATCCACATTCACACATTAAGAACAACAAAGATCGAGGCAGCAGTGACCTACAGGTACATCTGGCTGCATTCTTCCCAAACGGTGCACCAGTGTTATGTTAGTATTATTTATATACTGTTATAGATTATATTCATATTTTGAATCAGCTTTTATTTCTATATTTTATAGTTTGAATTTTAGTTTAGTAATTATTACAAATATCACTATTTAGGTTTAACTTATTTTTTATTTTAGTTCAGTTTTATTTTTTATTTATCTCAAATTAGTAATTTACTTATTTCAGATAGTTGTCATGACATTTCTAATTTTCATTTAGTATCTGATTTTCATCTAATATTCATATTTTATTTCAGGTTTATGTAAAGAGCTTTATTTAACAAAATTATTTTAGTTAGTAATACATAACAGAGTTCATATCTTGCAACTTTGACCTTTTTTCTTGAAATTTTTTAATTTACACCACAATTCTGTTTTTTTCCCCCATCCTTCAAATAAAAAATTAAAAAGGTGCTTGCAACTTTTCATCTCACAATTCTGAGTTTATATCTTGCAAACTCAGAAATGTGAGAAAAAAGTCAGAATTGTGAGATAAAAAGACGCAATTACATTCTTATTTTTTTTATTCCATGGCGATTCTGTATGAGCTGTGCAAAAAAAATGAAAGATTGTGTTGCCAGATCTTGCTAAAACAAAAAAAACTGCAAACAAGAATAAACACATACCGTAACAAACCTACATAAATTCAAATGCTTTATCTTAGAAATGAGACTAAAATATTGTGAACTGCATCTGCCCACTTTATTAAATTCATAAACTGGATCGCTTTATGAGCCAAACCCAAACAACAAAGCCAAAGGCGCTTATAATAAGTGCACATGGCAACCCTTTAAAAGAGTGCAAGCATAAACAAAAACTTAGTCTTAGTTAGATTTAGTTAAAATTGCCAAACATTATGGCTACGTCCAAAATTGCTACTCTTTTCACATTTTGTTTCTATATAGTAAGGAAGTTTGGTTACTGTAATATTACTTTAGTCAAACATAGCGGATAATTTAGAGGATTCACTCCCCTATTTAAATGTAGTTTGCTCTTGAAACTTCACAGTGTGTACGTGGCTTAAAACAGGAGCTTTTAACGCACTTGTTTCGCTTCAAACAGTGAGTACACTGATGTTTGTGTGCAACATGAATAAAACAGGCCTGTACATAACAACAGGCAAAAGCTCCACGTGCATATAACACGCAACACACAAAAAACACCTCTACTGTTGGGCTTTGAAGGCAAGAAAGTGAACATAATGTGCTTATAATACATATAGGCTTGTTAGACAGCAGCACATGTGCATGCGAAATGAATATGGCACATGATGAGGTTCATTATGAGTTGCATTAAGCCACATCTTTCATTTTCTGTGATGCTTCAGATGGATGAATGAGTGCGTGCAAACACTCCAACATGAGCTTTAATTGGTGTGAAAAATGTTTGTTCACTGCGTCTTATTTTTGTCAAAAAGTGATACGGTTTGAGGATCAGGTGCTATTTTAGGTATAGCAATATTACGAATAGTTCATTTTGGCAGAAAAAGGTGTATTTGTTGGTGTATTTTACAGTATTGTTCCAAACCGGAATTATTTTTTATGTGTGGAACACAAAAGGAGATGATTAGCAGAATGTTCATGCTGTGCTTTTCAATTCAATGTCACTGTAAATAATGATGAGACATGCAACGACTGATGCGTTTGTCCTCATTGATGCACATTATGTACATTATGCAACGTATATGTAAAAAAATTGTTTACATTTTCCACTAAATTCAAAAAGTCTGAGCAATGAAACTGTTTTCACTACATTCATAAATTCTCACTAATTTAAAAAAAATTGCTTCCATTTTGTCAAAAAATTAAAAAAGTCTAAGCAGTGAAAATTCTTCTATTTTCTCACTAAGTTAAAAAATTGCTTTTTTTCTCTCACTAAATTCAAAAATAGATTTCTTCTAAGTACTTTCAAAAATTGCTTTTATTTTCTCACTAAGTAAAAAAAAATGCTTCTATTTTCTCACGAAGTTAAAAAAATGCTTCTATTTTCTCACTAAGTTAAAAAAATGCTTCTATTTTCTCACGAAATTCAAAAACTGTTTCTATTTTCTCAGTATGTTAAAGAATTGCTTCTGTTTTCTCACTAAATTCAAAAATAGATTTCTTCTAACTACTTTCAAAAATTGCTTATATTTCCTTACCAAATTAAAAAATTGCTTTTATTTTCTCACCAAATTCAAAAAATGCTTCTATTTTCTCACCAAATTCAAAAAATGCTTCTATTTTCTCAGTAAGTTAAAGAATTGCTTCTGTTTTCTCAATAAATAAAAAATGCTTCTATTTCTTAACTAAGTTAAAACATTGCTTCTATTTACTCAAATTCAAAAAGTCTAAGCAGTGAAAATGATTTTGATCTGTGGAACCATGTATTTGTAAAAAAAAAAAGAAAAAGAAAAATGCTTATATTTTATCACTAAATTCAAAAAGTCTAAGCAGTGAAATTTCTTTTTTTCTCTATCTATTTTCTCAGATTAAGATTATTTCTTATATTATTTCTAAGATTATTTTCTCACTAAATTCAAAAAGGAAAGGAAAGTTCTTATATTTTCTCACTCATTTAAAAAAATTGCATCCGTTTTCACGCCAAATTCAAAAAATGGATTTTCCCACCAATAAAAAAAAAATGCTTCTATTTTCTCACTAAATTGAAAAATCGCTTTTATTTTCTCACTAATTAAAAAAAAAAATTCTTACAGCATGGAATCACATGCATGATTCTGAGTAAATGATGACGAAATTTTCATAAATAAATGAACTATTCCATTAAAATAAGTTTTACAGAAATGTCTCAATCCAACACTGAACAAAAAAAATCAGATCACTGCCAGGCCTTTTGTTGATTTTATATTAAAACCTTTTCCCTTACACTAAACTGAGTAGTTTTGCAAAGAATATTAAAGCTCCAAATGAGTTCAAAATGCTTCAATCAGCACAAAGGAGAAGCAGGAGGCCTGAGGGAAGGTCAGTCTTTCTTCTCAACGCTTTACTGCACTTACTGCATATAATATGTACATTTAAGCATGCTTTGAAGGCAAAGATGTGACTCTGCCCTTGAAAGTGTCCTGGTCTTTCCTCTGTCAGGTTGATCAAGGATCTGCTCACTAAAGGTGAACACCAGCACTGAATCTTCGTCTGCAATCTCTACCGTATGCATTTCTTATTCAATAGGGGGCGGAGAAGATCTGATTCCATTAAGATGGAGCACAAGATTTATTTACATTGTACTGTACATGAGGGTTTAGTAAAGCTCAGGGGTCTGAACGGAATATGAACAGTAAATCTTTTGAATCCGCGTGAAGTGAAGGTCTCTCATCAGAGTTGCACGCTCTCTATGGAAAGCAGTATGTTAAATCATGAGTTATCAGCTCTGCTGGGTTCCCTTCTGATCTATGTACAATTATTACAACATATATGGATGATCCACAAGTCTGAGTGGAGAAAATGCTTATATTTTCTCTCTAAATTCAAAAATGGCTTCTGTTATTGTGATATTCTACATATAGGTAATGGGAAAATTCAACAATTTTCGACATGGATCCACATTGACATCCCAATATCTTTAGAACTGAACCACATACGGCCTTAAAAATTAAGATGCCACAAGACAAGTTTGTTAAGAACCAGAATCTAAAATCATATTGAGATATCTTTAACACCTTTTGAGTTACAGGCATGCAAACTTTGGAAAATTATCATTTTTGGCACTCAAGACATGCATGTTCTGTGCAATTGTTTTGATAGAGGGGGAAAAAAGCTACATTTCTAGTTTCAATGCTATTTGTTCTTCAGACTTTCTTCTTTAAATACAATAAGAACCAGCTGTATGCAAAGTGACCCACATTTGCTTTTTTGACCATTGAAAATGAGTACAATTCAACAATTTGGACGTGGAGTATCTCTGGGACTTAACCATATAGGGACTTAAAAAAAAAATCTAAAGTCATGTTGAGATATCTTTAATACTTATTGAGTTACAGGTGTGCAAACTTTGGGAAAAGACGTCTTAAGTTACAGGCATGCAAACTTTTTTTTTAAACAAAAAATGTTTTTTTACTCATTGAGCCATATTGAAATCCAAATATCTCTGGAACTGAATCATACAGGGCCTTACAAATTAAGACATCAAAAGAAAAGTTTGTTAAGAAGGAAAATCTAAAAGGATATTAAGATAACTTTAATACTCCTTGAGTTGCAGGCATGCAAACATTGGGGGGAAACGTGAAAAGTGCTTTTTTTACTCATGTAGCCATATTGAGATCCCAATATCTCTGGAATTCAACCATATAGGGCCTTAAAAAATTAAAAAACCAAAAGAAACGTTTGTTAACAATCAAAATCTAAAAGGATATCAAGATATATTTAATACTTCTTGAGGTACAGGCATGCAAACCTTAGGGAAAAACACACAAAAACAGCTTTTTCCCATTTTTGAATGGTCACCATTGGCAAATAATGCAACAAAGATTGCTAAAGTCAACAGATTTTACTAACAGACCTACCAATCTCTGTGCACAAATAAAATAATAATGCTGCCATATTTCAGAAGTCATTTTACCCTCCTGTAATTTGGCTCTGAATCTCAGATGAAAATCGTCATTTTGACCCAACAGTAGATTACTCAGTAAATACACATTCATGACATTTAATATTTTGGCTTTCATTACTATTTATGTTTGTCTTTCTTCAGAAAAAAAAAATTCTATAATGAAATTGGGTTGATTTGATACGGAATGACCCTTTCTGAGATGCTGAAGAAAATCTGACCATCTCTACAAAGAGCCACATAATCACTGGCACTCATTTTAGTCACACAGAAATAGAGCACTGCATTTTGCATTGCAGTTTTCAAACTGTATATGATTTAATGTCAATCTGCACTAATAATAACCTCGAGAAGAGACGTAAACACCAATGCATGTTGCCAGACGGACCGACTGCTGATTCCTGCACTAATCAATAGTCTCTGTTTGGACTCCAGTGACATCAGCCCATGTTTTCAGTGTATTTTTCTCAGAATGTCATATCTGTTTACTCTCTACCTGCTTGTGTTTTGCCTGCCGCGCGCTGGACGGGAACCAATAACAGGGCCTCCATCACAACCCTCTCCAGGGGTATCTATCGCTGTAAAATTTCCGGTGTCTGATGCCTGGAGATCTCTTTATATCTTAGTGGACTGGTTTTACAGAGCCTATCGATGTCAGAGGCTATTCCCGCAGAGCCAAGTGTTCGCTACAGCAAATTGTTGAGATGAGCCCTGCATCAGAAGCCAATGTTATTGCAGCTGCTGGCAAATCCTCTGCGGTTCAGCCACACAGATCTGTACTTTTCTCTCAGCAGAAGGTCTGGCGTCTTCATTAAAACGCTCCCCACGCTGCTGTTAAATAGCGGTGCTGCTCTTAGCTGTCTTTCAGACTATAAGAATAAAGTGCTTGCACAGTTTGACAACACAAAACATGTCTGGAAGTGTCTGGAATAGCCATAAAATTATTAATCAGATGAATTTCAGCTAGTAACAAATAGTGCTGGGCGGTATACCGGTTCATACCGAATGTTTATGTTTGTTATGATATGAATTTTTAAAATACCGCAATACCGCAAGGTGTATGTCGCTTAAACAACGTTCGGAACGTGACACTATTTGAAACGGGTCTCTTTTCACTGCTGCACTGTGGTGAGGGAACAGCTGTATGTGTTACTAAGCGTGAAAGTTCAGAAACTGAAGCTGTAGAACTAATAGAACGTGATGACACAGAAGAACTCATCCACAATATCCACATTGACCGCCACAAATATCATATTAATTTTTGGTCATACCGCCCAGCACTAGTAACAAAGTCCACAAACAGCCTCGTCAGCAGATAAGAAACGACTCGTGTTCTTATAGTCTTTTGAGTAAATAATAGGATAAGTTTTGGGGTGATTTTGCGCACATCTCATTTGCTGCGTATAAATTATATTATGTAAATACTTATATTAACACAATATCTATGCAATCTCTCAAACTTGTAAAATATCTTTTGCTCAGAATTTCTACCCCCCCAAAAAAGCTTTTTTTAAAAAGTTGTAAATAAAAGTGAACAAGGGAATCTTTTTTTACCGTGCAACTGTATACATATATATATATATATAAATAGAAGGCATTTTCACTGCACAGACTTTAATATATATATATATGTGTGTGTATGTGTACTGTATGTATGCATGTATAAATATAAATATATATATATATATTAAAGTCTGTGCAGTGAAAATGCCTTCTATTTTTTAACTACATTCAAAAAGTTTCTCATTAAAATTAAAAAACAACCTGAGCAGTGACAATTCTTATATTCTAACGAAATTCAAAAATTGCTTTTATGTTCCTCACTAAATTAAAAAAGCCTGAGCTGTGAAAATGAATCAATTTTTCCCATTAAATTCAAAAATTGTTTCTATTTTCTCACAAAATATTATATATTGGAGTGCATTTTACAAGAACATGCCATTTCAGTCTTTCTTTTTAAGTTTAATTCAATGCGTTACTTATTTTTTATGTAATTATACTTTAAAATACTTAATGGAACCAAATGATTATTCATGCACGATGAGGTACTCAAAGCAAGGAACTTAAAACATACTATGATTATTGTTTTGCATTATGTAATGTTTGCTAAAGCCTCGCTCTTTCACTAAGTTTGCAAATTATTATAATGATTTTATAGCAGATATAGCTTTGATTGAGTTCTATGATCATCTGTAGACACACAGCAGGGTTCTTCACATTTTAAGTCTGATGATTTTAGTCGTGATTCTGTTGTCTGACTCAATTTTGGCAATCAATTTAAATTTCATCACACTTTTTCTTTCTCTTGAAATGGTCCTGCTGTAGGAGGTGTGCTGGATTTAATATACGCTGCCAAAAGCAGCTCTGTGTGTTTTGAATCATCTCTTACGCTGTGTTTCAGACCCGTTTCTGAAGCTGCACGCCTTTAATTCTTGCATCACAAGATCACATCATTGATTCTGGATCTGTTTTATTTTCCATCTTTATTCTCTCATTCTAAACTTGACACGTGGCCACATTTGTAATAGGCAGCACTGAATATGTAGAGTTGCTCCTCACTGTATGTGCTCAGAAATCCTCTGTACTCGCTACAGTCTCTGAGCTGCTTGCTTTGCTGTGTTTTAAGCTAGTTTTAGAGCGTTTGAGTGATTGTGGGAGAGTTTATTGGCTGATTTCTGGTTTCCGACAGCAAATGTACAAACCTTTTTGTAATAAAAACGGATCTAGTCATGCTTGGCCTATTTTATGATGGAGTTTACTGTGACTTTACTGTGGTGAATATATCCCACTGCTGCAACTAAACACACACAGCACATTAATGCTGTTTTATTCTAACAGTATGTGTAGTTTTATTCAGAAATTTGTCCTTACAGAGGATACTGTAGTGATCTAAAATCATAAATCATTATGTATTTTTATTATTAGCATTTTATACGAATTAGGAAAATTAAAGTTAATGCGCTATTAAAGTTAATGAGATCAAAGAGCATCAAAGTTTTTTTTTTTTTTTTGCTTTTAAATGCGTGACTTTTATTTTGTGTCGCGGTCCGTCATTTCCGGTGCTGAGCGGTCTCCATGGTGACTGACCGACTGGCGGGCTGACCGTTGAGAGTCTGAGAGGAGACTAGTGCAGTGTACAGTAGTTAAGTTAGTTAGTTAGTTAGTGAGTGATTACTCATCATGGCAAAAAGTGACGGTGGCTCGTATTTCAGGAGAACCAGTCTGTTCTGGATGGTGGTCGTGTCGATTTATATTATTCTTCACACGGTGAGCTGAAACTTTCAGAAATCCGTAAACTTTCCATAATAATGTTTGATATGACTGTCAGAAAAGCCGTTTGACTTATTATTATTATTACTAAATATGCTGACTCCTCAAAGAGCTTTCAAGCTACATCCAACAAACTCGGCCCAGATCTTCGGACTGTTCATTAGTTTGCTTTATTTATTTATTTATTTTTCTAACTGATCAGACTCACGGTTTTCATAAAAATGAAGATAAAAAATCCCATAGATTTACATTGACGGAATGTTCAAATGAGCCGAGGCTATTCAAACTCCAACTGACAAAATTCAAATTTAAACACGCTGAAGCCCATTAAGGGCCGTTTCGCGCGCTCAATTTCGTAATTTCAAATGTAGCCGCGCGGGAATCGCGCGCTTTTTAGTGATTGGAAATCCGGTTCTTTTCTGCGAACCGGTTCTTTCGGACAGTTCGTTTCAATGAACCGGTCCTTTTACGCACTAACGTAATGACGTTAATTATATCACTCAAACACATTCAAATATAAAGTCAGTAATCAATACTTCAATCGGTTTAAAACACCATCATCATCCTGGATAAGTTAGTTTCTTTCGAGTTTTGCTACTAAAGAACCCAAATGCAGGCAATGATGTGCAAACGAGTATGTTTTACATGTCTTAGAGATAAATTAGTCTTATATCAGCGTTTTACAGAAACCATGATCCACTTTCTATGCATACTCCAGTACGATTTATTTGTTATTAAACTTACGTTTCGCCAAATTGGCCCCCTCGGTTAAAAAAAACAGACATCAAAATACCACTATAACCAGTAGATGGCAGCAGAGGAGCACTTATCGGCTTATTAGTCATTCATTTATATTTTGAAATTATAAAATCACTGTTATAAAATATAAAATCATCAAGAAATCAGAGTTTTGCACTTTTTTTGTGTATGAAGTAAGAAAAGTCACAAAGTTCCTTGAAAAAATAAACGTATTTTTCAATTTGCGACTGAATCACACATAAAGAATGTTTCTTTCATAATCACTAAAGTTTTCGGTTTCGGTATAATACTATAGAAGAATAATGGAATTTAATAAGAATAGAATATGATATGATAACCTTAGAAAAAAATATCACGGTATCGCGATTACAGCTCTAAAATATGTTATTTTTAAATGTCTGGGTAAAAAAACAACTTTTTTTTCCACTGAACACATTTTATTTTTAAGAAACATATAGAACATTTTGGAACAGTAAACATGTCAGGCTAAATAATTAGAATAAATAATTAAATACTTCTTAATTAAATGCAGTCACTTAAGTGAGCCTAAACCTGCAGCTCAACAATAATCAGAACATAAATAAATTATTTTCTGTAAAAAAAAAACGTTACCCGAAAAATTCCCATACGACAGACTTCGTCTTTTTTCGACGGGGAAAAAGTTCCAGGGATTCATCTCCTTCGGCCATCCTACACACAGCTGACTCCGCTCGCACCGACCGGAGGGGGAGGGGTCGTGTGACTCGCTACGCTCTTCGCTGAACACAACTGAGGGAGTCCTGCACTTTCCGTCTTTGACGACACATAAAAAAACTGTGCATACCGCAGGAACGGTATAACGGGAAATTTTAGTGGTTTTGAAACCGTGACTTTTCCAAACCGCGGTATA
>NW_015641023.1:47417-49932 GCF_001515625.1 Sinocyclocheilus rhinocerous
TTTTTTTTTAATGCGTGATTTTGAACAGATGTAAACAATGGCAGGAGGCTTAAAAGTATAGACGTGATACCAGCTAAATTTAATTATTGTACTAAATCGCAGAAAAGTAGGCTACAGTATGTACTTTAGACTGCTATTCCTCACTCTGTGAAGTAACGTGAGGGAGGAAACTAGTTGACGTTAGCTAGTTAATTAGCCATGTTATCTGCCTCGGTAGCAAGCCAAATAGTATTTATTTCAACACTGAAACAAACGGAGGGTGGGTCTTGATCGGGGGTGAAAGAGGGAGAAATTAAGATGACACAGATATATAGTTTATGTTCGACTTGGAAGTATTTATTTAGCGATCGGCGCTAAAACGTCATCTGTACGGAACATCATTGTGTACGGAACATGGTTAGTCTACGTTACCCGAAAAATTCCCATACGACAGACTTCGTCTTTTTCGACGGGGGAAAAAGTTCCATGGATTCATCTCCTTCGGCCATCCTACACACAGGTGACTCCGCTCGCACCAACCGGAGGGGGAGGGGTCGTGTGACTTGTTACGCTCTTCGCTGCACACAACTGAGGGAGTCATGCACTTTCCGTCTTTGACGACACGTAAAAAAACTGTGCATACCGCAGGAACGGTATAACGGGAAATTTTAGTGGTTTTGAAACCGTGACTTTTCCAAACCGCGGTATATCTTGAATCCGGTTATCGTCCCATGCCTAGTCTGGAGCCCTGGTACTGTTGGAGTAACTGAATAACTCCGGGATATTGGTTTATTTCGAGTCGGAGGGACTTTCAGTCACTTCAGGAAGTGAGTAACTTAAGTAATTTGTGGCTCAGTGCTTACTGGAGACGCGAACTGTTTCGAACGATCAGTACGATTTGGTGAACTGGTTCGACCGGTTCACTAAAAAGTAGGGCTGGGACAATAAATCGATGCATCGCGAATTGAGAAATGATTCTGCATCGATTCTGAGATTTTCCGAAGGTATCACGATTCTCTCTCGAATCGATTCTGAGCTTAGTTTTAACAGCAGATGGCGCTGCGTGCTTTAGAAATAACCGTATTCTGTTTGCTTCCAGTTCCTTACACACGCACCACCTGAACCTAAAATAATCATTCATAAAGTTCGAAAAGGTTGAAGCGAATTACAAGAATGTTCACAGTGGACTGTGTTTACTTTAATCTCGCATCATAAAAGCATAAAAGCCGATGTGCAAGTACATTTAAACACTTACATTACTCAACGCACAAGCGCTCTTCTTCGTGAGCATTTGAGTGTACAGTTAAAAACTAGCCTTGAGCGCCATCTGCTGTTAAAAACTAAGCTCAGAATCGATTCGAGAGAGAATCACGATGCATTCCGGAAATCTCAGAATCGATTCACGAATCGCGATGCATCGATTTATTGTCCCAGCCCTAGTGTTTTTAGACGCGACATGTGAATGGCCCGTAAGAACGCATATTGAGAAATGGCCAAAATCTCAACTTTTCAGAATGCCACAAGCACACTGCAGGTCACATGACAAGAACCAACCAATCAGCTTCACCCTTTCTGTAACAACATTGAAAGCTCAGCCAATATGGAGGAACATGCTGATCATAGCTGTACAGCGATACCCATTTTCTAGTAGCAGAGCTACTGCAAGCGGTTTTCGGTGCTGGAAATCAATTTAGCTTTTGTTGAGCCTTCCGTGTCGTGATGGAGAGCGTAAGTCATGGTTGTTTAGACCGCGGGCAGACGCCACAGGAGCGCAAACTTCTGAGCGCTTTGGAAAGAAGGAGAAAGTGGCGCGGCTGCTGTTTTCCACGTGTTTTTAGTTCACCCAAAAATGAAAATTCTGTCATTAATTCACCCTCATGTCGTTCCAAACCCATAAGACCTTCGTTCATCTTCTGAACACAAATTAAGATATTTTTTGATGATATCCGAGAGCTTTCTGACCCTGCATAGACAGCAAGGGATCTCACACGTTCAAGTAGTCCATAGTCCATGTGACATCAGTGGTTCAACCGTAATGTTATGAAGCTACGAGAATTTTAACAGTGTCCTTACTATCTTTCTGAGTCTTGAAAGTGGTAGTTGTGTTGTCTATCAACAACAACAATAATAATAGTCATAATAATTATTATACACAGTGCTGGGTAGATTACTTACAAATTGTAGTCTGTTACTGTTTGTAACATAATTTATTGGATTACTTATATGTGACCCTGGAGCACAAAAGCAGTCTTAAGTAGCACATAAATATTTGTAGCAATAGCCAAAAATACATTGTATGGGTCAAAATTATCAATTTTTCTTTTATGCCAAAAATCATTAGGATATTAAATAAAGCAATCCCATTATGCAATCCGGATTACATGCAATCAGTTACTACCCAGCACCATATATATATATATATATATATATAAATAACTTTTTAAAATTATTATTATTTTTTGCATCACAATTTGGGGGAGGAAATAGTCACAATGCAAACAAATAAAAATAGGCAAAAAAAAAAAAAAAAAATAGG
>NW_015641023.1:59552-67823 GCF_001515625.1 Sinocyclocheilus rhinocerous
ATATATATATATATATATATATATAATATACACGAATCATTCAAATTCATTAATGTTTCTGAATGATTTTCACAGAAATCAGTTGCGCTGCAACAACATAAAGCCCCAAAAACTTTATGAAAACGTATGAAATCATGTTTTCATTGGTTTCCAGTGGACTGCGTTTTGGCCTCGGGACGTCCCGTATGGCCTTCTGGGTCCTCTGGGCGCTCTGGCCAAGTATTTCGTGGACTATCATTATCCTGCGCTGTATAACGGGTGAGTGAGCGCCGTTATTCATACGGTGAATTCAGAGCTGACGCTGATGATGTTACTTACGTCTGTGTTCCAGATGGTTTCTGATGTTTGCCATCCATGTGTGCGAGGCTCTGTTTGCGCTGAAGTTCTGCAGGTAAGACCCTTTTCTACCACACGGTGGCAGTACAGACCATCAGATTTGTGGATGTTGTTCATACTAACACTGCTGTGACTGACACACTGTGTGCATTATGTGAACTTGGAATAAATTATTTGTTTGCTACATTTGCCAAAATGAATTTTGTATCCTGCATTGCAATGCTCTCGACCGCACCTTACATTTGCAGTGAGATGAATGAACCGACTGCAGTGCCATCTTTCTTGACTCATATTAGTTTAGACTGATAAACTTGTTTTTTACACAAAATTGGTGAAAAATACAACTTTTTTTATTTCAGAGATTATATGTGACCCTGGAGCACAAAACCAGTCTTAAGGGTCAGTATTTCGAAATTGAGATGTATGCATCATCTGAGAGCTGAATAAATAAGCTTTCCATTGATGTATGGTTTGTTAGGAGAGGACAATATTTGGCTGAGATGCAACTATTTGAAAATCTGGAATCTGAGGGTGCAACAAAATCTAAATATTGAGAAAATCATCTTTAAAGTTGTTCAAATGAAGTTCTTAGCAATGCATATTACTAATCAAAAATTAAGTTGTGATATATTTACGGTAGGAAATGTACAAAATATCTTCATGGAACATGATCTTTACTTAATATCCTAATGATTTTTGGCATAAAAGAAAAATCTATAATTTTGACCCATACAATGTAACAATATGTAAATATTGTTGAAAAATAACAAAAAAAAAGTTTATTGTTAAAAAACAATGAAAAATAACATAAGTGGGTTTTAACTGTATTTTGCATAAAATAAAATAACTTAATGATCTTTACTTAATATCCTAATGATTTTTGGCATAAAAGAAAAATGTATAATTTTGACCCTTACAATGTATTGTTGGCTATTGCTACAAATATACCCCAGCGACTTAAGACTGCTTTTGTGCTGCAGGGCCACATATAATGTTCAGTGTATACCAGTGTTATTATAGTTAACTAAAATTAAAACCATACAATTAAAACCATTTTTGTTACTTGAAATGAAATAAACGTTAATAACATAAAATATATAATAAAACTGAAAATTAAATGAAATGAAATATTAAACTATATAATATAAATATAAAAAAAAAAAAGCAAAACACAACAAAATGACTAAAACTCCAACTAGAAGTAAAATGAAAGCGGAAAATGTGTAATCTATGTAAATGAGAAGAATATATAAATAATAGAGGACGATTAAGACAAGCTTCCCCCAGATGTTTTCATCTAATCAGATGCAGGACTGTGCTGATCAGTGTGTTTGTGTCTGCAGTGATAAAGGCATCGACAGCACGTCCACACGCTTGCTGTGGATCGCTCAGACGTTCCTGTTTGGTCTCACGTCTCTGTGTCTTCTGATCAAATACAAGCCCGACGGCCGACCCAAACGCCAGTGACCGAAACCAGAGCTCGTTTCCCAGCAGCACACTGTTCTTTATATTCAGGTTATGTTTGAAATTCGTTTATCTAAAACACTTGTTCCATGATTGTTTGAAAACTGTACAACAAAATATTCAGTGAGCCCACTATATAAGCTCTAATAGTTCTTTAAAAAAAAAAAAAATTGGTTCATGATTTTCTTTTAAACAGTTTTGAGTAAGACATTGCTGTAAGAGTTGACCGTGTGGCTGGTCATTTAAAATAAATGTAAATAAACGCTCTGATTTGACGTTTGTTTTTTGTCATCTGTCATTCGATGTACAATCACATCATAAAATACTGTACTAGAGATACTGTATGAAGCTTCTTTTGCAGTTCAAGCTGTGACAGGAACTCAACATTGATGAAGCTGCGGATGAATGAATCTGATTCGCCCTCAGACATGTATTTTGTCATATACCATCCATGTGCAATCATTCACGTGAGTCACATCAGAATCTGTTTTTGCAGTCAGCTGGTGTTTGATTTAGGGCTATCAAGTGATTCAAATTTTTAATCTAATTAATTACATGATTTGTCGATTCATCTTATTAACCACACATCATTTTTGTCTGAAGTCCATTGAGTAGACAATACAAAAAAACATTAGAAATAAATATTTTGATGTATAACAATGCATAAATGTGAGTCATTGAATCATTCATTCAACCAATTTGTTCAAACAGCTGATTCGTTCAGAAACGAAGCAAGTGACTTCTTTTGAACGAGTCACTGAATCAATGACTCACTCGATTTGTTAAAAAATGTGGATTCATTCAGTAACGAATCACTGCTGTGTGTTGCTCAGAGATACACAATAGTTCTGCTGTGACTTTAATTGGAACGATTTTTATTTGCGAAATTGAGCAAAACAATATTTTGTCTAAAATGTAACGCAATATGAACTTCTTGATCATTGAACCGTTGTATGAAATCACTATCACATTTGCAGTCATGCAGATATTGGGGAAAAAACAGCATTATTGCCCGTGTGATATTGCTAAACTATATCGTATAATATATATAAAAACATAAAATATATATTTTTCCATAATTACTTTTTTGGTGTTGCATCTGGATAAACATTTAGAGATTATCAAAATATTTATTTGAAGCATATGCGTGACTCAGATATAATAAAACCATACAAATAAAACTTACGTTTTTTCTTTATGATATCAGTAGTTAAGGATAAAAGACTCGAGTTGTGTTTAAAATATTCACGAGTCCTTGTCGAGTCTGAAGAGTACTAACTTGAGTGCCCATCTCTGGTATACACCTTAATTTTGCTTCTGATGTAAATGTTTCTTGATTTGGGAATGTTTATATATTTTACTGAAAAATTACAATATTTAAATCGTATGTGAGTGTGTGTGTGTGGGAGTGTGAGTGTGTGTGTGTGTGTGTGTGTGTGTGTGTGTGAGTGAGTGTGTGTGTGTGTGTGTGTGTGTGAGTGTGATCACCGCTCCAGCCAGTGCAGTGATGGGTATCGGTCTAACAGCGTCCGCCGCAGCTGTGAGTTCTGACTTTTGTCCCTCGTTTCAACGACACACTCCACCTGTGAGCACAATCACATCAGTCAGCACTTCAGTCAAGAGCAGCTCAAACACACTCGTGTGTCATTCTGTCTGATTCTGTTTCCACAGATAAACTGCAAACCCTGCGTGTCTTTATCGAGACGAGTAACTCTTCATCAGATGATAATACAGTGCTACTTCAAAATATAGCAGGCTTTCCCAAACTGGACATCATGAGATGATGAAAAGCTAGAAATTATTTAAATAATAAAAATGTACAATTAAAATAAAAAATAAAACACTAAAAATGTAATTAAAGATCTGGAGAGAGGATGGCAGTGTTGTTTCAGGAAGGCTTTTCTAACTTCATCTATGATTGAATTAAAGCTCTCCATAACAAGCTCAAGGAATATTCACAAGCTGATATTGATATGACCTGCAGCTTATATATTCACGTTGATGCATTTTGCAGATGCTTTCATTCAAAGCGACTTACATTGCATTCAAGGTTTACATAGTTTTTAATCAATGCATGGAGCTGAAAGAGTAGAAGTCATGGGAATGCATGCTCTGATAACATGCACAGCTGGGATGAACTTGGGAAAAAAAGAATCGAAATGATGCATGAATGTAA
The DNA here is from genome assembly GCF_001515625.1 of Sinocyclocheilus rhinocerous. Lineage (NCBI taxonomy): Eukaryota > Metazoa > Chordata > Actinopteri > Cypriniformes > Cyprinidae > Sinocyclocheilus > Sinocyclocheilus rhinocerous. Next base: position 63,529 of record NW_015641023.1, read on the forward strand.
AATAAGGGTTTAATTGGCTTTGTGTCACTGAGTCAGAGCTGACATTGTGCATCAGATTTGCCTTATACAACATTAGAGAGATCAGGCCCTTTCTATTGGAACATGCTTCACAATATGTTCCATTTATATTGATTTCATTTATTTATTTTTACTTTGTAAAATGTGTTAAATGTTCACACGTGTTATAGACAACAAATTCAGTTTTTCATCAAATGTGACGTGCATGTATTTTCTTCAGCTGAAATATATATAAAAAAAAATTAAAAGCATATTTATATTTTTAAAATATATTTTCAAAAATAGACCCCCCCCAAAAAAGACAATATATGGGTAAATAACATATTCACATAAATATATTTTGAAACATAATTTAGTATATATATATATATATATATATATATATATTTTTTTTTTTTAATTTTTATTATTATTAATTAATTTAGGTTATAGGGGAATTGACCCTGTCAAGTCCACATCTCATATAAGCCCACTTGTTATTTTATTCTAAAATATAAATGCACAGCAAATAAAATTTAGACATTTAAAATTAAGAAATGCAACGTATTTTATGCTTTATTGGGATTTTAAAGGAATAATGGATTTCATGTCACTATACTGTGTGAGTGTTGCATAAATAATGTTATATTCAAATGTTTAGATATTTAATCAGTAAGTATAATCAATAATAATTCTAATTTAATCAGTAATTAATCTATCTGTAATTATAATCAGAAATATAGCTTTTTTCTCAAGTGGGCATAAAAAGAACAGCTTGACCCTCGTTCTTTCTAAAACAGATTGAACCTCAAAATAAAACAGCAGTAACTCATTGTGCTCAGAATACATCGTACAGATTCATGAATTTGATCTGTTTATACTATTTTCTACAAAATGAGAAAACAAAATTGAGTGCTATAAAGATCTAGAGGCTATAGGGGAGCCTCACTGGACAGAAATATGGAGTTGATATGAAGAACCAGAGACAAAGTGAAAGAGAAAGTCCTGACAGATGCGCAGACAGAGAAAATAATTATTGAGATATAAGAATTATTTAAGGGAGCATAATCAGATTATAGTTTGACAGTACCATGAAATCAGTGCAGTATAGTGTGACACGACTTACAGTAATATGTTTGCGATATACTGAAGAGCCAGTGAATCTTCTGTAATCGAGGAACGCTCCTTGTATTATTATTATTTTTATTTATTTATTTATTTTTTATTTTTTTTTAGGTGCAGTTCTGCGTCTGACCGCAAGATGCCGCTGTTTCCCTGTAAATGAATGCAGGGGCGCCGCAGCAAATCAGCGAGGGTTACGGAGTTTGTTGGTTATAAAACGACCATAAAATGCTCTACTAAAACACACTGTCCAAAAACGACAGTACAAACACCGCGATAGTTGCTTATTATCTTTAGTTTATGTTTCAATGCAGACTACAGCCTATATAGGCTACGGGAAGGCAAATGTGCAACTACAACAGTACCAGAACCTCTATTATTATTAACGTATCGGGTCAAAGCATTTTTGATAAAATACACAAGTAGAATTTAGATTAGGGTTTATTGTTTATTTTTCAGCTTCATCTGATAGGCTACTGATATTACAGTTTATGCGGTAAACATATTTGTTTACATTTTACATGTTGGTTTCACAGGCATCCTAAAGACTCATAACTCATCAAATACAGTAATGTGGCAACAACAACTTGAAAAACATGATCTGGATACAATGTAATTATAACCAAGCCTTTGAACCTGGATGGAAACTATGAGAAAAGACAAATATAAATAATAGTATAATAAATGAATAATAATAAACCCAGTGCATTTAACTCGGGAATGCAAATGATTTTGTGCGTATAATGAAGAGCAGTTTTCATGAAAAATTTCATTTTCAAGAAGAGCTTGATTGAGATTTACATTACAGTCCAGCTGATTTACAACGACATTAGAATTAAGATGAACTCAAATAAAATTACCCAACTGAAATATGAGGTTTGGTCAGTGTGATATCAATAAATTCCTTTCCTAAATGTAAAGATGGTTTATAATAACCACAAAACAAACCGTCCACAATGAACCCTTTTGTTTGTTAACGTAGCAGTAAATAACCGGAAAAGTGTAAATAATGCTGAAGCCTTTTAAATGCTGATCTCTGTCTCTTCAGTTCACAGAGGAGAAAAAACACAGAGCACGAGACATTACACATGCATTCTACATACAGACTAATTATAGCTCATGATAATTGCATATAATGTCGTCAGACCAGGAGAAATGTCTGATATTATCAGCATCAGAGTTTAATGCTGCTGACTGAATTAAATAAGCTTATAATGCCGAGTGCATTTAATACACAGTAAAATATCACATTATTTTTTCCCCCCAAACCATGCGATTCATATTTTATTATGCCAGTTATTTCAGATGATTAGGCTATTTTTTTTTTTTTGTTATAAGGGCGATTAAATGTCTAGTTTGACTAACAGATTTTCAATAATAATACAGTACTTCTTTAGGTTGTAATAGAGAATATAAAACATACTGCGCGTAGCCTATAAATAATTATGTTTTCAAACGAGTTTCATTTGCAAGCTTTTACACGCATTGGAAGTTTTAATAACCGAAGCGCGCATTTTAATTGTATCGCACGATGAAGTCTCGTTCTTAAAAAGAGTTACATTTGTGTTCTAATATAAGCGACTTCAGTGAGCGGTGGATATAGCGTTATTAGTTGTATGGAGGTTAGTGTACTTACTCTGCCAGCGTTATAAAGTAAACGCGTCGTTTGTGTTAAATGTCGAAACGATGATTTCTACAGTGCGACGCGTTATTAATGCCGCGCTTGATGGAGTGCGGCGTTGTCCCATGCAAATCCGCCGCCTCGCGTCCTCCAATCAGAGCGCGGCGTCACTTAGCGTCTTCCAATGGGAGATAGGCGCTCGCGCGGTTATCTGCTCGCCGTCGCCGCTGGAGGCCACTGACCGGAGGACGGCGCTTCAGATGCGGGCGATCACGGCACTCAAAGCGGGCGTGAGATCTGCCGGCGGCCGGCATCCGGATTCTGCTTCGGGACGCTCGTGAAACTCTTTTGCATGGGAGACATTCGCAGACTCTGACTTCCAGCTCCAGTGGATGAGTTGTCGAGTTGAGTGCGCTGTTGTACTTTTTACGCGGAGCATCCTGTGGTTCGTGCGCACCAATGATAGCGGTCGGGCAGATGGATAGTAACCGGCAGAGTGCGTTCGTTCTGGGCAGCACTCCTCTGGCTGCGCTGCACAACATGACCGAGATGAAGACCTCTTTATTCCCGTACGCCCTGCAGAACCCCGCGGGCTTCAAGGCTCCTTCCTTCTGCAACCTGAGCTCTCAGATCCCGCTGGGAACGCCGCATGGAATAAGCGATATCTTGGGGAGACCCATCACCGCAGGACAGCTGCTCTCGGGCTTTCCCCGGATCAACGGCTTGACATCAGCCGGGATGTACTTCAACCCCGCGGCGGTGTCTCGGTACCCCAAACCGCTGACGGAGTTGCCCGGGAGGGCGCCCATATTCTGGCCGGGAATGATGCAGGCTTCGCCCTGGAGAGACCCGCGGGTTCCCTGTCCGGGTGAGTTTTTTTGACACTTGTGGGTCAAAGTTGAATGTCTCGTTCTGAGTTGATCTGGCTGACCTTGTCTTGTTTTCTCCAGCCCAGGCACATCTGATGCTGGACAAGGATGGGAAGAAGAAACACTCCAGACCAACTTTTTCCGGACAGCAGATCTTCGCGCTGGAGAAGACCTTCGAACAGACCAAATATCTGGCCGGACCGGAGCGAGCTCGACTCGCCTATTCTCTGGGAATGACCGAGAGTCAAGTCAAGGTAAACCAGAGGCGGGGTTTATATTAATTTAATCTAATTCTAGACTTTTTTTCCTCAATGCAAACGGGCAGAATGAGACCACAGATTATTTTATCCGCGAAAGTCGCTGTCAGTTGCTCGTGATATGAATTTGCAAACGAGCAAAACTGTTGGAGCATTAATTTCTAATGTTGAAATTAAATTTTTTGGGATTATAAATCATATTTTTAACCAAAAAAAAAAAAATCGCTGTGAGTGTTGCACAGCATTGCACACCGTTAGGCCTTACATTTACGCATTGTCTGGTCAACATGCATTTGCTTTTATTATTTGAATCAATCGCTTGCTCTAGAGTGCATGCACTTTTTGCTTGATTTATATGATTTCAGTTAAGTTGCATGCAACTTCTGCCTTTTTTTGTTTAAAAAAAAAAAAAAAACAATAGCCTAATTG
>NW_015641023.1:68598-76025 GCF_001515625.1 Sinocyclocheilus rhinocerous
TTAGTTGTATGGAGGTTAGTGTACTTACTCTGCCAGCGTTATAAAGTAAACGCGTCGTTTGTGTTAAATGTCGAAACGATGATTTCTACAGTGCGACGCGTTATTAATGCCGCGCTTGATGGAGTGCGGCGTTGTCCCATGCAAATCCGCCGCCTCGCGTCCTCCAATCAGAGCGCGGCGTCACTTAGCGTCTTCCAATGGGAGATAGGCGCTCGCGCGGTTATCTGCTCGCCGTCGCCGCTGGAGGCCACTGACCGGAGGACGGCGCTTCAGATGCGGGCGATCACGGCACTCAAAGCGGGCGTGAGATCTGCCGGCGGCCGGCATCCGGATTCTGCTTCGGGACGCTCGTGAAACTCTTTTGCATGGGAGACATTCGCAGACTCTGACTTCCAGCTCCAGTGGATGAGTTGTCGAGTTGAGTGCGCTGTTGTACTTTTTACGCGGAGCATCCTGTGGTTCGTGCGCACCAATGATAGCGGTCGGGCAGATGGATAGTAACCGGCAGAGTGCGTTCGTTCTGGGCAGCACTCCTCTGGCTGCGCTGCACAACATGACCGAGATGAAGACCTCTTTATTCCCGTACGCCCTGCAGAACCCCGCGGGCTTCAAGGCTCCTTCCTTCTGCAACCTGAGCTCTCAGATCCCGCTGGGAACGCCGCATGGAATAAGCGATATCTTGGGGAGACCCATCACCGCAGGACAGCTGCTCTCGGGCTTTCCCCGGATCAACGGCTTGACATCAGCCGGGATGTACTTCAACCCCGCGGCGGTGTCTCGGTACCCCAAACCGCTGACGGAGTTGCCCGGGAGGGCGCCCATATTCTGGCCGGGAATGATGCAGGCTTCGCCCTGGAGAGACCCGCGGGTTCCCTGTCCGGGTGAGTTTTTTTGACACTTGTGGGTCAAAGTTGAATGTCTCGTTCTGAGTTGATCTGGCTGACCTTGTCTTGTTTTCTCCAGCCCAGGCACATCTGATGCTGGACAAGGATGGGAAGAAGAAACACTCCAGACCAACTTTTTCCGGACAGCAGATCTTCGCGCTGGAGAAGACCTTCGAACAGACCAAATATCTGGCCGGACCGGAGCGAGCTCGGCTCGCCTATTCTCTGGGAATGACCGAGAGCCAAGTCAAGGTAAACAGAGGCGGGTTTTATTAATAAAAACTTTTCTTTCTTTTTTTTTTTTTTTTCTTCTCAATGCAAAAGGTGATTTTATCTGCGAGAGTCACTGTCGGTTAAATGTGAAATTAAAAAGCAAAACTGTTGGTGCATTCATTTATAATGTTAAAAGTTAAATTAATATTTGTTAACCAAGAAAACATCACTGGCAGTGTTGCACTGCATTGCACAGCGTCTAGTATATTTGCACACTGTCTGGCTAACATGCTTTTATTATTTGAATCAATTGAGTTCATGCACCTTTTGCTTGGTTTAAATATTTCAGTGAAGTTGCATGCAACTATTGCATTTCTTTTAAATAATAATAATTGATCACTGACAGTACGGACAGTGTGCTGAAGTGCCTTTTTCTGTCTCAGGTTTGGTTTCAGAACAGAAGAACCAAATGGCGCAAGAGGCACGCGGCTGAGATGGCCACGGCTAAAAAGAAACACGACTCCGAGACGGAGAGGATGAAGGAGAGCTCGGAAAACGAGGATGATGATGATGATGATGAATACAACAAACCTCTGGACCCGAACTCCGACGACGAGAAAATCACGAGACTGTTAAAAAAGCACAAGACGTGTAACCTGTCCCTCATCAGCCCGTGCAGCAACAGCTCGGACACGTTGTGATGATGCTGAGCTAAAGACTCTTCATCATCTTCATCATCATCATCCTCTGCTTCAGATTCTTCTGGAGAACCGAGGCAGAATTAAGCAGGGTATAAACTCAGTTCTTTGCTTTGAATGCGGTTGTACAGGTAGAAGTGGACGTGAGATGTATATATATTTTTTACTGAGTAAATTATGTTATTAAAGCATCATCATCATCATCATCATTAAGATCATTTAGTCTTCGATTGAAGACGAATAACGCCTTTTCCGCCTGAAAGCTTCACTTCTTTATCTCGGAAACAGCTACACACGAGTATAAAGTGCCAGTGCTGTAAATGATGTGAATAGAATTTGTTTTAATGAATGTACTTCTGTCCGCTGGAGTTTATGTTTTACCTCACAGCACGGAAAATACACAAAGATGGACGTAAATATCGATGAAGAGAATATTACCGCTTCCGTGAGGAAACTTTGTATCATCAATAAATTATTTAACAAGCCAATGTTTTAAATATGTCCTGGTCGTTTTTGTTTATTTCATGTTTATTGGTTGTTTTGTGGCGCATATATTTTGAGATGTGCAGTTATTTGGCCGCGAGAAATTTGCTAGCAAATGCATATTATGTTATAGGCATCCGTGCATTAATATCATATAGTAATGATATTAAAATCTCACATAGAGGAGCGCGGGGCACAAAGTAACGCGGGGTTAGCTGTAACACACGTGGTTTGAATATTTCCACACATGCTAGCATAACAACATTTATGGTATTTACTAGTTGCCATATCAACACTATATAGAGAAAAAACTGCGCCAAAATTAAAAAAATCTTTTGAAGATATCCCCGAACATTTATTTCACCATAGTAAAAGTACATTTCTGGCTTTAGTAAATTTTTCACCTCAGTTTTTAGTGTTCATTTAAAATGAGGCAAATCTGCTATTATTTTAATCTCCAATCCAAAATCTCCAAAGTTTAGATAGTTTTTAAATTCTTCGCTAACTCCAAAATCTGATAATTTTTAATTCTTAAAAAACGCCATTATTTTATTTTAAAAAGTTAATTTTATTTTATTGACAAAATATTTTAGTTTGTCTTGTATATTTTTTTCATTCGATCAGATAAGATTTTAAGCTGTTATATGGTCATGTTACAACGTGCCCCTCAGATGTTACAATGTACCCCACCTACGGGGCATGTTGTCACATTTCACTTCCATTTTTTGAGGGTAAATAAAGAAAAATGTATACACTGTGAATTCTGAAACAAGGCGACATATTTGTACTAGACAAGTGTGAAATTACTGTGGATAAAAAAATTATACTATGAGCCCCCATGTGGATTTACACAAACTGAGAAAGTCAAAAAGTGTTACTTTGTGCCCCGCTCTCCATTAATTGTTACGAATAATTTGAGATTACACGCGTTCGTTTAAAGAGGGACAACACCTGTCGATGTAGCCTAATAAGAGGAACATTTAGTCTCTTTTTACAGACGATGAGGTGTTATTTTTAAGAGCCCGGACTGATGAAGATAATCAGTAAAAGCTCTTTAAACAAGCATTTACAGATTCGTTTATATTTTTATTTCTCACGCCAAACGAGCAGTTTTTAGATCCAACGTTTCCGTCGGTGTTACTCTCGTGACCGCACTATTAGAATTAACATATTATAAACACATCGAAAAAACTTTTTTTTTTTTTTTAATATGCAGATTCATATTTAAATAGTAACGACAGTAGACTACGACTTCGGTATTAATCGCAACGAATATCGCGCGATGTGTTGCTATGGTAACGGCGAGCGACTAACTTTTGTGGTTACGGAAATGCTGTTGAAACGTGTATAGAAATATACTTGCATGCAAAAGAAAGACATAATCCTGAACTTTCTGTTTGTGTGCATTTCCACTTTTAGACAAAGATATTCAGCCATAACAAATGATAATGATATCATGATGTATTCAGTTATATAATGATTTTTATAAATAGTTTGATCAAATGAACACACAATATCATAAATATAGTAAGACGTTCCCTAAATAACTATATATTTCTATGTGTGTGTGTGTGTATATATATATATATATACACTCTAAAAAATGCTGGGTTGTTTCAACCCAACTTTGGGTCAAATATGGACTAACCTAACTGTTGGGTAACATTTTTACATTAAATTTTTAACCCAAAAGTTGGGTTAGTCCGTCCTGGTCCATCAAAGTTGGGTTGAAACAACCCAGTATTTTTTAGAGTGCAGTATCGCTAGATATTAGGGGTGTGCAATATTAATTGTCTATGATAATATCTTACTTGTCATTTTAATGATGTGCAAGTATGTCACTTAGGGATGTAACAATTCACTCAACTCACAATGTGATGCGATTCACGATAATGATTTCACGATACGATTTTCTCACAAATTTTTTTTTTTAACAAAATGAGATTCAAGACAAATTATAAATGAAAAGGTGTCCTTTTATTATTGTTTGGACAAAATGCTGGACATTTCTGCAAATGCATGTAACTGTCAAAGGCTTTTTTAGTGAATCTCACGGTGTGACTGATGACAAAGAGGCACTGCTTCATTCATTCATTCATTGAGTTCTAATGGTTTTATTGCTTTTGGAGGTCTTGCCATCCACCAGGTCTAATCGCTATCTGCTTAAAGAAAAGAGTGAATCCTATCAGCTGCCCTGCTGGGAAAAACACGGTTAACAAGCAGTTCTTCAAACCAAATCACTGCCAACGCGACACAAAATCATTCCCACTGATGGCCATTCAGAAATAAAGACTGTAGTGTAGATTGTTGGGAAAAACACACTGTTACTCAGGACTAAAACAGATATGGTGTACAGACATTTCTCCTGGTCCTTGATTTGAGTGTTTCTGCACAATGCCATCGTAACTCAAACTCTACATTTGACTGAGTTCAATAGTTGGCACCATGACACAATAATATAATAAGAAATCATACAAAAAAAACAACAAAGGAAAAAAGGATACAGCTATTTAAGATACCCAGGCCTATTTAAAATATCACATTCAACCATAACATTATCACACAGAAATAAGTTAGAATAAGAACAGCACTGTAAGAACCGAGCTGAAACTATCTTATACACTTGCATGGTGTATGGCACTGCTTAAAAGATTTAAAAAAATTAAATTGGCTAAATATATATATATAAATCATATTGGCTGAAATGGCATTTTCTGCTTATGATGATGTGGATTTAGTCGTTTCTTTATAGCTATTCAAACATTACACCCAAAGCAGCCGTTCGTATCAATATGTCAGCATATAATAGTTTTGGTACGCATTATAAATTATCTCTTTAAAAAGTACAGTATATAAAATGAGACTCGGCGGTTGTATTGGGTTGTACACGGCAAATCAAGAAAAAACCACGATAAACAAGAGTCAAGAGAGGAAGAAAATCATAGAATATAGATATCTGTTCTAACAGAGAGAAAGCACTAAAATCAGCACAGCGCTATCATCATGTACAAATAAACCTAACCATAGAGAAATACAACAACTGGCTTTGCATTGCACTTTTTAAAATATCTTACATACTGTATGGAAGTAGCTCGTAATATTACGTCTAAATACATCCGCAAGGATGCTTTTCTGATGTTCTGTTAGAGTTTGGGAAACGAGGCTGAGAGACATCAGAAGAACATTTGATTTAGTGGAAGTGTGTGTGTGTGTGTGTGTGTGTGTGTGTGTGTGTGTGTTTCAGATAAATAGTGTTCATATCGATATCGGAATTATATCGTATCGACCGAAATTAAGAAATATATCGTGATATCAATTTTGGCCATATCGTCCAGCCCTAATTCAGCTTTAACCACTTGATGTAAAAACTCCAATAATATAATAAAAAAAACATACTAAATAAATACATTTTAAAAAGGTATTTTTAAGATACCCCGGACTATTTAGAATATCATATTCAGAACCACAAGTCATTTAGAATAAGAACAGTGCTGTAATATTGAGACATCTTTTTGGTTTTCTATAAAACCGTTTGAAAATCTCTCGTTCACACTGTTAGGATCTTCAGCATTCATCAAACAGCAGAGGAGTCATTTGCATACTGCATTCTGATTAGTGTTCTTTCTGGAATGTATTTGCATACTGATCAGTGATTGGTCAGGAGTGTCTCCTATCGACCGCATCATCGCAGAGCAGCAGAAGCGCTGTGTTCCTCTTCTTCTTTTAGAGTTATTTTTAGGTTTAATCAGATTTAACTCACTTCCAAAGACTATTTTCTCACCCAAGTATATCTGAATTCATACACACAAACTAGTTGGAGAGGTTAGTTAGTTGTACCTTGTGGTCCCCCATACACACATTGGGTCCGATGTTGTCATACGTTATTAATTTCTCCTCGTTCTCTGGCTGCAAAACACAAACACGCACAAAATATGATTAGATACAGATACAAAACACATGCATACATGTAGCTAAAATACTAAGAGATCTGATATGGTCACAGTTAAGCGCCAATAAATCAGAATTCAGGAGCTTTTTCATATCTGAAGTGCAGCGAATGCATGAATCATATTTATCTGAATTGAAAATAATGCTCTGACGCGGTGCTCTTTAGAAAGCACACACAGATTGTGTTTTCTGAGCTGAGCTAAACTCACAGAAACTCGAGAAGAAGAAAAGCTCGGCTGCTGTTTTACCGAAAAGACCAGAGAATAACACTTTAAAGTCATGCACAACATATATCAGTAAATATAAACGTCTGAATATGCCCTTGTTCCCAGCTCCTGTCCACTTCGTAGTTGTGAGGATGAAACATTAATACATTTTATTGTCAATTTATTCCGAAGTCTAATTTATACTCCCATGTTTAAATCTTTAGTTACATTTAAAAGGTATTATTTGTTGCTATAATGACTAAGTATATATCCTATACGTCTAAGGAATAGATCTTCAATTTCTTTTTGTTTGGTCATTTTTTTTATCCATAAACAGAAATATTTATATTGATCTCTTTACATTTTTTTGACTGAGGTAGACTCGCTTCTCAAATCTTATTCTATAATTAGTCATAAAAAATGTGACCGATTCTTAAAAAATATGAGAAATTCTTTGGTGATTATATTGATGAAGTTTAGTCTGCTTGTCAATGTTTTACATTTAATTTTTTATTCATTTATCACTACTTTTACTTTAAATTAAATTTATTTAAAATTGTATTTATTTTTTATTCATTTAAATTTTTGTTTTATTTATTTATTCATTACTACTTATATTTTTTATTATATGTATTTATTATATATATATATATATATATATATATATATATTATTTATTTTATTATATATATATTTTTAATTAAAGTTTCCTCTGCTTGTCAGTATTTTCCATCCATTTATGTATGTATTCATTTATTACTACTTTTACTTTGTAATTTTTTTGTAATTTTTAAAATTGTATTTATAATTTTTTTTGTCTATTTATTAATTAATCTCTACTTTTACTTATTTAAATGATAAGTTTTTAATATCGCATTTTTTTTTTTTTGGTTTTATAATTCATTTATTACTACTTTGTAATTTTTTTTTTAATTTTTAAAATTTTATTTATTAGATTTTTTGTCTATTTATTATTAATCTCTGCTTTTACTTAT
>NW_015641023.1:76142-76549 GCF_001515625.1 Sinocyclocheilus rhinocerous
ATATATATATTATTTATTTTATTATATATATATTTTTAATTAAAGTTTCCTCTGCTTGTCAGTATTTTCCATCCATTTATGTATGTATTCATTTATTACTACTTTTACTTTGTAATTTTTTTGTAATTTTTAAAATTGTATTTATAATTTTTTTTGTCTATTTATTAATTAATCTCTACTTTTACTTATTTAAATGATAAGTTTTTAATATCGCATTTTTTATTTTTTGGTTTTATAATTCATTTATCACTACCTTTACTTTGTAAAATTTTTTTTAACATTTTTAAAATTGTATTTATTTAATTTTTTGTCTATTTATTAATTAATCGCTACTTTTACTTATTTAAATTATATGTTTTTAATATCACTTTTTTTTTTTTTTTTTTTTTTTTAAAATTCATTTTTTA
>NW_015641023.1:77964-85504 GCF_001515625.1 Sinocyclocheilus rhinocerous
AAATTTTTTTTATTATTATAATGATCTGAAATCGTATTGATAAAATTTTTTATTTAATTAATTTTTTCCCCTGTCTCTTGTTTTAAGCCTCGTTTGCTCCTAGCAATGTTTTATGTAGATTTTATGCTCCGCCGCGGCGTCCTGCGCCTCCCAAAGCCTCCATACATTCATCAAACGCAGGCGTGATAATTTAGAAAGGCAGCATAAAATTGTGTATTTTCGTCCGGCGTAATCTTTAGACAGATAAACAAATGACGGCAGGAGCCGGGGCGTTCCTCCACCCGCGCTCGACTGGCTCTTCATTACGGCACACACTCCGCCGCAGACCTCTGGCGTGTTAGGGCTCGGCGAGCAGAAAATAACACGACGTGGAGCTAACAGAGCGCAGCATGATAGATGAGGCTGTTTACGAGCCGTGTCTGAACAATCTGCAGCGCCGGCGCTCGTCTCAGCTACTCCACTGCGCCGCAGTAAGAGCGGATCTCTTCATTAACCTCGTTAGTGCTGATGAACATCACTACCGCTGACTAACACAGCGCTCGTCTGGTCTAAACACAGGCTTTCTGCAGGTCAGTTTAAGAGCATGCAAAGGAACACACTTCAAAGTTTGCTAAAGCAATCGACATGCGTTATTAACAGCTGTTCTGAACCACTAGAATATTGCATTAGCTTTAACTGATCACGCTGCAAAAAAGTCATGCGTTTCTTCAAGATCTCCGTCTCGTTTTCCAGTGCAAATGTCTGAAGATTCATAAATCGGGACACGTTTACTGGAGATATAAAATGACAGAAGATAAGAAGTCTTGTTTATGAGAAACTGATCAAAATCTGTCAATGGGCTCAAAAAATTCAAAGGGAAAATTTGTTCTTGTTTTAATCATAAACTCAGTTTCTCAGAAAGGACTTCTTTCAGACGTCATGCATTGCATTTATTTACATTTTATAACGTTTCCTAATGTTCACTTATAATGCCAGTAAGATTTTGACATCCTAAACTCATCATTTAGAAATAAGCCTGATTTAAACACTGCGTTTAAGGGGCGTGTCTTCTTTAAGCCCACTGCTGTGATTGGCTAATATATATCTGCATATGCAATAAGCATTACTCATGAGGAACCGTGAGATTATACCGTGGATTATAGTGTTATATTTCAATGCAATCCATCAGAAGACAATAGAGTCGTCATTCAGATCGGTTCAGTTCAATAAGCGTCGATGCTGCACAATGCATTAATTGTGAAACCATCAATTAGCGTTTAAACTGTAATCATCTCACCTTGACGAGCAGGTCTCTGGCCGAGGCGGACATGAGGATCCGGTCACACCAAGAGGGACATCGAGTGTTCATGTACTGCTTTCCCTGACTGGAGTCTTCACTGTACGGATAACTGCACAAACACACACCGTATTCACTCATAATTGGTCAGAGGTGTCAATCTGTGGGCCATAATCACTAAATTATGAATGCATTTTAATTTTACAGCGTGAGATCATAATCAAAGTCTGTGCGTTTGTGTGAAATGCATCGTCTGCTATTGCAAATGCAAATGTTCTGTTGTGACTAAAACTACAATCAGCAGCAGAAATCACAGAAATCACACACAAAAACAGCTCAGGTTCATAATGCACGTCAAAATCAACATTATTTTGCATTCTGAAAATGATGCCTATTTTCATTACGATTTGGTCATTTGTGACATTATTCTTATTTCCCTCTCAATTCTTTTTACTGTAATGCAGCGGTTCCCAAACTGGGGTGCACAGAGCGACCAGCAGGGGTGCGCGAGAGAATGCTTTTGATAATCTGTGCTTTTTTTGAAGGGGCAAGTGAAAGAGAATTTTACTTGCCCGACCGCGGACCACTCCTAATCTAATTAAAACATCGAATTAGGGAAGCACCAAAATTTCGGCGAGAATGATTCTGATTTTATTACACTTGGTGTAAACGGCAATTCATAATGGATAATCAATAGTAACAAGGTCGCGGCAGTTGAGACTCACGCGAGACAATCTCATGGAGAAATCGAAACAAATGAACACAACTGCACACAGAAGAAACATACTACGGTAAAAAATGTAGTTTTTATATTTATTACATAAAGCCTAGCCTAATTAATTAACATGACACGACTAAGAGAGTGCAGTTTTCCCCGAAAATCAGTACGATTGTAAATTCGACATTGATTTTAAACAAGACTTCAAACGAGTAGTTAATATTAAGTGACTTAGGGCATACATTTTAGTACAATAATGTCAATGTGACTGTTTTTGCTCGATTTGTTTAACAAAAATAGTTCCAAAATACTTGTATTTATACTTGTATTGCAGTAAAAAATGTGGTGTTTAACCGGAGTACGGTGGTGGGGGTGCTTGACATGTGTCAAACACTAGAAAGGGGTGCACGCTGCAAAAAGTTTGGGAACCACTGCTGTAATGCAATGCAATGCAAAAAACACACCTCGTTTTTATTTAATGAAAATCATCATTTATTATTATTTTTTAATTATTATTCAATGTGCATAAAATAAATTAAATACAACAAAAACTATTGTGATGTATACTTGTATTTTAAATAATATCATTTACATATATATTATTTTCTTCACATTTTATTTCTACTTTTAATAGTGTTGCTTTAAATAATGCATTCTAGCACCAGATGTACACCAGATGCATATTTTCATGTGTGTTTGAAGATGCACTTTAAATAATATTTTTAAATAATTAATTATTTTCTTCACTTTATGGGATGTTTTTTGCAAAAACTACTGATGTATAATTTCAATAGTGTTTTAAAATGTACTTTAAATAATATAATTTTAATTAATAATTAATAATAAGCATAGCACAAAATAAATTCTACACAACAAAAACTACTGTGACGGTTACTCAATCGTGTTTTAAGACGTACTTTAATATTACTTTAAATTATATAATAATTATAATATAGTATAAATCATATAATATAATAATTGTATTCATGTTATGAGATGGTTTTGCAAAAACTACTATTATGTATACTTTCAAAAATGCTTTAAAATGTAGTTTAAATAATATCATTTAAATATACATTATTTAAACAAAACATTATTTTCTTCACATTTTTTAGATGTTTTTGTGAAAATTGTGATGTATACGTTCAAATGTTTTAAAATGTATGTTAAATAATATCATTTAAATATATATATTATTATCTTTACATTGAGATACTATTATGTATATACTTTCAATAATTTTATGTATGTTAAATAATATCATTAAATATATATATTATTATCTTTACATTGAGATACTATTATGTATATACTTTCAATAATTTTAAAATGTTCTTTAAATAATATATACTTTTCTTCACATTGATATATATATATACTTTACAGTAAATAATATAATTTAAATAATAAATTATATAAATTAAGTACAACAAAAACTACTTTGAATTTTTGTTTTAAAATGTAAATAATAAATTATAAAATTTTAAATAATATATGCATTTAAAAAAATATTTTCTTGTCAAATTAAGGGGCCTTTGCAGAACGCCTGAGTGCAATTAGCATTGATGGCTCTTTAAGCATGTGGAAATGAAGGGCAGTTTTGGTATGCTAACGAGCCGCTGGAGAGATGATTCTGAGGATGAAAGACAGGAGTGAATGATAGCGGAGGATAGAGAGCGGGATAATGAGAGATAGAGATGCAGAGTGTGGGAATTTATGGGCGGGAGAAGCCCTTTCTTCAGGGTGGCCCACACAAACCCTAGAGGAAGTTTTAGATGCGCTCCTTCAGCTGCATTAAACACAGCTGATCTGATGAAGGGCCGAGTGGATCTTTGAAACCGATCCGTGAAGCCTGACGGCCGCGTGACAGCAGGAGGAAGGTGTGTGTGTGTGTGTGTGTGTGTGTGAGAGTGTGTGTGTGTGTCTGTGTGTGTGTCGAGAGAGCAAACCAGCCTTCACACCCAAGACTCATATTCACTCTGCACTGGAGACGGAGAGCCCAGTTTGACTGTAGTATGTGATGTGATATTATAATCTCTTCTGCTCACTGTTGAAATCAATGCAAAAGCATTGAAATCAAATTTTTTTCTCCCAACTATGGCAGCTTGTTTCTGCCATGGAATAAAAAAAGAAAAGGTAATTGCAACTTTTATTCTTCCAATTCAGTTTATATCTCATTATTCTGTCTTTTTTTCTCGCAGCTTTGCAAGATATTAAGTCGGAACACACACACACACACACACACACACACACACACACACACACTCTGCGTGTGTGTGTGAGAGAGAGTGTGTGTGTGTGTGTGTGTGTGTTGTGCAACAGGAAAAAGCCAATTTCCTCGAATTATGATTTATAATTAAATCTATTTATGACTTAGATTCTCTTTATTTTAGATTATAGGGCGCAGTTAATGAGGTCATGACGCAATCTGGACTCAAACGTCCTGTTTTCAGCCCGAGTAACTCACAGAACCAACCCATCACTGTCTGAAACAGCTAGTTAGTGACTGAGTATTGCTCTGGTTCTCTCACAGCGATCAGTTTGCCTATAATTCCTCATTTTAACCATGAAAAATGACTGATCGTTATCAGGGTTTTTATAGTTAAGTAAAACTAAAAGCATAAAAAATTACTTAAAATAAAATAAATGTTCAGCGAAATAAAATATAAAAAAACTTAACCTTCAATTATTTCAGCTAGTTTCCAAGACAACATTTCACATTTTAAATTACTTTAACTTGATGTACTAAAATAACTAAAACTCAAATAAAAATGAGAAAAACACACTAAAACTTTAACAAACTAAACTACCATAAAATCTAATTCTAAATATCAACAGAAGCTGTAACAGTGTCTCTGCTGCACTGATGACGCACACACTCATTCCCTCAGAAACACAAGAAACACAGACACAGTGTGTTTGACGAAAGACGTCACTTCAGCGTTAAACGGCTTCACAACAATGTCACTCGACTGTCAATGAGTGCTTCTATTGCTGCTCTGTGACAAGAATATCATGCAAGCGCATCAGAAACAGGCCTGCTTCAGTTCACGGACACTAGATGCTGAGGTGTGGCGTCATACAGCGACTCAGTCTCAATTATTCAGTGAAACAGCAAAACCAGCTGATGAGACACAGAGACCTTTATAATACAAACAAATAAACCAAGTGCTCATGTCAAGAAAATGCCATGTAACAATATTTGGAATACATTTAAATTTTCATATAAAAATTACATTTACACAGAGAGAAACGTGAGTAAACGTTATTTCAGACTAGACTTGTGCCGGTATTCGGTAATGCGATATATCACGGTAATGAATATGCACGATATTGTTATCGTGGGCACTTCTAAATACCGTGAATAATTATATATTACAAATTATTCCGAATTACAGCACTTTTTAAACTAAATTTCAATATCGTGATAATACTGCATACCGTGATAAAAGCATTAGCAATTAATCGCAACATGAAAATTTGATACCGGCATATCCCTATTTCAGACACAATACGGCAGCTTTTTGGTGTATTTTTGCTCCACTAAAGAAAACCATTCTAAATGAAGATAAAGCAGATCAATGAGTGTTTTAATATAAAATGACATTTTTTAAATAGATATTTCTGGATCCATTGGCATTTCAGGTCACTATATTTGGAATAGATTAAAATTTTTATTCTTTTTTTTTTTTTTAAGATATGCATTGCATTGGCATTTAAATGTTATGTAACAATATTTGGAATATATTAAAATTTTAATATACAAATTATTATTTATTTATTTTTTAGATTTGCATTGTATTGGTATTTAAATGTCATGTAACAATATAGATTTATATTATATAGATGCAAATGGATTTAAATAGATGTAATTTTTTTATTATTTTTTTCTTAGATATTTCAGGATGCACTGGCATTTGAAATGATATATAACAAAATTTGGAATAGGTTTACATTTTATTATAATTTTTAAAAAAGATATTTCTGGATTCACTGGCATTTCATTATCAGGTAATAATATTTGGAATAGATTTTAATTTTAATATAAAAATAAATTATTATTAAAATAAAAATGATTATTATTATTTTCAGATTTGAATTGCATTGGTATTTATTAAATGTCATGAAACAATATAGATGATATAGATGGAATAGATTTAAATAGATGTAAATTTTATTATATTTTTTTCTTAGATAATTCTGGATGCACTGGTATTTCATTTCAAATATTTGGAATCGATTTCGTGTTCAATATAAATGTTTTATTTTATTTTATTTTTTAAAATCATTTTATGTGGGTAACCTGCTGAAATGACATTTCTGACACAATACAGCAGCTACTTTGTGTATTTTTTGAAGGAAATCATTCCAAAAGTAGCCAAAGCAGAGCAATCAGAGAGATGAAGTAGAAATATCAGAACTCGTGTCTAACGGAACTAACGGCGGTATAATAATGTCATCTTCACACACGGGATCCACTGTGATGGAAATTAATGGAAATGAGCTGTTTGCACTAAAATAGGAAATGAAACACACTGAAGCATAGTGTAAACAACACTAAGAAAAGCATTCAAAAGTGCACTGGCAGAAGAAGTCAGTGTGTGTCTGGAGCGATGTGTTACTCTGTAACCGTCACAGAGCCGCTGTGTTGAAGAGATCTGGTGTCTCCTCATCCTCACCAAACGGTGAAGAATAACTGTGCATGACCTCTGACCCTTCACACGCTCACCTCACGACCCTCGAGCAGAGCCGGCGCAGACGTCTAGACTCCACAAACACTCACAGCTCTGCTCCACTAACCCGGTTAGTGAAGTAAATCGCATCGCATCCCCGCGCTCTCTCGCTGTCCGGGGAATTCCTTCAGTTTCTGCATTGACTTTACAATAAAATCAGAGAGAAGTGGAGCTAATGCACTGTGTGTCAGCGGATGGAGACATCAGACACGAGGAACAGGGATGGATTTACACTGATGTTCATTTACTCTGGAAATTCTGAAGATGAAGAGAATTACACTGAAGATTGATATATAATAATTAGGGGTGCGCCGATCCGATATTCAGTATCGGTATCGGCTCCGATACTAGCATTTTCTGCGATCAGACGAGACCGATATTCTGACCGATATTCTGCGTATATTATTCTGTGTGTTTATTAAGCCCCACGAAAGGCACAAAAACATTATAAATCACCATAAAGTTTTTGTGCACTATATTTCAAGTGTTCTGAGACCGTTCCATAGTTTAATGTGAGGCTGTGCGATATTGAAGAAAAATGCGATATGCGATAACTCATTAAATAATGCGATATTCGATACAATAATGCTTAAAGTGCCACATGCTCAGATGAAACAGTTGCTGACTCAGTTCTGTGAACTTCTATAACTATCTTGTGTCATATATATATGGTTATTTGTATGTATCACTGTAAAAAGTAATCACTGAATCTACTTAAGAAAAGCGAGTAAACATAACAGATTTTTACAAATTTGTTGAGTTTACTTAATTACACTGTGTTATGTGAACTTTCAGGTGGATGCAATAGTAAAA
>NW_015641023.1:86389-89606 GCF_001515625.1 Sinocyclocheilus rhinocerous
TTGGATACTTGTAAAATTAAAAATTCAATTCCGCCTATTAGGGCTGTGCGATATTGAAGAAAAATGCGATATGCGATAACTCATTAAATAATGCGATATTCGATATGCGATACGATAATGCTTAAAGTGCCACATGCTCAGATGAAACAGTTTTACTCAGCTGTTGCTGAGTCAGTTCTGTGAACTTCTATAACTATCTTGTGTCATATACTGTATATATGGTTATTTGTATGTATGTACCAAGAGTTCCTGTAAAACCACAACAAATTCCTTGTGTGTTGCGCACACTTAAGTGGTGAATAAAGCTCATTCTGATTCTAATATAACTAGCATACATGTTTCACTTTTTGTGAGAAGAAAGCACCCCTACAACAACTTCTGAAAGTGAACGGTAGTGTTTTACTCGAGCATTGCATAAAAATGTCATTTTAACATTTAACATTTACTCTATGAATTCAATATGCACTGATTCTTACTTAAGCTACAAAAGTTATTTATGTAAGAGCAGTGAGTTATTTTCTCTTTGTCTTTTGTTCATGGCCCCAAATATTGCAAGCCGTAGCGATATGCATATTGCGATATTTCGATATATTGCACAGCCCTATGAGGCACAGATGAATATTTAAGTCGTTAAATTCAAGTTCGCGTAAACACTTCTCGGAATGCGCGCCGCGTTCAGTTATGACAGTCAAGATGATAAAACTCTCTCTAAGATGATACAATGTTGCTATTATTATACTTGATCTGTAGATAAAGATCAATGGTTTTGCATGAAATGACTTTATCTTGCTGGAGTTTAGTGCTGTTTCTAAATCACATTACACAGCACTGGACTACAGAGCACTATGAATTGTTCTTCGTGCGAACAGTAACTGAAATTGAAAAAGGCTCAGTAAACTATCACACAGATATAATGTATAACACTTCCCTTTGTGCTTTGAACTTTTCTATCATGTTACAATACTTTTGCGCAATGAAAGATTATTAATAGCCTTTCTTGTTGTCTTATCTGTCATATGTTGCTGCCTCATTACTGTGCTGTACATTTAAAAGAAATGTCTTTTAATTTTATAGTATATGAATGAATATATAAATATATTACTTGTTTTTCATGAATGTATTTTGTAACAATGCAAAGAGCAATGTTTAACATTTTACCAGATTTAGCCCTTCACTTATTCACTTTTATTTGTTGCCCACTAAATGTTTTTTTTTCACTAAATGTTCAGATTTTATAAAATTACTGTGCACTCATGATTTTTCTAGAGTAACTTTTGCTACTGAATTATCCACTTATCTAGTTTATAGTAGTATTTTTGTCATAGACTATGACTATATATTTAGTCATCTGTTGTTTTTCTTTACAATGAAGTTGTCTATATGTGGTAGATTGTGTTTAACACACAAAAGAGTGATGATCAGGTCAACACACACACAGAGGTATAGTAATTCTACACTGATTTAAAAAAAAAACTGCACTGGTATCGGATTGATATCGGTATCGGTATACTCAGAATTTCTGCTATCGGATCGGGATCGGTTCTGAAAAAGTGGTATCGAGCCAGCCCTAATAATAATGCACATTCATGAATTCTGAGAGCGTTTAAGATCATCAAAAAATACAACAAAAATAATCTAATGTAATGGTAGTGAAGAGACTTTCAACTTCCAGCATAACAAAAATGTTTCTGAACCAAATCATCTACCCTGTAAAAACTTACTCTTAAAACTCACTTTTATTAACTGAACTTAATACTATTATTCATCAAGGATGCATTAAATTGATCAAAAGTGACATTTATAATGTGACAAAAGATTTGTATTTCAAATAAATGCTGTTCTTTTAAGTTTTCTATTCATCTGTGAATCCTGAAAAATAAAATGTATCACAGTTTCCACAAAAATATTAATGTTTTCAACTTTGATAATAATGATAATTGTTTCTTGAGCAGCAAATCAGCATATTAGAATGATTTCTGAAGATCATGTGACACTGAAGACTGGAGTAATGATGCTGAAAATACAGCTTTGATCACAGAAATAAATTACAGTTTAACACATATTCACATAGAAAACAGCTGTTTTACATTCTAATAATATTTCACAATTTTTACTGTATTTTTGATCAAATAAATGCAGCCTTGATGAGACTTTTTTTCAAAAAAAAAAAAAAAAGGAAAATCTTACCATCCCCAAACTTGTATTTTCATAATTAAAAATAATGTTATTTTATGTTAAATTGTAGACTTTTTTCCGCCATTCATAAATGACTGCATACAAATCATTATATAAAATTGTTGTATATAAAAACCTTTTTAGATAATTTTTCATTACAATTTTTTTTATTAGATTACCCAGCTGAGAATAATATAATATTTCCATTTTTCCACTGAAGATATTTTTTCCATTCCAAGATTTCAGCTATTTTATGTTCTTTTTTGCTCCAGTTCCAGAAGAGGCCAAAGCATTACAATGAGGTCTTTTAATAAAAAAAAGGAAAAAAAAAAAAAACAGAAAAGAAAGTTATTATTTATTTATTTATTTTTTATATTTCCGGTTGCATTGGCATTTGAATGTCAGGTAAAACATATTTCATTAAACAGCTTTAATTTTCGAGATCTGTCTCTTTTTTATTTTCTGAAATAAAGATTTGGGCACCCATGATATCCCGCCCTAGTTCTGCTGGTGTCAGTGACTGTAGTAGCCCTGATCTTCTGGTGTTTGTCAGTGATGTGCTGATGATCGTCGTCGGCGCGGCTCCAGCTCGAGCGTTTGCGGGAGCCGCTCAAATTCCACACGTCTCTGTGTGAGCGCCGGATGTGTGAAGGGTCGCACTCAAACACAGCCCTCCGCAGGCCCTTCATGTGCGTTTACAACACTCACAAACACACGAGCATCAGCGCCTGCAGGATAAAACACGGCTCGGACGCCACAGATGAGCCGCGCTCATGCACAACGACTCGTTTTTAACCTCCTGAGACCCTGCGACCTCATATGAGGACATTATATTTTAGTGTATTTCTCTGAAACTATACATGCCACAGTTGTAAGTCTGGATGTCCTGTACAGAGCACATTTAGGGCTTTTCAGAGATACCAAATGTTTGCATGTTTCACCGTCACCACTCCCTCTCCTTGGTCTTCAAACATGTCTGATATTAATTTAGTGACACTCTTATGGAAATATGATAATATTTTGTAATTGTCATTTAAATCGG
>NW_015641023.1:89618-99847 GCF_001515625.1 Sinocyclocheilus rhinocerous
CTCAGGAAAATGTTATGGGGTTTCAAATCAAAATATGACTGTTATGAAACCGGACGTTGATTTCATACATGTCCTCATATGAGGACACCTGGACTAAAAGCATGTTTATTACGCATTATGGCACAACACAACAAATGAATAGGGAAAGAAATTATATTTCAATATTCCTATGAAATATTATATATTATTATGCAAATCTTCTCAATTATTACTCCCATTATTACACTTCTTTTTTCATTACATGTTGCCCCAAAAACACATGCAAATTAGATTTGTTTATGGCCATTTTACACACATTTTGCATAAGGAAAAATGGTATATCAAATCATTCCGTTATAACATAGTTGAGAATTATCTTTATACAAAGTTTGGTAAAAAAAAAAAATCCTGAAAACTAAAAATGTATTGGTATTGTATTGTTTTTGCCTATGCATGTTCATTCATGTCTTTTTATTTTTTTTAAAGAAATTGAGTCCCGATGTCCTCTACCAAGTACGTAGCATAACTTATGAATGAAATATAATTTTTCATAAAAAATTTTTTTTTTTTTAATGCTCTAAACAATGTAATGACATTAAATTTTTAAATTTTTTTCCCTAAAAATGTTTTGCCGGGCCTCAAGAGGTCAAAATGGGAATCATTCATGATGCACTGAAATCCCAGAAACCAAAAACATTCAGCTGGAAATGTATTTTGGGTTCCAGGTCGAAGTAGTTTTGTAGGACTGAAATCAACGACTGAAACGGTGACGTTTCATTAGCGTTTCTCTGATGTCATGTTATTATTTCGTGCACAAAACAGAAACATAAACAACAATACCTAAACATGTGGACGGCAGCGCTGCATTAACAATATTGCGTTACATTTAATATAGAAAAGCCTCAACTTTCAAATTCTGTCAATTTTATAAAGAAATCGAACAATAAGCATTGCTTATTGTGTGTGTTGCTCTTTACATGCATGCATTTAGCAAACACTTTTATTCAAAGCAACTTACAAAAGAGGAACAAGCGATCTGTCAAAGAGCCAACAATATTCGTAATACACAATTTATTAGACAACTAGATTAGGAAATGAGCTAGAGAACAGGAGAAAAGCATAGAAGAATTTCATTTATGCTTTGTATGTATTTATGAGTGTTGTAAGTGTGTATGAGAGTAATTGTATTTTGGTTTTCATTATTTAATGTATGTTTGAATAAATTTGGGGGGGAAATGAAATAAAAACAATTACATTCTTATAATTATTTATTACTAAATAATTAAATTATTATTTACTTATTAGGTATATATTAAATTATTATTATTATTATTACACTAAACTAAATAAAAACTTTTTTAACTCTTATGTCCAATTTAAGTGTTTATATACAAATCAGTTTTTATTATTAAATTACATTATTATAATTTAATTAATAATAATTATTTATTATTAAATAATTAAATAATTATTAAATTAGTATTTATTTATTAGGTACATACTAAATTATTATTTATTATTATAAATTAAATTATTATTATTTATTTAGTTGATTAATTATTATTATTTGACTGTTAAATAAAATATTGTTGGTTTTCAGCTAAATATAAGCTTTAATTTTAAGTTTTGATGTTTCAGTAAAAAAATAATAATAATAATTCGGTGCATCACTGGTATTTATCAAAGTGAAGCTCAAGCAGTGTTGGGTTTGATTTCCAGGGAATGAACTGATATGAACTGATCAAACAATGCAAGTCACTTTTGATAAAAGCATCTGCCAAATGCATAAATGTAAATGCATGGTGCACCACAGTAATCTTTAATAAAGGCATGCAATGCATGCTCATAAACACACGTAAATATAACAAATCTGATCAGGCATTGAACTGCGTGTGCAATAAGAGATCAGCTAAAGTGAGAATGAAGCGTGACCTCGGCGCACAGATGGCGATGGGTGTTTCTGAACCACAAAGAACAATCGCTGCAGTTCTTGATGACTCGAGAGGCGTATCTGAGCGCGTGTGTGCGGCAGTGTTAATTTCGTTGACGAATAATTTTCGTCATAACGTTCGTCAACGACATGTTTTTCACCGACGACAACGAACTAAAACTTTTTTTGAATGACAAAAATTATGACGTAAATATATTGACATTTTCGTCAACGAATAAAAACGAGACGAAAATGTTAGGGAGGGACGATCTGGGAAGAGATTCCATCAGAACGAATCTGCTGCGTGGTTCGGCACATAAGCTAACATACACTTGCTGCACGTCGCATAAAACGTTCAAAAATGTCAATATGTGGGAGTAAGAGAAGAGCAGACATATAAATAAATCTGACAATGCAAGAGAGAACTCATTTCGGTCCGCTTTAACTAAACCCATTAGATTTAGTCGACTAAAATCTTATGATATATAGTCGACTGAAACTAGACGGGACTCGACACGCATCTATAGGCTGAAACGCTCGCAGATAACGGGACAATCTGATTACAGTCTTTAACGCACTTCAACAAAACATGGGCTACAGATCATGAGACGAGAACACACCCCACAGATGGGTTCAGCTTTGAAATCAATGAAATATTACTTTTAAAGTAATAATAGTAATGTATTATTATTATTATTAAGAATGCATAAAATATTAAAAGAGCTTTATAAATGTTAAAAAATTAAATAATGAATATTATTATTATTATAAACTTCATAAATTAATATATTTATCAACCTTATAAATATAAATAATTAAAGGGGTCATATGATGCTGCTAAAAAGAACATTATTTTGTGTATTTGGTGTAATGAAATGTGTTTATGCGGTTTAAAGTTAAAAAAACACATTATTTTCCACATACTGTACATTATTGTTTCTCCTCTATGCCCCGCCTTTTTATAATTGTTGTTTAAAATTCTATATTATCATCATTATTAATTATTTTAATTATTATGTTTTACATTATTATTATTATTATTATAAATGTAATAAATAAAAATAAAAAATTGTCATTATTATTGTTATTATTATAATAAAATTTATAGAATATTATTAATAATACAAAATTCTTAAATTAATATATTTATCAACTTTATAAATATAATTAACTAATAAATACTTCTTTAAAAATATATTGTTATTCTAATTATTATTATAAACTTTAAACATTAAATAATATATTTACAATTAAATCAATTAAAATAATAAATTATAATAAACATTATAAATTAATACGAATATTGTCATTATAATTATTTTTAATTTAACAACATTAAATTTAATATTTTTTTTAATTTGCATTCTTATTATTATTACAAACTTTAAAATAATAAATAATCATTATAGTTATTATTATAATAAACTTTATAAAAATACATTTAAAAATGTTATAAATTAAAATAATATTATAAGCATTATAAATTAAAGTATACATTTTATAAATTAATATATTTATCAGCTGTATAAATTATTATTGTTATTCTAATTAATTTATATATTTAATAATATATTTCTAAAATTAATACATTACTTACATTATTATTAGTAGTGAATATAATTATGTTATTATTAATACTATTATTACTATATTCTCAAAACCATGCTTTAAATTTAACAACTCATTGTGCACCATTAGCACACAAAAACTGTGAGAATCAGTGCATCACTAAACAATGAAAGTGCGATCCTAAGTCCGATCTTGACAGTTTTGATTTGATTTTTAAGAACTTGACAGCTCTGGTCGGGTTTCAGCTTTCAGCTCATTTAGAGCTCTATCAAAGCTGCCGATCTCCTCGAGGTGTGAGTTCATCGTGTGCTGACCTACTGCAGCTGTTCGTACCTCGGAGGAAATGAGATGTCCAGCTCATGCAGACGCTCCTTAAACACAGACAGCTCTCGGTCGAACTCTAAGAGCTGGAGACAAACACACAGAAACACAGAGAGAGTCAATGCAGGTGTAATATACAAGCCATCAGCTCATTAACATAAGACCGCCCACATTTGCATATCAACACAGTATCAGCAACTTCCTGCCCTGATGAACAATGTAACACACACACAGAGGCCAGCCAATCACAGCACAGGTCATCTGTATCTCAGTAAGGAAACTCTGTTATGATGTGAAGCTGAAGCAGATGTGTGTGTGTGTGTGTGTGTGTGTGAGAGTGTGTGTGTGTGTGTGTGTCTGTCAGTTTCCGTGTGGTGCGGCGTGTGTGTTCATCAATCATTTCCCAGCTGTCCTCTCTGTCTGAGACACTGAGACTCCAAAGTCATTAATCAAATGTCACAGAATAATTAGCCTGTGTGTGTACACATTAATTATGAGAAGATAATCAACAGGTGTACATGACACCTTCATCACTGCGTGTGTGTGTGTGACGGACAGCTACCAGCGCTGACTAATTAATAATCACACATAAACACAGATAAAAACACTCAAGAGTTTATTAATGTGTTTAAATTAATTAGGACTTATATTCAGTGTGTTGTGTGTATAAAACAGCCTCCAGAAGAGAGTTGCATGCGTCAAAACCTCCTCAAAGATACAAGATGATTCTGAAATACAGTGAATGTGGTTTCCTTTTGAGTTAGTCAGTAGTTATTATGATTCGCTTTAAGAGTATAAGTCTTTGACATGTGCTTATTTAGATAAACGTGTCTGTGTGTGTGAGAAAGAGAGTGTTTATGTTTGTGTGTGTGTTTGTGTGAGAGAGAGTGTGTGTTTCTGTGTCTGTGTGTGTGTGTGTGTGTGTGTGAGAGAGAGAGTGTGTTTCTGTGTGTGTGTGTGAGAGGGGAGGGGGACTAGTTAGCCCCCCCACACACACACACACTACTGTATGTAGCAGGGTATATTTCAGATGCATTCAACACATAAGGTTTGTTAATAATATTATTAATCGCACAGTTCACCATGACTTTCTTCTGGGGAGCTCAAAAGACGATAATTCATGAAAAATGAAAAACTATGAAAAATTATGACAAAAATAAAATTTTTGCACGAACTAGTCCTTTAATAATCATAGTAAACTAAATTCACGTTCAATCTTCAAATTAATGCAGAAACAACATAAAGACAGTATATTTTTAATATTTGTTTAGTGGCATCTTTATTCACGACTGAAGGCGAGTATCACTGATACCAATACTACTGATGTCTCTATGAAATAGTTTTTTTCCTAATATTTAACCATTGATTAGCCATTCAACTTTACTGTATAATTGAGAGCTGTCAATTTTAACATTTATTAGACTTTAAAAAATAACAACTAATTTATGTGAACTTAAAACAATCTTCACATAAACCCATTATAATAAATGTCATATTTAGCAACCTGTGCCCTTCAGCAAGTAGGAAATATGCAGAAATGGAATAAAGTTATCATACGCTAAATTCTAAATTAAATACAGATGAATCCATAAAGCTACAGAAATGATTGTTTTGCTCTTTTTTCTTTAGTTCTTTGACGGACAGACGTCACAGAAGCTGGTTATGAGGTTATTTCTGCTGCTGAACGTGACACGCATCATAGTTTCTCATAACTCTTTATCTTTTCTGACTCTCTTCAGCTCTTAAAGTCTCTGTAATGAGCTGAGGAGTTGAATCTGGTGTTAGATGAGGGACACAGTGCTGCTGCTCCACGACAGAAAACCACTGCATTTCAGAGACATGTTCTTAAATCGGACTCAAATAACAAACACTTACATGCATGCACAGTTTTAGAGCAGATTTAATCACCTTTTTGATAACTTCATGACTAAACTGACGACGTAACCGTGACATTGCATGCTCGTAGTTTCATTTGCGCTTTAATATGCAATGATATACAGCGCCGCCGCATTTGTGCGTTCAACTGAAGAGCATGTGCTACGATCACAGTATAACGGCTGACAGGACGGGAAAAATAGTTTTGACTGACACACGGCCTGACAGCATCTCATCTGACCACGGTTCACTGTTGTTCTGCTGAAGCTATTCAATAATTATTCTAATCTATCTATCTATCCACACAAACATGTGTGTGTGAGAGTGTTTGTGAGTGTGTGTGAGTGTGTGTGTGTGAGTGAGTGTGTGTGTGTGAGTGTGTGAGTGAGTGTGTGTGTGTGTGTGTGTGAGTGTGTGTGTGTGAGTGAGTGTGTGTGTGAGTGTGTGAGTGAGTGTGTGTGTGTGTGTGTGTGAGTGTGTGTGTGTGAGTGAGTGTGTGTGTGAGTGTGTGAGTGAGTGTGTGTGTGTGTGTGTGTGAGTGTGTGTGTGTGAGTGAGTGTGTGTGTGAGTGTGTGAGTGAGTGTGTGTGTGTGTGTGTGTGAGTGTGTGTGTGTGAGTGAGTGTGTGTGTGAGTGTGTGAGTGAGTGTGTGTGTGTGTGTGTGTGAGTGTGTGTGTGTGAGTGAGTGTGTGTGTGAGTGTGTGAGTGAGTGTGTGTGTGTGTGTGTGTGAGTGTGTGTGTGTGAGTGAGTGTGTGTGTGAGTGTGTGAGTGAGTGTGTGTGTGTGTGTGTGTGAGTGTGTGTGTGTGAGTGAGTGTGTGTGTGTGAGAGTGAATGTGTGAGTGTGTGTGTGTGTGAATGTTGAGTAATTTATTTAGCAGCTAGAGACCCACGGGCTGAAATTTCACACTACATTTCATGCGGGTCAATTAAGCCGAGTGATTTGCAGCTCTGGTGGGTCAGCAGTAAAACCCGCCTCGTCCTGCTCACGGTCCGTCAGCGCCGATGACCTTGAGCGTGTGTTTGTGAAGGAGACGAAAATAAATAAAATAAACAAACTCCTCCAAACCACCATCTCAGCCCAATAAATGCCCGCCGTCCTAAATCACAGAGCCTCGCCGTGGAGCGCCCGGTTTGGGCCGAACGGCATCTCCTGCCGTAATCGTGCATTGATTTATGTACGGTCAAATAAGAGCTCTGACAACAGCTGATGCCATTAAAGGCCATCGATAAGAGCCGGGGTGAGAGGTCGTTTAATTTGAGTTTTACACCACAAACTTTATTTTCATTGCAGCAGCCATATTTTCACACTATTTATGACAAATACATTTATCACAGAGCCTCGCCGTGGAGCGTCCGGTTTGGACCGAACGGCATCTCCTGCCGTAATCGTGCATTGATTTATGTACGGTCAAATAAGAGCTCTGACAACAGCTGATGCCATTAAAGGCCATCGATAAGAGCCGGGGTGAGAGGTCGTTTAATTTGAGTTTTACACCACAAACTTTATTTTCATTGCAGCAGCCATATTTTCACACTATTTATGACAAATACATTTGAGTCAGACGTGAGCGCTGCATTCACATGATCGACTTACACATCATCAATGCTCAAAAACTAAAGCCAGTCAAATATTACAGCCTCTACATGAGCAACTTCACTCAGAACAAATATTGCAATAAACTGGTGTTTCATTCATTGCAATTTTGGTGCTCAAATGTCTGAAACTTGTACTTGAAGAATAGAAAAACATATCTGTGCATCTATAATTTGTTTTTATATCTTTCTTTACTATTTTTTTATATTTAAGAGTTGCAACTGCAGTCGGTTGTGATTAAAATGAAAAAAGGTTGAATAAACATTAATTAGTGTTAAGAAACGTTCAGACCAGATGAAAAGAGAGCTAAATGTTTTATGTTATGGTCAATAATCAATATAATATTGTCTTTACAACAAAAGAAAAACAGCATTAAAACATTGAAACTCTAATCTGATCAATTTGACTGAATATTAATGGTCTTCAATTGAACGACAATTGATATTCAGTAAAATGTATTGATTTGGCTGTTCTTCAAACTATTGAATCAGGTTGCTGAATAATTAAGCTCAATGCCACTAGACTGAAAGACATTTAGTGCAGAAACAATTTATACTCATGAATTGCTCGTAAATTTTGCAAAGAAAATGCAAAAAAAACATTGCATTAAAGAGACATTTTGAAGTATAAACACTGAAATAGCATTTTCTTGTAAAACATACTCCAATAATCTTTGTTTTATTTACAACTTTTAAAAAATATTTGACAAATATTTTTATATTTTTACCAATGAGTTTTGGATGGTTGCTAGGACGATCTTGGTTGTTGCTAAGGTGTACTGGATGGTTACTATGTGGTTGCTAAGGTGTTCTGGGTGGTTGCTAGGATGTTCTGAAAGGTTATAATGTGGCTTCCAAGGTGTTGGTTGCTAGAATGTTCTGGGTGGTTACTATGTGGTTGCTAAGGTGTTCTGGGTTGTTGCTAGGATGTTCTGGGTGGTTACTATGTGGTTGTAAGGTGTTCTGGGTTGTTGCTAGGAAGTTCTGGATGATTACTATGTGGTTGCCAAGATGTTAGTTGCTAGGATGTTCTGAGTGGTTACTATGTGGTTGCTAAGATGTTGGTTGCTAGGATGTTTTAAGTGGTTACTATTGTGGTTGCTAAGATGTTGTGGGTGGTTACTATGTGGTTGCTAAGATGTTGGTTGCTAGGATGTTTTAAGTGGTTACTATTGTGGTTGCTAAGATGTTGTGGGTGGTTACTATGTGGTTGCTAAGATGTTCTCTGTGGTTACTATGTGGTTGCTAAGGTGTTCTGAGTTGTTGCTAGGATGTTCTGGGTTGTTACTATGTGGTTGCTAAGATGTTGGTTGCTAGGATGTTTTAAGTGGTTACTATTGTGGTTTCTAAGGTGTTCTGGGAGGTTACTGTGTGGTTGCTAAGGTGTTCTGGGTGGTTGCTAGGATGATTTAAGTGGTTACTATTGTGGTTTCTAAGGTGTTCTGGGTGGTTACTGTGTGGTTGCTAAGGTGTTATGGGTGGTTGCTAGGATGTTCTGGGTGGTTATTATGTGGTTGCTAGGATGTTTAAGTGGTTACTGTTGTGGTTGCTAAGGTGTTCTAGGTGGTTACTGTGTGGTTGCTAAGGCGTTCTGGGTGGTTGCTAGGATGTTCTGGGTGGTTATGTGGTTGCTAAGATGTTGGTTGCTAGGGTGTTTTAAGTGGTTACTATTGTGGTTACTAAGATGTTCTGGGTGGTTACTATGTGGTTGCTAAGGTGTACTGGGTGGTTACTATGTGGTTGCTAAGGTGTTCTGGGTGGTTACTATGTGGTTGCCAAGGTGTTCTAGGTTGTTGCTAGGATGTAGGATTGTAAAACATACTCCAATAATCTTTCTTTTATTTATGACTTCAAAAAGTATTTTTTTACAGTCTATATGATCTTCAGTAGAGCTACGTTATAGCTGATATCACAGTTGCAGTCATAACTGAAATGACTGATATTTGAAACTGAAGAACTTTGCATCATTGATGCTGGTTTTCCTGTTTCTACTGTAAAGCTGCTGTGAATTAATCTGTATCGCATGAAGCACTATACGGATAAACTTGACTTTACAAGTGAAATCAGACCTCAAACTATAATACTGTACAGAAACGTACAGCAGCTCTGAAACGTGTTTGAGTTGTAAATAACGAGCAGTGATCTGATCGGTTTCCAAGATCACCCCAATCAGACTGATAAAAGCGCTAATACGGGCCGATGTGATCGATGATACGAGCGGCGTTTCCTCAAGCCTGCTTTGATTAGCGCCGCCGCCGCGGGAACGACAGCTGAAATATGGCACGCGTCGGGTGAGAGCCTCCTGTTATTTATTTATTTATTCGGACTTTTAAAAACTGCGGTTTGA
The DNA here is from genome assembly GCF_001515625.1 of Sinocyclocheilus rhinocerous. Taxonomy (NCBI): domain Eukaryota; kingdom Metazoa; phylum Chordata; class Actinopteri; order Cypriniformes; family Cyprinidae; genus Sinocyclocheilus; species Sinocyclocheilus rhinocerous. The sequence continues at coordinate 99,234 of NW_015641023.1, forward strand.
GCGATGTAGCGGCGTGTACGCGGCCCGCATGACGAGCACAGACGGAGAAGTTCATCACTCGCTCCAGATTCCACTCAGATCCACCTGATAAAGTTTCAATAAAGAGACACTGAAGCAAAATCAATGAGAGTTAGTGGGGTAGAGGCGTCTCACACACACACACTCGCGCCGGCCCCTCGACGCAACGGCTCCGCGGAAAATTTAATCTTCCCAAATCCTCATCAGAGCGCTCCATCCTCACCGCCTGACAGCCGCCCGGATAATTAATTATACAGTTTCGATGGCTATATCGACTAAACAAACCTATTAATCATGGCAAAAGTCAATAGGCATGGACGTATTCAATCATGTCCTGACCAATGATTACTCCTTTCAAAATACAATAATTATTTTCGAGAGCTGCCTCGAATTAAATTTCTGTCAAGCCGGTACAACTCTAGTCGTTGATGAAGGATGCTGGGAGTCGAGGCGCAGGAGGGAGATTCGTCGTTCTGGAGGCAGTTTGTTTTCCAGGCAACGGTGTGTTTAAGTAGAGCATGACCATCAGATTATCTCTCATGTGCCATCAGGACATCCATCACACACACACACTCACACACACACACACACACACA
>NW_015641023.1:100064-100665 GCF_001515625.1 Sinocyclocheilus rhinocerous
ACACACACACAAACACACACACACACACACACACACACCAATCCACTAACGATTTCAGCTCCTTCATGCTCTTGTTAATGATTCTCTTGGTAATTTTGAGAAAGAAGAAATGGACAGATGTTGGAAAACAATCCTCGCTCCTCTAATACTGTCAGATTATGAGCTTATTTCACATTTGAAATAAAATAAACATTAACTGCAATAAAATATAAAAAATATATTTCAGCTATATATTTCAACTTCTCATTTTCATTTTAAAATATTAAAAACTATATTAACAAAAAATAACTAATTAAAATTATAAAAATACACAACAAAATTACTAAAACCTAAAATTTAAATGAAAATGGAAAATATAAAAATTAAAACAAATTTAAAATATATATTTAAAAAAAATAAAATATAAAAATATATATTTCAGCTAGTTGCCAATGCAACTTCTCATTTTCATTTAGTTGATACTTGATAACTAAACTTGACTGAAACTAAAACTAAAACTGTAATTGAAAAAACTATTACAGCACAGTTTTCATTTTATTTATTTACATTTTTTATTTAATTATCTAATATAATTATTATAATATATTTCTTTTTTTTTTTT
>NW_015641023.1:101241-102405 GCF_001515625.1 Sinocyclocheilus rhinocerous
TTACAAATAATTGCACTAAATTAAACTGCTGCATGGAACAGAATGTAATATGCTATTAGTATTTTATGCATTGAATCCCACAGCTGTGCGTCTCTTGATAAGCGTTGCTTTGAGGACTCAGAGTCTGACCTCTCCATCATAACCTGCATCTACAATGACATCCAGTGTTAATCCATGAAGTTCATCCGCAGCTGCTCTCCATCAAAGCGTCTCATTCAGGAAGACAGAAGTCAAACATTCACGCCGTTATCAAGCAGCTAAAATAAAGCCAAAGGAGCTTGAACGAGTGTCTTACCAGCGTTCCATTGTTTTCCCGGAAAACGTCCTGGTTAATGTAGCTAAAGAACTTCTTTTCCAGCTGCAGGAGAACCTGTCAGAGAATAAAAACACATCTTCATCAGCTTCAGTGAACACACTTCAGCATCACAGAAATTATGCTCTATACTACGAATAAAGTGCATGGCATTGGTTAGACACTATTGTACAAACATTTGGGGTCAGTAAGAATATATTTTAACTAAATCAATACTTTTATTCATCAAGGACGCATTAAATTGATCAAAAGTGACATTTATAATGTTACAAAAAATTTCTGTTTCAAATAAATGCTGTTCTTTTGAACTTTCTGTTCATCTGTGAATCCTGAAAAATAAAATGCATCACAGTTTCCATACAAATATTAATGTTTCCAACATTGATAATAATCAGAAATGTTTCTTGAGCAGTAAATCAGCATATTAGAATGATTTCTGAAGATCATGTGACACTGAAGACTGGAGTAATGATGCTGAAAATACAGCTGCGCATCACAGAAATACATTACAGTTTAACAGATATTCACACAGAAAACAGCTGTTTTACATTCTAACATTTAAAAAAATAAAAAATCCTACTGATCCCGAACTTTGTGATAGTGTACAGTATAATAAAAAGCTTCATAATTTCCATGATTATGTTTACCAGACCTACACTAAATTATAGAATAATTATGGTGGAACCTGCAGTATATTGAAGATCTTCAACTGATGAGTGAGGAAAAAGTTTGTGAACCCTTGTGAATTACACCAACATTATATATATATATGTGTGTGTGTGTATATATATATATGTCTGTGTGTATATATGTGTGTGTGTATATATGTGTGTATATATATATATATATAT
>NW_015641023.1:106194-108706 GCF_001515625.1 Sinocyclocheilus rhinocerous
ACACACACTCACACACACACACACACACACACACACTCTCTCTCTCACACACACACACACACACACACACGTGAAATACTGAATATTCTATGAGCAGAAAGACAAATCAATGAGTCAATGATCAATTATACAGTTTAAAATCATTAGACTCAAATATTAAAGCACAGAATGACACTACCGACCAATCAGGAATTACACAGAAACAGGGAATAAATTAATTCATGGAGAGAGTTATGCTTATATTTACATTTCAAATGTCAATTTTAAAGTAAAAAAAATATATACATTTAATTTAATATTTAGTTTTATATGTATTTATTCATATATGATTATTTCCTATATATATGTATATATATACAGGGCCTAAAATTAACACTCGCCAAGCGCCAAATGCGAGTAAAAATCAGCGTTGGCGAGTATATGTAACAGTGTCAGTCGCCAGTTGGCGGGTAAAACTTTTACGAAATATAACAATGCAATGTAGTGGAAACAACAGCCTGTTTTTAAAGATATTCGCTGTTTCTGACGTAAGCAAATAAAATAATCTTTTCCGAAGACAAGATCAGCCCCTTATGACTGGTTTTGTGCTCCAGGGTCACATATATATAAAAAGTTAAAAAGGTTGAACAGATGTGTTTCATTACTAAATCAGAGCGAAGGCTTCACCTTGCGGTCATTGTCTGACTCTCTGAAGATGAGTTTGTCGACTTCATTGGTGTCGGCGGATCTCACCGTCTGCATGCTAGCCGTCGAGCACAGACTCTGAGGAGAAGAAGAAGAAGAAGAGACGACATCGATTTAATATCAGCATCACAACATCAACACAGGAGCATCTCTCTTTACTCCTCTGCATGCATTGAGCTTAAAGACTGTGTGCTCCGTTAAAGTCCCTTTTGTCGACTCTTTTAACAATCGGTTAAACATTCGGCCATCTGTGTTTGAGGACCGCTGAATGAGGTAATCCGGTTCCCAGCGCACACAGGCCGGCCCGAGAAGCCATTGAAATTCAAAGCACAGATTAGCTAATCAGGTCAAGCCAATAAAACCGGCAAGAAAAACCCTTTGGAGGGAAATGTCAGAAAGCCGAGGATCAGAACAAACAGCTCCAGCTTAAAGCCGCTCTCTAACAAATCGCTCCATCTTTCAGTCATTGGGAGCGGCGGGAGCCACTAATGCGCTTTGCTCTCATTAAGCTGATTCTGTAATGAATAGCTCTGGAAAAACTCCTCTAAAGAGTCACAGATCGGACATTTCATTCGCCTCTGCATTTTCTCAAGAACTTCTTGATGATCAAACCGTAGAAAGAAAAACTCAAACGCTGCTGCTGCTGCTGAGATTGAAACTCAAACAGACCAAAACAGACTTGCATCTTACTGTAAGACAACTGCTCATATTCTGATGGATCTAAGAAACTCTGATGGGCCACGGTTTATTCTGTGATACTGACCCTCTGAATGTACATCATCCCATTTATTATATGACTATTTACTAAATAAATACACACACACACACACACACACACACAAACACACACACACACACACACACACACACTCTCTCACACACACACACACTCACACGGTTCGGTTTGTATCACGGTTTACGGTTTCGGTATGTGCTATAATGTTTAGGCAAAAATACTGTCAAATAAAAATAAAGAAAATAAAAATAATCTATCTAACTACAAGCAACAGCACAAATAAATAAAATAGAGTAAAGATACAAACAAAATAAACAGTGATTTTCTGTTTTTTTTTTTTTAGGTCTAACAGTTTTTAGGTACAGAAATTGAATAAAGTAATGAAATGTAAAACAGCATTGCATATTTGACTGTATAAATTAAAGATTAATCTTTATTAAAGTTACAAAAGCTATTCAATCAAGAGCAGCGAGTGATTTCTTTGTTGTTGCTGTTTGATTAATATTAAGAATAGTGGTTGACCGATATATCGGCCGATATTTGGCATTTTTCAAATATCGGCATCGGCCGATAAGTTTTTCTGTTTGGCCGATGTGTTCGAGGCGGGACTTTTATTTTGACGTCGCTGAGAGTGGCAGTGCCTGCGCACACAGTACTCACATTCTCCCTCTTGTTCGCCGTCGTTGTTAACAGTTCTGTCTAATACGGATAGAAGTCTGTTTAATAATCTGATAGAACTGTTAAACAAAGGAATTAAAATGTATACAAAAAGTATTATAACGATTGCTTTTATATTATTAGTAATAGAAAGGCAAACATTATAATACTTTCTCGTTTGCCGTCAGCAATCAGCAAATACACATTTACATAATTTAAACAAATCTTTAAATGACTAGTGAACATTTAATTTCACAAACCTTGCAAACTTAGTCGAATCGTGTGAGATCGTGTGAAGTGTGCATGTGACCTGCATGATCGCGTGTGCTCTGCGTGACTTTCGGTCCGTGCAAATCGAATGCTTTAAACATTAAATTCGTGATTTCAAATTATGCTGCTCTTTATGCATTTGCCCACTGTCATATTCATGTGTTT
>NW_015641023.1:108791-116210 GCF_001515625.1 Sinocyclocheilus rhinocerous
GTTATTAATTAAACCCCGTGATCCTGATTACACACCAGGTGCATCAACACAAACTCACGCTGACCTGAGCACACTGGCCTGTGATTGGACGCCGCGGGTCATGTGACTTCAGCCGCTCAGCCAGAAGTGTACATAAACTCAATCTGAGCGCGCACTCATTGACCTCGTCTCAAATCATGTTAACATTCATTTCATACTCGAGGACGAGACAATAAACACTGAGAGACTGAGAGCGAATCAGTGCAGGAATGAAGAAATTCAGAGGAAACAACGTCTATAAACATGAAAAATACTGTAAATCATATGAAATTATGTAAAATATAAAAATACAAATACATATAAAACAAAATACTGCAATTAATTTGTATTACAAAAACTGTAAATACATAAAATGTCATGTCTGTAAATACGTAAATACACTACCAGTCAAAAGTTTTTGAACAGTAAGATTTTTAATGTTTTATAAAAAAGTCTCTTCTGCTCACCAAGTATGCATTTATCTGATCAGAAATACAGCAAAAGCAGTAATATTGTGAAATATTATTAGAATGTAAAACAGCTGTTTTCTATGTGAATATCTGTTAAACTGTAATTTATTTCTGTGATCAAAGCTGTATTTTCAGCATCATTACTCCAGTCTTCAGTGCTATAGGATACTTACCAAGACGGGCATTTTGACATAATATTTGTGTCCATTTAAACACAATACTTCAGAGAGAGCTTAATATTTGTGCGTGTTCTGAGCGCGTGTTTGCACGCTTCGGATGAGCGCACGCACAAATCTTCTCACTGTGCGCGCGAGCTCGCGTCCTCTGGCTCTTAAATGTTTAAACTGGCAAAGCTTACATGAGTTTAGCTTAAACACAGATATCAACGTGTGCTGTTCAGGTCTCACTTGTGCGCGAACCGCGGTCCTAGCGCGTGCCGAAGCGTGTGTGTGGAGAACCGTACGGTTCGATTTTTTTCCGCAAACCATTCCACCCCTATTATATATAATTTCTAGAGATATTAAAATGACATACAAAGTATTTGAACATCTCAAATGCATTAGCTTTTAGCTTAACATCCAGTCAGTGAATGTCACACAGTCAGAAAAATGTGGCACAAAAGTTACTACATCCTACAACAAGCCCCATGTGTTCAGGCCAATCCCATGATGCTCTGCTGGAGGCGATTAATCCGGAGCGCAGTAAAGTGGGTCCTGTGCTCGGGCTTCAGCAGACGTGCTTTAACCGTGTCGATGAAGCACTAAAACTTTCCCTGATCACTCAACCCTGACACTATTGATTTTTATCCCATAATTCTACAGCTCTGCCATTACAGCCAGAAAATGAGCAACTGAGGACAGAGCTGGAGAAAAACAGAGAGAACGAGAGAACGAGAGAAACCGGACAGTCAAAATCCAATGAAAGTGACCAGAAAATCTCCATCGTTTCCAAATGTGAAATAGACATTAATGCATGAATTTCCATCAAATTTAGCACAAGCAAACTAGGATGTTATATAATATAATTTCTATTACATTAATAATATTGTACACTTATATAATTTATATTACATATAAATTATTTATATATTCTATACATTGTTTAAATTATATTTGTTTAAATTGTTTAAGTGTATATATACACTGAACAAAATTATAAACGCAACACTTTTGTTTTTGCCCCCATTTTTTATACAATTTCTATAAGTTTTACATAATTTATATTTTTATATTTTAGATAATTTCTCTCTCTATATATAGTATTAATTTTTATTTATTTATTTAAAATGTATATTTTTATTATGTATTGCATTTTATTGTATTCTTTATATATTTTTATTTCTAATGTGTGTGTAAATATACCTATACTTTGTTTAAATTATATTTGTTTAAATTAAGTACACATATATATATGTATACATAATTTCTAAGTTTTATATAATTTATACTTTTATATTTTAGATAAATTATATATATATATAACTTTTTTCCCAAGTAACAATTTAAAAAAAAATTTTTTAATTTTTTTATTCGTTTTCATTTTAGATTCGGTTTTAGTTAACTATAATAACCCTGGCCATTTCTTTATAATTATCTGTGAAATTTACTAGCAATCCCTGAGTGAATATTGTTTCAAAGTTAAAAAAAATAAAATAAATCAGTCTACTAGAAATGAGCAATTTTAGCAATTCTGAACAGTAACTGAATCATCACATTACAGGTATGCTCAGTAAAAATGTGTTTTTAGCATGTAGATGTGGACACGGAGTGACGTGCTTCTCCAGGAATCTCTGTTCATGCTCTAGAATCCGGAATGATCTCCAATAAACAAGCACAAAGGATTCTCTCGCCGGCTTCATTCAGCTCCGACCAGCGGTGTGACGAACTACTGGAGCTGATTCACACACATCTGCCTGAAAACATCACAATATCAGTCTGCAGGTCATCTGTCAATCAGTGTTACCAACAGCACGTTCCTTTCTAGCGTGCATCAGGTCTTTACATGTAAAAAACACTGCATTTAAGTCCGTACTAACAAAAGTTAGCAGCTGATTCTCCCTCACTAGTCTCACAGTAAGTTTAAGTCTAGTTAGTTTGGTCATGCAGTGTCTCGACTCACACATGAGCACTGATGGTGCTGGTTAGTAACTGATTACATGTCATCTGGATTAATGTAATCAGATTCCAAAAACTAAGTACTTGTAATTAGATTATATTACATTTCAAAGCACTCATAATCAGACAACAGTTACATTTTTATTGATTATATGATTACATATTCACACAATATTCTCCCTAATTCTCGTATTTTGGAATCAGTAACAGCTCTATGCACTGTACAGTAAGTGCATTAACGTCAGCATCATTCGTTTCTACTGTGTCGCTTAACTTTAACACTCCCTGAAAATCTCACACGCTTCTTTTCCCATCAGCCCCTGCGGTGGAGGAACTCAATGTAGGGGGTCCGTGCGCTGAAAAGAGACGAGGGCAGATAAAGAGGTGTGGGAGAGAGAGGATAAAGCCGCCTATTTATCTTGGCCATCCCAACATCTGGGAAATCTCTGTAAAACAATGGGCAGCAGGGCCAAGGGCCTCCGATACCGCCGGGTCCCGGCCGAGCGCGTTTGTTCTCCGCCGCAGATAATGGACGGGCCACAAATCATTGTGGGATGCGAGAGAGGTTCTGTGTGTGTGTGTTCGCCCCTCTGGTATTTAACCACTCAAATGGGCCATTCTCTAGAGGTCTGCAGGACAAATTGGTCGGTCTGGAAGTCTTTGAGAGTCAGTGCAGCGCAAGGAGAATAGAACAGGCCTGAAACACAAGGAACAGGCCCATAAAAATTCATCACTTTGACCCCCATGACCTTCCAGCACTGGGGGCCCAGACACACCCAGAGAGAGAGAGAGAGAGAGAGAGAGCAGGACCATCACACACACACTCACTCACTCACTCACTCACTGGACCGAACACACACGGGACGCATCTGAAATCCCACTCAATTTGATTTACAAACGTTATAGAATTGACTGCTATAAATGTATTCATGTCAAATACTGTATCTAAATAACTTCTGAAGTCATACAAATTCTGAATTAAATTTACTTTATTTTACTTATTATTATATTTATTTATTATTTTAAATTAATATTTTCGTATCGTTTTGGGGAGTGAGTGAGGGAAAGAAAATAGTAAAATCAAAAGAGGAATATTGCTTTACAACTAATTTTGCATGTTATACGTTTTTCAGTACTTCCTGAAAAAGAAAAAAAAAATCTGAATTAAACGACTTTGATAATAAATGACACTTGATTTGATTTACAAATATCATAGGATTGTAGAATTGATTGCTATAAATGTATTCAATTCATATATTATATCTAAACTTTTGAAGCCATAAAAATTCTGAATTTATTCTTTATTTATTCTGCATTTATTTATTTATTGTTTTCTGATTGTTTTGAGGAAAGAGAAATTTGAAAGAAAATTGTAAAATCAAAAGAGGAACTAATTTTGTGTTATACATTTTTTTCCCCAGTTGTAAAAAATATTGGGAAAAAAAAAAAACCTGAATGAAATGACTAAGCAAACAAAGCATAAATATGGTCACAAACTGGATGAAAAGAGTCACGTCTTTAAAATTTGAATACATTATTTTTTAAATTACAAATATATATATATATATATAGGTGCTGTCAAAATTAACGTGTTAACGCAGGCGATTCATTTTTTCAGTTTAACGTGTTAAAAATATTTAACGCAATTTAAAAAAATTTTCCCGTCCTGTCAGCCGTTATACTGTGATCGTAGCACATGCTCTTCAGTTGAACGCACAAATGCGGCGGCGCTGTATATCATTGCATATTAAAGCGCAAATGAAACTACGAGCATGCAATGTCACGGTTACGTCGTCAGTTTAGTCATGAAGTTATCAAAAAGGTGATTAAATCTGCTCTAAAACTGTGCATGCATGTAAGTGTTTGTTATTTGAGTCCGATTTAAGAACATGTCTCTGAAATGCAGTGGTTTTCTGTCGTGGAGCAGCAGCACTGTGTCCCTCATCTAACACCAGATTCAACTCCTCAGCTCATTACAGAGACTTTAAGAGCTGAAGAGAGTCAGAAAAGATAAAGAGTTATGAGAAACTATGATGCGTGTCACGTTCAGAAGCAGAAATAACCTCATAACCAGCCTGTAGCTTTATGGATTCATCTGTATTTAATTTAGAATTTATTGTTTGATAACTTTATTCCATTTCTGTATATTTCCTACTTGCTGAAGGGCACAGGTTGCTAAATATGACATTTATTATAATGGGTTTATGTGACGAATGTTTTAACTTCATTTAAATTAGAAGTTGTTATTTTTTTTTAAAGTCTAATAAATGTTAAAATTGACAGCTCTCAATCTAGTGATGACTATAAACGAAACAGTGTTGTTCTCGTTTGAACACAGATGAGATTAACCAGCGTTTCAGCGTTCCTCTCGCTCCACGGCTCAATTAAGCAGAGATTAGCGCTCTCCTTTAATGAGAGTCTCAGCAGAGTTCATTACCGGCAATCAATGAAGTTCAACAAGCAACAATTAACGAGACGCTGACCTCGACCGACACTCGCAAACCACAAACGCTGATAAAATAATGACGCTTCGCTTCAAACACGTGCTGAATGAAACAAATAAACAGCAGCTTTACTGATGATTTCTCATGAGAAACAGGCCTAAAAGAGAATGAGGAGATTTAATCGAGTCAGCAGAGCAATCTGAAGCACTTACTGCATCATAATGACACTCTTAATGAATTAACCCGCTGCATTCACTCATTAGAGAGACGAGCAGATCAACACTTGAGCTGAAGTGAGTCTCACAGCGCTGATCAGCCGCTCTCTCTCTCTGTGTGTGTGTGTGTGTGTGTGTGTGTGTGAGCGTGTGTGTGAGAGTGTGTGTGTGTGTGTGTGTGAGAGTGTGTGTGTGAGAGTGTGTGTGTGTGCGTGAGAGTGAGCGTGTGTGAGTGTGCGTGTGTGTGAGAGAGTGTATGTGTGTGTGTGTGTGAGTGTGTGTGTGTGTGTGTGTGTGTGAGTGAGTGAGTGAGAGTGTGTGTGTGAGTGTGCGTGTGTGTGAGAGAGTGTATGTGTGTGTGTGTGTGAGTGTGTGTGTGTGTGTGTGTGTGTGAGTGAGTGAGTGAGAGTGTGTGTGTGAGTGTGCGTGTGTGTGAGAGAGTGTATGTGTGTGTGTGTGTGAGTGTGTGTGTGTGTGTGTGTGTGTGAGTGAGTGAGTGAGAGTGTGTGTGTGAGTGTGCGTGTGTGTGAGAGAGTGTATGTGTGTGTGTGTGTGAGTGTGTGTGTGTGTGTGTGTGTGTGAGTGAGTGAGTGAGAGTGTGTGTGTGAGTGTGCGTGTGTGTGAGAGAGTGTATGTGTGTGTGTGTGTGAGTGTGTGTGTGTGTGTGTGTGTGTGAGTGAGTGAGTGAGAGTGTGTGTGTGAGTGTGCGTGTGTGTGAGAGAGTGTGTGACGGCGCTTTCTGTGTTACAGTTTGAAAGGAGCCGCTACAATAGAGCCGAACACAATGAAACAGTGACGCTTCATTCAACTGCCTTTAATTTATCTGCACCATTCATTTTATTCATTCAAATGATCCGCCTCCAGATAGAGAGAGAGAGAGAGAGAGAGAGAGAGAGGGAGAGAGATTTCATCTCATCAAGAAACATGTCTTGGTCACATTTTACCCCCCAAAAAATCAATAGAAAAGAAATGATTTAAAAATTATTTCATTTCATTTAAAATAAAAGCTAATTTTAGGACCATCATAATTGAAAAAAAAAGAAAGAAAATAAATTATTTATATTCAGATTGTGACTTTTTTTAATCATTATATTATGTTTTACATAGTTTCTTTATTTTTTAAATTTATTTATTAATTTACTTTTTTGCATTACAGTAATGAGAATTAGATTTAGGGATTTAGAGAATTATAATTTTTTTGCATTACAGTGTACAGAGTTTGGGCATAACGTGTTTAATTTTTATTATTTTTATTTTTTTAGTTTATTTTAATTTTTATCTTATTTTTAATTTACTTACTATAATTTTATTTTACTTATTTTAAATTATTTTATATGTTTTTTGCATTACAGCATACAGAGTTTGGACATAATGCGTTTAATTTTCATGAAATATTATTTATTCTTATTTTAGATTAATTTATCTTACTTTTTATCTTATTGTATATTCAATTATTTTATTTGATTTATTTTGTACAGGCAGCATTTCAGAAGGTTTAACAGCAGAAATGTAAAGGTTTTATGCTTGTTACATGAATTATTACGAAAAAAATAATATTATCTGAGCTGTAAACAGTTATTTTAGTATCATTGAGACACAAATATAGTTGTTATTACTATTTTTAATAGTTTTTTTATTTTTATACTTTCTGTTTTCAATTTAAATCGAAAGTTTTAGTAATTTTGTTGTGTGTTTTTGTCATTTTTTGCATCTTTTGCATTACAGTAATGATAACTAGATTGTGTCTGCATTACACACACAGAGATGTTTGGGCTGAATCGTAAAGGTGTTTGAACTAGGCTTCATTTTCTTGATGCAAAATGTAATTTCTTATTCCATGCTGTTTCCTTTTCATTGGTCAGACTAAAGCGAGACTACAGTGCATGCGTGTGATTGAGATCCCGCTCTGGTTTTCTGGGTGGGCTTTGTCGTCCGGTTTTGAGCGATTTTTCATGGCCGTCCCTCGAGCTGTGACCCCAGCGCAGGCCCTTTATGAGGCTGACAGGCCAAAGCTGAGAAACATGCTGTCGCTCTCATAGCATGAAATCAGGAACAAAAGCCCCTGAGAAGAGGGGCTCCTCCACACCATCAAACACACACACACACACACTCACTCACTCACTCACTCACTCACTCACTCACTCACTCACTCACTCAC
>NW_015641023.1:116429-127054 GCF_001515625.1 Sinocyclocheilus rhinocerous
TCTCACACACACACACACACACACACACACACACACACACACACACTCACACACGCATTTTTTTTGTTTTATTTTATTTCAGTTAATATTTATTTTAAGTAATGAAATTTCTTTTGCAATTGTTTTAATTTTAGTTTTAATTAGCTACAGTAACAAGGATGTAAATACTATAAAGACTATATTAATAATAAAGACTGTAAAGTGTCTTAATCTCTGTTTTGAAGTGGAAATGCCTTCATAACTGAATGAACATTTGATTATACTGTATGTTACAGTTTATTAAATCAGCACGTCCGTCTAGTAGCTTAAATAGCCCAACAACTAAAACCCAGTGCATCTCTGTGGCTACTACAGGATATTTTGACAAACAGATGCTGCAGCATCTACTTCCTCTCCAGCCTCATGAAACAGGAAGCAGTCACTGGTTTCATCAAAAGCCGGCCTCTTCCTCAGTACAGCACAGATAAATCACAGGAGGAATTAAAGACGAGAGGCCATGAATCCTCAATGTGCCACTTAAACATGACGGGCCGTGTTTAATGTTAGTCAGTGAGAGGAGCTCAAATGCCAGCGCTGACACGAGTCGAACACACAGCCGCAACGCACAACAGAGAACAGAGAACCTCCCGCAGGATCAGAGCTGCTGAACGCTGCCTTCAGATTAAGATTAATGTTTGAGAAATGAGAAATAAAGGCCTGATCACAACTACACGTCACGACGATATAAAACATCTGCAAACAAAACCCAGTGTAACATGCAAATATAATAATGAAAGATAGAACAGTTGAAATATATAACAGAGCTAAAAGCAAACACACAGAACAATGAAAAAACAAAATAAAACAAAAAATGAAATAAAAAAGAATATAATATAAAAATAAACTAAACTTAAATAAAAAATAAAAGAGAACAAAAATAAAATAAAATATAATTGAATAAAAAGTTATATAAATCATACAAAATAAATATATACAAAACTATTTAAAATAAATAGAACTAAAATAAATAGAAAAAAGATAAGTAAAATAAACAAAACTAAAAGAAAATAAAAAATGAATATAAAAATGAAATAATATAATAAGAAAGAAGTCTTAACCCAATAAATATAAAATAAAACAATTTAAATAAAATAAAAAGTAAATAAAAAGTAAAACAAAATACAAAAAAATACAAAAGATAAAAACTAAAAAACGACTAACAAAAATAAAATAAACACAATAATGTAAAATAAAATATATATATAAAATAAAGTAAAAACTAATCTAACTAAAATAAAATAAACACAATAATGTCATATAAAATATCAAATAAATGTAAAAAAAAATAAAAATAAAGTAAAAAATAATCTAACAAAAATAGAATAAACACAATCATGTAATATAAAATATCAAATAAATGTAAAAAATAAAATAAAATAAAGTAAAAAATAATCTAACAAAAATAAAATAAACACAATCATGTAATATAAAATACAAAATACATTTTAAAAATAAAATAAAAATAAACTGTATGTAGTATGGGCCTCTGAAGTGTGGAGCAGAAGGTCAGTCCTGACGCTCTGAATGGAGTCATGATGCCGTAAGGGCCTCGGTCCTGTGATGTCTGTGCCAGGCGAAGCCCTCGCGCCCGTCGCTCCGCTCCAGCTGTGCCAACACCAGCCCCAGGGACACCGGACAGAGCGCTCAAACGGCCTGTTGTTAATGAGGCTGTGAGAGGAACAGTCTGTGGCTGTTCTTCATTCTCTCTGTTTTAATTAGGCTCTGATTAAAGGCATGTCGCTCGCCCGCGATGTGTGACACTCTTTGTTAGCGCTTTTAAAAACACGCGGGAGGGACAGATGGAGAAAAGAGGTGCCTGTCCATCCGACGAGGCCATCAGAGATCATGTGGGTTTATCTGGACCAAACGCTGAATGATGAGGCGTATTGTGCTGAAGAAATCGTTACGCAACTCTTCCTGATGAACTACAGACAGAAAACAAGAAACACACACAAATCACACACAAAACACACCAACAAACAATCACCCATTCATCCATCTCTCCATCCTTCTATCTATCCATCCATCCATCCATCCATCCATCTATCCATATTTCTATCCATCTATCTATCTATCCAGCCATCCATCCATCCATCCATATTTCATCCATCATCCATCCATCAGTCTATCCATCTATCCGTCCATCCACCTTTTGTTCCATGCATCCACCTATCTTTTCATCCATCCATCCATCCATCCATCCATCCATCAGTCTATCCATCTATCCATCCATCCATCCGTCCACCTATCTTTTCTTCCATCCATTCATCCATCAGTCTATCCATCCATCCAACCTATCTTTCCATCCATCCCATCCATCCACCTATCTTTTCATCCATCCATCAGTCTATCCATCTATCTATCCATCCACCTATCTTTTCATCCATCCATTAGTCTATCCATCTATCCGTCCATACACCTATTGTTCCATCCATCCACCTATCTTTCCATCCATCCGTCCACCTATCTTTTCTTCCATCCATCCATCCATCAGTCCATCCACCTATCTTTCCATCCATCTGTCCATCCATCAGTCCATCCACCTATCTTTCCATCCATCTATCAGTCCATCCACCTATCTTTCCATCCATCCATCAAAGTGATTGTGATATATTCTCCTCTATAGTATATATATATTTTTTGATCAGTTTATACTCTCATTCAGTCATTTGGCTACATTTCATTCCAGCAGCAGGCGTGTGAGTGTATAGTGTGCGCTGCACTGAGTGCCGTTCCCGTCTGACGTTGTTGGATGGAGATCAGATGTGTGTAAACACGCAGATGTGTTTGCCTGTGTGTGAAGATACACTTGTGCGTGTGTGTATTTTCATGGTTGGTTTGACAGCGGCCGTCAGGGTCTCTCTATCTGTCCCATGAAACGCAGGACCACTGACTAATGGATGGATGTGTCCCAAAATTAATTAGCCTGACTAATGTAGTGTGTACTTAATGCCACTGCTGCCTTTGATTTATGACGGGCCAAATGCACAAACACTGTATGAAATGGAGCTTTATTGTGTAAGAATGAATTAACACACACACACACAGACGGCTGTGAGGTCTCTATCCACCACAGATTCTGCCATGTGTGCATGTACACAAGCGCATATGGACAAACACACAAGCCAGCGCGCACACACACACACACACTCAACAATACAGAGATACAAGATGCAAAGAACTGTCTTTTTCTTCTTATTTTGTGACCCTAACCCTAAGTTAATTATAATGACTACAGACTAACCTAAAATCTATTAAAATGTGTATTATTATTAAATATTTATTGTCATTAACATAACAAACATAATATAACAACATAACATAACATAACACAAAACATAACGTAACGTAACATAAAATGTTTTTCTGTTGTGGAAGATCACAGACGTCCCTAACCCCAATCCTAAAACAACATAAAACATAACATGACACATAAAATAACAAAACTTAAAACATATCATAACATAAAACATAACAAAAAAATAACAGAACAAAACATCAGCTATACAGAACAATTCATAACAACATAAAACAATGTAACATAACACAAAACATAACAATACGTAACAACATAAAAGGTAACAATGTAACATAACACAACGTAATGTAACATAAAACATAACATAACACAAAACATAAAACGTAACGTAACATAAAACATAACGAAATGTAACATAACAAAACATAGCACAAAATATAACAATGTAACATAACAAAATGTAACGTAACACAAAACAATGTAACATAAAACATAACGTAACATAACATAAAACGTAATGAAATGTAACATAAAACATAACATAGCACAAAACATTATGTAACATAACATAACGTAACAAAACAACATAACAACAAAATGTAACGTAACGTAACATAACAAAACAACATAACATAACATATAATGTAACATAACATAACATAAAACATAACGAAATGTAACATAACAAAACATAGCACAAAATATAACAATGTAACATAACAAAATGTAACGTAACACAAAACAATGTAACATAAAACATAACGTAACATAACATAAAACGTAATGAAATGTAACATAAAACATAACATAGCACAAAACATTATGTAACATAACATAACGTAACAAAACAACATAACAACAAAATGTAACGTAACGTAACATAACAAAACAACATAACATAACATAACATATAACGTAACATAACATAAAACATAACGTAATGTAACAAAACATAACAGCACAAAACATAAACATACCGTAACATAACAAAACATAACGTAACAAAACAAAACAAAGTAACATAAAACGTAACATAACTTAACATAACAAAGTAATGTAACATAAAACATAACAGCACAAAACAATGTAACATAACGTAACGTAACGCAAAACAACGTAGTATAACAAAATGTAACATAACTTAACATAACGTAACATAACATATAACGTAACATAACATAAAACATAACGTAATGTAATATAACACAAAACATAACATGACATAACATAATAAATAACATAACAGAATACTGCACTCACACACACACACACACAGTTTTATCATTTTTTTCTCTATTTCCGTGTAAAAACAAACTGATCTGACACTGGCGTGAGGCCATCAATTAGAAAGCTTTTCAAATTTTGAAAAATGAAAGTTTTATGAGCCTTTGACTGCTCATTAATAAGCAGTTTACATCAGTCATGTACAGCGAAGCCTCGCTCGCGGCCCCACCTTTAATTTCATGCTGCTCGGCCCTCAGAAAGACAGAGGACAAAAGAACGAGAGATTGATGTCTACATGTGCCGCCCCGCGCAGGAGCCCAGCGCCGCAGATAGGGGGCGTCGGAGCGAGTGCGTCCTCCCATCAGCCAGCCAATACACTCCAATTAAAAGCAGCACAAGTTATGTCACGAGCTCCGTAGATCAAGTCAGTAATTAACCCGCCCGTCGGCCCCTATCAATCCTGAGATTGGAACGGCCGCCATTTTCCCACAAATTAAATTTACATTCTATTAAGTTTAATTAGGAGGGATTTTAAATATACTGGAGTCCAGGCACACGGCCGCGCCGCTGTCACCACACAAACTGATTCACTACCGGCAGAGCCCTGAGGTCCCATCACATCCCAGCATGCACCTCTGTGCCACAGCGGGGTCGAATGGAGCCCACGGCACACAGGTGGTCACATGTGACACGGATTTCAACATATTCTCATACTTTCATTTTCTCTGACATTAAAATATGAATCCTGAGACTCTTTAACCTTAGTTTCAACCTCATCAAAAGAAAATACACTGCAAAAAACAAACAAAACACTCGTTTTCTTTATACCTGGAGTATAGGTCAAGTATAAATCGATATTTAATATACATTTGAGTAAGTACTGTATAGTATCTTTAAAATGTCTTCAATTATAATATGTAGAAATAAATATATAGTTAAACTATAAATATATACTTAAAATATGATATATAGTATAGTGTATATAGTATGTTCAAGGATATATTTATACCAGTTTATTTTTAAAGATAGTGTAACTATATATTGACTTATACATTCTAAAATAAAAAACATACTTAAATATACTATACATAAAAATATTTTAAGTATAAAATATTTTGATGAAAAAAGTATAAATATATAACTATATACCTAAAATATCAGAGTATAAACAAATATAAATATGTATTTAATATATATTTAAGTATGTACAGTATTGTTAAGTATAAATGTATACATTTATAGTTAAACTACCTTTAAGTATAAACTAGTATAAATATATGCATTTTTATAAGATATTTTATACTTTTATAATTATTATATTTTTATACTTAAAGATGCTATATATACTTAGATGCTTAAATTATAAAATATAAAATATCTTAAAAAGTATACTATCTTTAAGTATAAACAAGTATAAATATATAAATACATGTAATGTCTTTAAGTATAAAATATCTTTAAACAAGTGAAAGAATCAGTCAGAAAAAATACATTCGTATTAATGTCTGAATATCTTATTCAGTGTTGCTACTACATACTACGTATTTAGATATTTGCATTATTAAATATGGTGCACAAGCAGAAGCACAATCATTGTAGTTTCATCAGACGCACATTTAAATAAACTGGTGTGAATTAGTGTGCACTAGTGTAAATCAATCTCTAGTTAAACTGCAGGGTAAAATCAATACAGCGGCACAATCTGAGTTGAGCTCGGACCCAACACTAATTGTGTGGCTGACGTTAATTGTCATTAAAGTGTTGAACTAATTCCTCACTGCCAGACCAACACACACACACACACACACACACACGTCAGCATCTCAATGATCCTCTTGCAGGTAATGAATTGTACTGTAGTGTTTCCATCGAGAGCAGCCTATAAACCCAGACTGGGAAAAGGGTTTCAAAACTAAACACCCTGTTAAAATAAAACTATTATTTACATGCAGCTCAAGTGCATTTTTACAGATGAAAACGCTATTGAAGTAAAACAATTAATCCAGCAGATGAGAAGTATATTAGACGTCAGCCTTAAATGAACCTGTAGGTCAGAAAAACACTGCAAAAAAAGTCAATGAATTCTTAAAATAAATACATTTTTTAAAAAAATAATATTTTTTTTTAGATCAGTAATATTTTTTAATGTTTTTAAAATAAGTCTCTTCTGCTCACAAAGGCTGCATTTATTTGATCAAAAAATTGTAAATTACAATTTAAATTATCTGTTTTCTATGTGAATATCTGTTAAACTGTAATATATTTCTGTGATGCGCAGCTGTATTTTCAGCATCATTACTCCAGTCTTCAGTGTCACATGATCTTCAGAAATCATTCTAATATGCTGATTTGCTGCTCAAGAAACATTTCTGATTAAAAAAACAGAATCACTGAGTTGGAAAAATCACCTTCTCAATGGCACACAAAGACATTAGGCTTTCAGCTGTGATCAGCCATGCTCATTTTGACCAGCTCAGTGAAGTCTGTTATTCAGAAGGTAAAACACAGAGAGGAATACAGCAACTCTGAAGCAGCTGCAGGAGTTTATGACAAAGAGTGCTCATTGTGTGCAGGTGACAACAATATCATAGATCCTCCACTAATGTGGCTTGTGTGGAAAAAAGCCACTCCTCAAGAATTAGTTGTTTATGACAACTAATACAAACCATGAACCTGATGGATGAACGGATGCACAGGCAGAAAACAAACTGGTGCACAAGGGATTGCGGGTAATATTAACCGAACCCTGTGCACAGACACACACAATAATCAAACGATTTGAAATGCATTATGATTTGTGGCTTTTCATTTTACAGCTCAAGCAGCAATTCAACAACGCCTCCTCCCTGCCACACACAGGACCTGATTGAGAACAATGAGCTGGTTTACGGCCCTCACATATATCACTCATTAGGGCCCTCAGGGGCCCAGCTGTGTTTGCCGAGCGGCCCTCCAGCAGCATTGTTATGTGAGGAGGCTCTTCTCACACTCATTGTGTGCTAATGACGCCTTTAAACACAAGTGAGGGCCCTTCAGAGACACATGACGCAATAAAAGCTTCACGTTTAGACCACCTCACTGTGCGGTGACTTTCATCAGCCGGATCAAATGATGAGTAAAGATGATGTGCGTTTAATATTTCATCTGGTTCATTCATCACTCTGGAAATGGAAGGTCAAGTCGAGCACAATGCATTGTGGGATACAGCGTCTAGCGCTGCATTTGTGCATTTTATCTGATTATTCGATGCATTCTATAATATTATAGTTTCAGATTGGATTTTTACATTTTCTGTTTTCACTTACATTTTTGTTAAAGTTTCAGTAATTTTAGTTTGTTTTTGTCCTTTTTTTAGGTTTTTTTAAATTTTTTTGTGGCATTTTTAGTTTTCACGCTAATTTTAAAGTTTTAGTGTAAAGTGTTTTATCTTCTTTTTTTGTTTTTGTTTTTATTATTATTTAATATAAATGGGAAGTGTTGCCTTGGCAACTAGCTGAAATAAAACGTTTTTTTATATTTTATTCAGGTAATGTTTATTTTGCTTAAATAAATAAAAAAAATTAAAAATAAATACTTTTAATAAAACGGTGTAGTATTTTAAAATAATAATTAAATATAAAGTTTTAGTGTAAAGTGTTTTTTTTTCCCTTTTTTTTTTATTATTATTTAATATAAATAGGAAGTGTTGCCTTGGCAACTAGTTGAAATAAAACGTTTTTTTAATATTTTATTTCAGGTAATGTTTATTTTGCTTAAATAATAATAATAATAAAAAAAAAACTTTTAATGAAACGGTGTAGTATTTTAAAATAATAACTAAATATAAAGTTTTAGTGTAAAGTGTTTATTTTTTTTATTATTATTTTAAATAAATAAGAAATGTTGCCTTGGCAACTAGGTGAAATAAAAAGTTTTTTATATTTTATTTCAGTTAATGTTTATTTTGATTAAATAAATAAAAAATAAAAAAATACTTTTAATGAAATGGTGTAGTATTTTAAAATAATTAAATATAAAGTTTTAGTGTAAAGTGTTTTTTTTCCTTTTGCCTTTTTTATTATTATTTAATATAAATAAGAAGTGTTGCCTTGGCAACTAGTTGAAATAAAAAGTTTTTAATATTTTATTTCAGGTAATGTTTATTTTGCTTAAATAAAAAATAAATACTTTTAATGAAATGTAGCATTTTAAAACAATTAAATATATAATTGCATTTACAAAATATTTTTTATTAAATATATAAAATTATTACTATTATATAATTATTATTTACTACCTATTGCAGTGGAAAATCATTGTGGGAAATGTTTTAACTTACTGTAAGGTATTGTATTAGGTCACACAAGTACTGTATGCAGTGAACTTCAGCAATAGTATGTGAACATGGCCAGAGTGTGAGTGTTTGTGCGTCTGACTGACCTCGATGACCTGCTTGGAGTCCAACCTGAAGTTGAAGTCGCCGAAGATGAAGTACGGCAGCCGCTCGAAGCGCTGATCCGTGATCCTGCGGAGAGATTGAGACGCACTCGGTCACTGGTGATCATCAGTGCAGGAGCCCCACCTAGTGGACGAGTGAGTGACGGATGATTGACAGCTGGCCTGCTGATGTCACTCGTCCACCGGTGAGGGCCTGCTGATCTGATCTGATCTGATCCAGTGGCTCTCACACTCCGCAGGGCTGATCCTGCGGAGAGATTGAGACGCACTCGGTCACTGGTGATCATCAGTGCAGGAGCCCCACCTAGTGGACGAGTGAGTGACGAATGATTGACAGCTGACCTGATGATGTCACTCGTCCACTGGTGAGGGTTTGTGGGTGTTTTATCTGCTGATTGGTCGATCCAGTTACTCTCTGCGCTCACAGCAAGATTCATGAAGTGCAGAACTCAAGATTCACGCACCTGCAGGTCTCAGCAACCTCTTAAAAACACCTTAAACGAGGGATAATTAACTCCCCATAGCAAATAATTTACTTGAGCGAGTGATGAAGAATTAGGCCAAGCTGGACGAGCGTGTGTGTGTGTGTGTGTGCGTGTGTGTGTGAGAGAGTGAGTGTGAGTGTGTGTGTGCGTGTGTGTGTGAGAGAGTGAGTGTGAGTGTGTGTGTGCGTGTGTGTGTGAGAGAGTGAGTGTGAGTGTGTGTGTGCGTGTGTGTGTGAGAGAGTGAGTGTGAGTGTGTGTGTGCGTGTGTGTGTGAGAGAGTGAGTGTGAGTGTGTGTGTGCGTGTGTGTGTGAGAGAGTGAGTGTGAGTGTGTGTGTGCGTGTGTGTGTGAGAGAGTGAGTGTGAGTGTGTGTGTGCGTGTGTGTGTGAGAGAGTGAGTGTGAGTGTGTGTGTGCGTGTGTGTGTGAGAGAGTGAGTGTGAGTGTGTGTGTGCGTGTGTGTGTGAGAGAGTGAGTGTGAGTGTGTGTGTGCGTGTGTGTGTGAGAGAGTGAGTGTGAGTGTGTGTGTGCGTGTGTGTGTGAGAGAGTGAGTGTGAGTGTGTGTGTGCGTGTGTGTGTGAGAGAGTGAGTGTGAGTGTGTGTGTGCGTGTGTGTGTGAGAGAGTGAGTGTGAGTGTGTGTGTGCGTGTGTGTGTGAGAGAGTGAGTGTGAGTGTGTGTGTGCGTGTGTGTGTGAGAGAGTGAGTGTGAGTGTGTGTGTGCGTGTGTGTGTGAGAGAGTGAGTGTGAGTGTGTGTGTGCGTGTGTGTGTGAGAGAGTGAGTGTGAGTGTGTGTGTGCGTGTGTGTGTGAGAGAGTGAGTGTGAGTGTGTGTGTGCGTGTGTGTGTGAGAGAGTGAGTGTGAGTGTGTGTGTGCGTGTGTGTGTGAGAGAGTGAGTGTGAGTGTGTGTGTGCGTGTGTGTGTGAGAGAGTGAGTGTGAGTGTGTGTGTGCGTGTGTGTGTGAGAGAGTGAGTGTGAGTGTGTGTGTGTGTGTGTGGATTAATGGAAGGAGGATGCTGGGCCGGCTAATCGTTAGGATAAATCTCAGCTCACTCTCAACACCTAATAACAATGTATTTATGGCCCCGTAAAGAGAAGCCTCTCCGCGCTCATAAAACACACTTTAACATCTCTGACGCTTCACTGGAACTCAAACTCACGGCACGACTCCAGATCGACTCGACATG
>NW_015641023.1:127194-129342 GCF_001515625.1 Sinocyclocheilus rhinocerous
CGACTCGACATGAGCTCAAACCAGCTACAGACTGACGGGAGACACATACACTGATGATGATCAATAGATCTGATGCCTTCGGTTCCTGCAAACCTACAGCATCTCTGTGCGGCTCACAGCCAAAAAATGTTTTGTTTTTGTTTATATATATCTATAATATTTATCGTTACTTAATATAAATATAAATATTAATTTATTATTAATTAAATTCCTTTCTAATCAATTATTGTGTGTTTATACACACACACACACACACACACATATATATATATATATATGAGTGGCAGTCAAAAATGACAGATTTTTAAAAATTATTATTATTTCAATAAAATTAATGCACTATATTTTAGTTCGAGAATTGTATTTTTAGGGGATATTATTTTACTAAATTAAATTTATGGAATAGTTATGATCTATTTATTAACTTTTAACCACTTTTTGAGCGCTGACTTAAGTTTGGTCTCTTTAAAGAAAACACTTTAGATTTTTGCAGGTTGTTGCTGAAGTGGAAAAAATTTAAAAAGTGAAAAAAAAATATTATTATGAAAAATGTTTCCAAAAATTAAAATATATATATATTTTTTAAATGAAATATATATTTTCCGAAACATGTTTTACTCTAAAAATCAAAGCCATAAATCTAAAACAAGTTGTGTTCCGAATTTGAGGTTGATATCAAAAAAGTCAGATTTTGTTTGGCTGCAGTACCAAACGCTTCCACTAGATGAAATTTGCTTCCCGTTCGCTTCCAATGCAATCATTTTTGAACATGAACAGCACAAGTGTGGCTATTTTTTTAAGAACCTTTCAAATCATGTCCATTATTATAAGATAAATTATGATAAAAAAAACACAACTAAATGCAAAAATGACCGAAGAGCACCAAAGGGTTAAAAAAAACAACAACAGCTCAGACAGAGAGAGAGAGAGAAGGAGAGACACAGCACTGTGCATAAAGTGAGTGTGAAATGAGAGCGTCTCTCTCTCTCTCTCTGTGTGTGCGGGCGGGCGAGCGAGGGCAGCTTTATCTCAGTAACAGGCGTGTCTAATGCACTGGCCGCCGGGTTTTGTCCTCAGCCCCGAGTCATGAGCAGCGGGTCAGAAGGTAACGCTCTGTTTACACGCTCGTTTACTAAAGCTCTCGCGCTGGGCCCTGACTTTTAGCCCGGCCCCTGGGGGCCCCAGAGTCACGCATTAAACACAGGGACGTCAGGTGGGGGGTCGAGAGACATTCAGACACACTGTAAAAGAGACACAGATACGCTAAAACACTTTAATGAATGCCATGCTTTTACAGGTGGCATCATGTCCAAAATAACTACGATTAGATGTGACACTGCAGGACCCTTTTCACACCAGACAGGAAGAAATCACCTGGCAACCATCCAGAACACCCTAGCAACTTCATCCATATTATATATCCACTATAATATCATTATTTATTTCTATGTAATATTTATTCAACATAATAATTATATTATTTACATTATTCATATAAAATGTATTATTATTATTATTATTATTATTATTCTTTAATTACATTTTTAATTCTGTAAAACACAAAATTTAACACAAAGAAAATATATTTTGTGTCTGTAATGAAATGTATATTTATTTTGTCTGTAGTGAAATGTATATTTTAAAAATATTTTTATTTTTAAAATATTTATATTTCAATTTATATATTAATTCATTATTATTTTTATTTCATTTACTGTATTACATTTTTTATGTTGTAAATAACACACACAAATAAAAAAAAAAAGTGGTAAGCATAAAGGTATATGTGAAAACTTCACAGTGTTATAGTTTGTCCAAAAGCTCTAGTAATGCACATGTAAACTGTGGTCCTTTCTGTCCAGGCCGCTGTGTTTGTGTGTTGTTGGAGACACAAGTGAGGCTCACAAAGCGCCGCGCCGCACTAATGCAGCTTTTGTCCCGCACCGGTGGAGAATCCCGGGAGAATGTTAGCATTCCGGGGAATGTGCTCACTGACGGCCGGCTCAATGGACCACCGGAGGCCTCGGGAATGACCTCTGACCTTCAGAGGTGACCACCCTCTGACTGCTGGCCGTTCACAACATTCCCTCGGAGCTGTCAGGTGTGTGTGTGAGTGTGAGTGTGAGTGTGTGTGTGTGTGTGTGTGTG
>NW_015641023.1:129667-133556 GCF_001515625.1 Sinocyclocheilus rhinocerous
TATATATATATATATATATGTATGTGACCCTGGGGCACAAAACCAGTCATAAGGGTCCATTTTTTGAAATTGAGCATTTTTACATCATCTGAAAGCTGAATAAATAAGCTTTCCATTGATGTATGGTTTGTTATGATATGATAAAAAATCTAAATATTGAGAAAATCATCTTTAAAGTTGTTCAAATGAAGTTCTTAGCAATGCATATTACTAATCAAAAATTAAGTTTTGATATATTTACGGTAGGACATTTACAAAATATCTTCATGGAACATGATCTTTACTTAATATCCTAATGATTTTTGGCATAAAAGAAAAATCAATAATTTTGACCCATACAATGTATTGTTGGCTATTGCTAAGACATATGTTACATATATCACATATGTTTTATAAAATACCGGTTCTTCAGGTCCAGACCGACCCGGGATGCAAAAACAGTCTAGAGATTCTGAATGCATCACGAGGGTTAAAGACGTGATGAATGTGAGGAAAGTGAAACGGGACGAGGTCTGGAGTTATAATGGGCCTGAAAGTCGGTTCCCAACCGGCGCTGAATGACTGCACTGTTGGAGGTAGCGCTGCTTTCTAAAGGCTGCTGAGCTGCATTGTCCTCCTCCATCACAACAGCAGAATAGACTTTACTGGCGGCTGCCAAAAGGTTAGTGGCGCTGCTGAAAAGAGCCCAGCATTATCTGCGTCAGTCAGAGGATTCCTCAACATTCCTCAAGTGTTTATTAGCTGAAGCCATTTGTGCTCAAACACTGATGCTGAGATTTTAAGTTACTATATCAATACTTTTTATCAATACATGCATGTTCACAGTTCTTTGGTGATTTATTTATTTTTTTTGTAATTTTGATGGATTTTATTTTAAAAATATTTTATTTAAATTTTTTATGATTAAATTAAAATGTATGAAAATTTAATTAAAATTAATTTGCTAAAATATTTTCTTAAAGCAGAGATTTAAGTTACTATATCAATACTTTTTATCAATACATGCGTGTTCACAGTTCTTTGGTGATTTATTTATTTTTTTTGTAATTCTGATGGATTTTATTTTAAAAATATTTTATTTAAATTTTTTATGATTTAATTAAAATGTATTAAATTAAATTAAAACGCAATAGCATTAATTAGCTAAAATATTTTCTTAAAGTAGCGACTTTAAGTTAATAGTTCTCTAATTGAATAATAATTGAATCATTCTCGAACCCCTTTGCTCCTAAATATTTAATATATCAATAATTTAACAAAACATTCACATGATCACAATTCTTTGATTTTTCAGTAGATGCTTTAATGTTTTCGTTTTCATTTTAAAATTACTTTATTCATTTACATTTTTTTAATTATTTAATTGAAATAAATGTAAATTAATTTTTTTTTCTTTAAGTACCCGTTGAGATTTTTAAGATGTTAATATATCAATAATTTAATAAAACAGTTATTTGATAATTTTTTTAGTAATGCTTATTTCGATGGTTTTTATTTTACAATTATTTAATTTATTTACATTTTTTGAGGTTTAAATGCAAATTAAATTAAAATTAATTAATATTTAAAAATTTAAATATTTTCTTGAAGTACCCATTCAGATTTTAAGTTAATATTTTAATAATTTAACAAAACATTTTTAAACAAACATTTTTTTAGTAATGCTTGTTTCGATGTTTTTTTTTTATCTAAAAATATTTTTTTTTATTTACAATGGTTTAAATGTAAATTAAAATTAATTAATATTTAATATCTAAAATATTTTCTTGAAGTACCCATTGAGATTTGAATTAAATTTTTAAGCGAGTCAACAAATTAATAATTTTCTTATGTCGGTTAATGATCACATGGCATGCAGGTGAACAAATAAAATGTTTCATCTTTTTAGTAAGCATTTTATTTTGATGGTTTTTAGTTTTAAATCATATCATTTATGATTTAATTAAAATAAATGTAAATTAAAATTAAATTAATTAGCTAAAATATTTTCTCGAAGTACCCCTAGAGATTTTAAGTTAACATTTCAATAACTTAATAATTATCTGAATTAATTTAATTATCTTTTTTAGTGAATATTTTATTTTGACTGCATTTTTTTAAATAAAATGATTTCCTTTTAGGAGCACATTACTTCAGATTGCACGCAACACTTGGGGAACGTAATGTAATCAGAGCAAAACAGGTTTATGAGACTGAAAATCCTGTGAAAATCCTCAATGTAAGCAACCAGAAAGGTCTTTTAAACGTCATCACGGCTGTAACTCAGGTAAATGATGGCCTAATAAAGCCGCTCTCGCCTCTCATTGGACAGAAAGCGAAGGCGTGAGTGGAAAAACATGATCTCTGAGCCGTAATTCATGAGCACTTGATGCATTTCTTCAGAGTGAGCATGCATTTAGCAGATTGTCTCACCTGTCCATCACGAAGCCCAGCGCTTTCTGCCGTGTTCCCGAGTAGACCGACGGACTCTTCTCCCACGCCACCAGGTTCGACGCGTCGTGAAACAGGTGGATGTTCACCAGGTCAAAGGCACTGAGAGAGAAAGCACAGGCGAGGTCACGGGTTCGATCCCCAGTGAATGCATGAACCGATCACATGCTCACCTTCAATGCAATCCAAGCCACTTTGAATAGAAGCGTCATCGAGACAGATATAGATACTTACAAAAACACAAGTGTAATATGTGACCCTGGAGCACAAAACCAGTCATAAGGGTCAATTAATTTATATAATTATATAAATCATTTATATTTACACAAATTATGCATTTTATCTTAATTCATTTAAAAATATATTTTTTAGTACGCATTTAATTTTAATTTGTTGTTATTTTAACTTTTTTTTTTTTTTTATTTAATAAATAACTCCCTGCAGTTCCCTCATGAACTCGTTTGGGAAACCTTGATGTTTTTTTATGCGTGCTTACAATTATTTACACAAAGATGGATGCAAATGAATACCTTCCTAACGCATTATTATATCCTCAGGCTTCACAGAAAGTGAAAGTTTCCAAACCTGAATGTGCTCACTGATTAATATTAATATGTTCTAGTTCTGGATGATGACTGAACTGATCAGAAGTGCTAAAGAAGCAGTAATCAGGTTTAAAGTGACACGATCGCAGCGCGGCGTAACTAAGCCTGTTATTCCTCCGTCACCTTTTCATTACCTTCATCCCTCCTTCTCTCTCTCTCTCTCTCTCTCTCTGTCTATTTTAAATGATTTATTTTTTATTAAAACAAAATATTTTATAGTGTTAGAATAGAGCTGCAGGTCTCCGTGACTCCCTGATGAAGAAGCTCCTGTTTACTTCATTAAATCTCTTCTTTTGCATTAGTTTGTGATTTTTTTGGCTGTGCACCTGTCTGAAAGGTTGTTTTCTTGGATGTGAGCACGCTACGTCTGTTTGTAATGGTGTTAGTTCTGTGCTCTTCTACTCAGCCTCATGCTGTTGTACATGATATGATCAGTTAGTAACCGTGAGAACTGAAGCCTTCAGCCACAGATATAAAGTCTCTCTGTGAAGCCGGACTGATCTGGTTTGGGTAGTTTAGGAGGTTTAGGACAGAGATGAACTCACCAGTCAGCCAGCGCCCATCGGGTTCGGATGAAGCCTTTTCTGGACCATTTACTCTGCAGGAAGAGAAAAGCCATCAGTACAGAGACACATGTCGACTAAATCACATCCCTTCATCCACTGCATTCACCTGCAGACAAATACATTCATGTGATCATTCTTTTGGAAAGGAACCATGCCGCAAGATGACAGATGATTCTGTGCTACTGATCGCTTCTGAACCAGTGAAAAATGTTTTATTTTTCCAGTTTTGACCAGAATAAAATTAAAACTAAAAGAAAAAAAAAATTAAATATATATAAATAGAAATAT
>NW_015641023.1:133662-144047 GCF_001515625.1 Sinocyclocheilus rhinocerous
GGTCAATCTCATCCGCTGACCCTCTGCAGCGTCTCATATACAACAGCGCAGCTGCTCTCACATAAACACACAAACACTGGCTGAGTAATAACTAATAAACAGCAGCCGTGATTGATGAAGATCGGTCTCGGCTCAGATTAAACAAGATATCATGCTCTTCTGAGAGACATTTCACTCGAAACCAACTGAATCAGACAGATTTCACATCCGATTCGGTTCAGGGCTGGAAGTGAATCACAATAATGGGCTGGGATTCATTTTTGAGGTTAAAATTTGAAGAAAACAAAAAGTTTTTTTCAATTTCATGCATGAAAAAGACATTATTTAAGGTTTAACTGAACTCAACTGTCGAATTACAACAGAAATATATTACTGTAGTATGCTGAATTATATTTATGAATTATAATAAAACAAGATCAAATTAGATCAAATCAAACAAAATGATAAAAAAAATACTATTATAATAATATTAGAAAATAAGATAAGGTTAAAACTAAGACAACTAAAATAAAATAAAAATGTTATAACATTCTAATAAAATAAGATTAAATTATTTAAAAGAAAAGAAAAAAATGAATAGTAATATTAATAATAAAATTAAGATAAAATATGATTAGTAAAAAATTTAATAAATAAACTAAATAACATTATAAATAAAAAAATTAAAAAGAATAAAAAGAATATAATATTTCATTATAATAAAACAAGATTAAATTAGTTAAAATAAAATTAAATAATTAAGATAAAATTAAATTGGTCAAAATAAAACAAAAAATTTAATTAAATATTCAAATATATTAGAGAATAAACAAAAATAAAATAAAACTGATATAATGTTACATTATAATAAAACAATAAATAAAAATAACGGTGTAAATGGAAAGTGGACTGAGGCCTGTTCAGAACTCAAATGGTCCAAATGAGATCTGAGCTCACTTTAAATCCAGTGAGTGTAAATCAACTTAACAGTTTAGCAAGTACTTCCTGTCACTGTTCTGAAATCAAATATACTGCAAAAGACACTGACCGAAAGCTTCTTTTACACAAATAATCAACCGCAGCACCTTCATGACGACTGAAGGCCTGCGGATAAGCTACCTGATTAACCGCAGCAACATGACAAAACCCATCAGCTCCACCTTTCACAAGCAGCGCCTGTTGTTCTGTCCGCTTCGCTCTTATTCAGCGTTTCAATTAATATTGTGCCGCTGACTGGAGCAGCACTTAAAGCCATAACTCACAGACGGGACGGGCCGGGTCACGCGCTCATTACACAAACCCAGTGAAGATCAGGCTTCTGTCGAGTCAAGGGTACAAACACACACCACGCAGCTGGCTCGCTTCTGATTGGCTGCTGGTGAAACCGCCGGCTGTCAATCAAACGGGGAGCGCAGGTCGAGAAGATGCAAGGAATCGACTGAAGTTTTATTTTATTTTATTTTATTTTATTTTGTTTTGTTTTGTTTTGTTTTGTTTTGTTTTGTTTTGTTTTGTTTTATTTGCAGTGACCCATCCACAAGCTGCAGATAGTTAATTCAGTTTTTATTTTATTTTTTTCTTTATTTTGCATCTCACGTAAATGTAAACTGATTTAAGAACACAATATTTATGACTTTAAGACTCTGCTTCAATGCAAGAGCGTTTTAGGCCTTAGTTTGTGGAAGTTAGACTTTTAAAGACCCGCAGAAACCCTGACTGGTCGATGCACAGAACAAACGCTTGCGACAGCATCTCATGTGAAGCCAGCGTTCACTTCTCAGGACACTCAGTAAATTCTGTGATTTCTCCAAACAGCACACAGACTGCAGCGCAGCCGCCGCTAATAGGATTCTTTAGAGAGGCAGATGGATGGCGAATCCGAGCGGTTTCATCTACTAAAAGACAGCATAAATCACGGGCTGAAGCCGAGGTTATCGCCAGCCTCACGAGAAACCTGCATTAAAGCATTAGTGAAATGAATTCATCTTTCATAAGAGGCTGCAGCCGTATCTGTGATCTACGATAACAAGCAATTTCTCACTACTGAGAAAGCCCTTGATAGACTACACAAATCTGCTGCTTTAAACGGCCCGGCATTATGTGGAGCGCTGCTCTCCGGAGATTCATGAGCGCGTAAATCAATGCATCGCAAACTTTTCTGCCTCTGTTTTCTCTCTTCTGTAAACGTCATTGTTTTCTCATCAGCGTCGTGCGCTGGAAGCCGGCAGCGGCGCGTGAAAGGCCAGCGCGCTGCTTGTGCATATAGTGTGAGAGACGGATGTGAGCGCAGGATCCAGCTGACACACGCTCTTTATTACTACAGCAGATATGCAGTAAACTCACAGCTAGCATGCTCCAAACACAACCAAAACAAGAGTTCATTTAGCTGACTATCAGTGAGCAGTACAAAAACATTTAACCCTAAAACTGACTACATCTGAATACTTTTCATATCAAAAAGTACCAAAGCAGTAAGCTTATTGTGATTATTGGATGGTAGGAGCTACGAATAACGTCGCGTGAAGTTCTGTCCAGCATGAAATTGAGATAGATTAAAAACAAGAAAATAGAAAAATGTGCGCAGAATTTCTGTGCATAACTACTCCAATGTTCCATTGATTTGTGTGTTTCAAACATCTTTAAAGCCAATATAATGCAGATAGATGTATACACAGAAATACAGTAAAAACTGCTGAAATGAAAATCAAAGGCCCCCAATATTGGATATTTAATTTAGTGTTTCTGCAGTAATTCTGACAAAGCTGCTCGTTTTCTGAGAGAAACTGGGAGTGTCACTATATTAATTAACCTCAAGTCCGTTTGTGATTGCAGAAGTTTCAAGAACTGTGTGTTAAATAAAACCAATTGTTATTGAGGAAAACAATATATTGAAATGATTTCATTCAGGATCTCAATTTCAGTTTTCGGTTATTTTATTTTCATTTTATTTTATTATTATTAAATAAGTCATTTTTAAATTATTATATTGTTTTCATTTTATAATTTTCAATTAAATTATTTATTTTAAAATTATTTTTATTTTTAAAATAAATTATTTTTAAATTATTATTCATTTAAATAAGTTATTTTTATTTTCATTTTATTATTAAATAAGTTATTTTTGAATTATTATTTTATTTTAATTTTATTATTTTCAATTAAATTATGTATTAATTAATTTATTTTTAATTAATTATTTATTTTTAAATTAAACCAAATTAAGCAGGGATGCCATATTCAGGGCTGTAATGATTTAAGACCGAAGCACTGAAAAACTCCTATCAGTCAAGCTCTCATCTGGACGTCAGGGAGATGTTTTCCTCTCAATATGAGCCTGAGATTAAAGCATCCAGAGCTTCATGTGAGAAACGTGACTGAAGCAGACACAGCACAGAATGACGCACCTCAGGGAAATAGTCTTGAGGAAACTTCTCCTTCTCCAGCATGGCTGCGCTTGGAAGAGCGTCCGAACACACCTCCTTCCCAACCACCTTCCTGAACTTCTTGGCTGTGTGAAGGAAAACGAGGAGGAATAAAACAGCCCCGATGAACATGCAAACATGCAGAGCGTTCAGAGATGATTATCAGAGGAAGAGCGCTCAGGGCAACTGCGCCACCTACTGCTCACACACACACACACACAAACCAGACACCGCAGGGAGTTTCTTCACATTATATCTGATTTTACGTTCTGATGCACACTGGAATATTGCAATATTTTAAATGAATAAAAATTACAGCCTTTCAAAGCTCAACAGAGAATATAAGAGCATCTTTTCTCTGTGTGTATAGAGAAAGAGAGATGGGGAAACTATTATTTATTTTTGTTAAACTATATAAAATCTCGTTAGTATAACACATTCATTCGGTTGCTGCACTTGAATTTACTTTTGAGTTTTTGTGTAATTCTTGTTATTCTGAAAGATGATTCCCATTACAAAAATCTAGAGATTTTTAAGCATGATGATTATAAATATTTTTACATTTATATCAGCATAATTTAAACAAATATAAAACCAAAAGGAAAAAGAAAAAAAAAAGAGCTTAAATGCATTAAAATTATTTAAAAAAAAATAATAATATTAAGGTAATAAAAATATATACGTATTTATTTATTAAAATAATTTTTAACTACATAAAATCTCATGGCTATAATGCATCTGGATGCTTTTACTTGAGTTTTTGTGCGATTACCACAATAGTAATTTTTACTATAATCATTATTTTTTACATTTATATCGGCATAAATTAATTGCTCATAAATGAATCAGTCACTAACATGATGTTTAAATACTTTAATACTTTTTTTTTTGTTTTTGTGGAAATGCACTTTGCTGTATAAAATAATGTCACAATGGAAAACACTTTAACGCTCCTAAAATGTTCTTTTTCTTTGAATATCTCGTGGGTTTGCGGTGAAATCTGATCTGGCGTGAGATTTGCTCAGGTTTTGTTTGATGGAGAGCGTGATTACGGCCATCATGTGGGAGATATCGTGGTCTTTAAGAGCTCCGGGTTTGAGCGGGGCTAATGCTCACACCGCTGTAATGGGAGTGGCTTTAATTAGTGTGACCTTCGGGACACGCGACCTCTGACCCCCACCGCTGATGAGGTCACCGCTAACTGTCCAATAGCTTGAGTGCACTATTACCACAGGCTGAAATCTCATGAATTAAATCCTAATATTAATAAGCATTACTGTTTCCTATCGGTCACTCCATCTTAGCATGTTTTATGGCTTCTGAAACAACCTTGACCGCGCCGGATCTGATGGGATTGATGGCACGCCGTATTAAAGGGACACACGTACCTTTGAAATCAAACTGCTGGATGTTTTTCAAGGATTCGTGGATGAAGTAGCAACATCCCAGTGCCTGAAAGACAAAGAGAGAGAGAAATTACTCAACACAGAAACGTGTGTTTCCTTCATGTTTCTGTCTTCTTCTGAGCTGAATATGTGCATCTGTCGGATTTCTTCACCTGTTTTGTGAAAATGGTGGTCGACCGATATATCGGCTGATATTTGGCATTTTTATTATCTGGCATTTTTATTATCTGGTGGCTGATATATCGGACTTTTATTTTGAAATAGATTTAATTTCTGCAGTTGTTATGCATGTGTTTTTACTCTTTTTAAATTCAATATTGTGATACCATACATATTGGCTTTACATCGGCCATCAGCTGCCAAGATATCGGTCATCAAAAAAATCCATATCGGTTGACCAAT
Source organism: Sinocyclocheilus rhinocerous (assembly GCF_001515625.1). Classification (NCBI taxonomy): domain Eukaryota; kingdom Metazoa; phylum Chordata; class Actinopteri; order Cypriniformes; family Cyprinidae; genus Sinocyclocheilus; species Sinocyclocheilus rhinocerous. Next base: position 138,872 of record NW_015641023.1, read on the forward strand.
ACTTAGTAATGTCACAAATACATCTAAAAACATCATATTGAATCTGTTCTGATTGAATTTCAGCAATTGTTATGCATACGTTTTTAAAATTTTTTAATTAAATATTGTGATTTCATAAATATCGGTCATCGGCCATTAGATATCGGTCATCAAAAAAATCCATATCGGTTGACCAATACTTAGTAATGTCACAAATACATCTAAAAACATCATATTGAATATGTTTTGATAGAATTTCAGCAATTGTTATGCAAACGTTTTTACATTTTTTAAATGAAATATTGTGATATCGGATACATAGGTATCCGATACCAATAGATATCGGCCAACAAAAAAAATGAAAAAATCCATATCGGTTAACCACTACTTAGTAAAGTAGCAAAAATACATCTAAATAAATCTATTTTGAAATAGATTTAATTTCAGCAAATGCTATGCATGTGTTTTTACTTGTTAAAATTAAATTTTTTGATATCTTATATATCGGCTTTATATCGGCCATCAAGATATCGACAACAAAAAACCCATATCAGCCAACCACTACTTAGTAAAGTAGCAAAAACATCGAAAACCAGCTGAAATGAGCACTTTTATTACTGTCGGGTCAATAATGCATCATTGTAGTGAGATTTCCCAGCAGATACGGTCTGTAGAATCAAGTGATGTCAGTCGTGTTTCATAAGTTCATGTGTTTATGTAAAACCCAACACCACAAAAGAGCACAAACTTGCTCTTATGAATATGAAGGAAAGGCCTCTTTTCTTATGTAACGAGTTCACGGCGCTCAAATATAACATGTAAATTATAGCCAGAGCCGATTCTGTCAAAGCGCTCGATCTGAGCCGCTCAAAGCAGCACAGTCAGAGTTTAGCATGACCAAAGATTTACTTCAATAGGATTATATTCTTAATTTTTACCGAACAATCAGACGGTTTCTGTGTCTGTCGACGGCCCAAACAAACGGAGCCCGCAGGCGTAAGGCGCCGGGGATTTGATGCGGTTCACAGTTCACTAACTGCTTTTCTGAGGGGCTTTTGCACCTCCAGTCCTCAAGTTGGACTAAAAAGAGCAAAACCTGCTTCCTGTCCGCTCAGGGCTCAATGCAGCGGCCCAAAACTGTGGGCTAAAGCTCTCAATAGTGTCTAAAGACGCGGAGAGACGCTCAGGAGTCATGGGAGACGGACGTCCCGGCATCAGCGAATACAAACGCTCAGAGAATACAGTTAGGAAGCAAGAAAAGAGCACAATAGAACTGGTTAGAGACGGACTGAATGGCCATCTGACGCTCTCAGGTTCTCACTGCTTCACTGATCTTCACACATATGTGACCCTGGAGCACAAGACCAGTCATAAGGGTCCATTTTTTAAAATTGAGATTTATACATCATAAACTGAAAGCAGAATAAATAATATTTCCATTGATGTATGGTTTGTTAGGATAGGACAATATATGGCTGAGATATTAGCGGCCCGCAATTAATCCATTTGTCCCGCGCAGTGACAGACTCCAAATATTAATTGGAGCCGGACGGCGCTGACACGAAACTCTTATCTTTTAAGCGGCGCTTTACAATGGCCAGTGTCAAGCGTATGTTTGTCACGTCCAGCGTTATTGATTACCTGCCAGATTCACTCCAAATAATTAAAAGTGTATTTTACATATTTATAAAGCGGACTGTCACGGGCGCTACTTAATTTTCCATTAGTAAAATGCACTCTGTTAAATGCGCAGCGCGGGCCGGACGAGGAAATGAGTAATCGCCGTAATTGCAGACAGAAAGACAATAACTGAGCCATAAAGGCAGATTTTATTGGCCGCTCTGACAGCGGAGGTCTCTAACCCGGGTTTGGACCGGACCGAACAGAACCAGGACGATAAGTCAAGTAAACAAGTACATCCTCTATGCAGGGTTATTAGAACTAAAACTACAATTAAAACCATATAAAAAAAAAAATTTCAAAATTAAGTTTCAATAAAATAACATAATATAAATAATAATAACAATATATATATATATATATATATATATAAACTTTGTTTCTCATTTTTGTTTAGTTTAACATTAATACTTGTATTTTTAAAAACTACATAAACATAAAAAAAAAATACCAATATATTTAATTTTAATACAAATTAAAAAATATATATTGTTTTTTTTTTTAAATGTTTATAAAAAATGCACAAATAATTACTAAAACTTAAACTGAAATTATAGTGAAAACAGAAAACATTAAAATAAAATAAAATTCAAAATATTAACAAAAAATTATTTTATTTCAGCTAGTTGCCAGCATCTCATTATTTTTGCATAGTTTTGAATTTACATACTAAAATAACTACATGTAATACATTTAAAAATTAATTAAAACTACATACATGCATATTTTAAAAATAAATTACAAATATATTATCTTTACATTTGTAATAAAAATTACAAAGAAAAAAAATATAAAAAGAAAATCCATTTCAAAACATTAACAAAAACTATAATAGAACTAATAGTAATTAAAACTATATTTATTAGTCTTTAGCCAATGACTAATAACCTTTAGCTTAATAAAATACAAATAACTACATCTAATAAAATACAAAATAATAAAAAATAAACAATTTTCTTTAAATAAAAATATAAATAAATATTTTTAATTTGTAATAAAAATCACTAAAACTAAACTAAAAATAAAGTGAAAACAGAAAAATTAAGTCGAAATAATCAAAAACTGTAATAGAACTAACAGTTATTAAAAATGTAACACCCCACATGAATATTTAGTGCAGGCTTGAGTCAGTCACCATAGTTTTCCTGTAAGATCTGCAGTGAGACGACCTGAAGCACATAGAAAACCATGAATCATCTTCAACATTTGCACTAAAACAATATCATCGCAAGAGTAAAATGCAGCTGAAGGCCTTCAGACGAGACACAGGCTGAGCTCCGCGGCACGAATCCACTGACCTTTCATGGATTTTCTGCGGTGGCTTTGAAAAATGAGCCATAAAGCAAACATAAAAGTGGTCATTTTTCCACAGCGGTCAGACCTTGATTCCTCTGAGAGTGTGACCGGTGTGTGTGAGGATGAGCCACCAGACACTCATCATGTGTGAAGAGAGTCATCACACGTGTGTGTGTGTCACGGCAGATCTCGAGTGTGTGTGTGTGTGTGTGTGTGTGCGTGCGTGCGTGAGTGTGTGTGTGCGTGTGAGTGAAGGAGTGTGTGTGTTTAAAGCTCATTAATATGAAAATGGCGGACCGGGGGTTCATGTCGCTCGGTTTTGAGCGTCTCTGGCTGCTTCTCTCATTATTTTAAAATCTTCCAAAACGCGGCCGGCGCGCTTCAATGATTGATCTGCAAACCGCTGATTGCATTTCCCATTTTTGCAGAAAACGTTACGGATAGATCTAAACAAAGCGTAATTGGCCGATCCGGACCTGCCAACAATCCGGTCCGTTCCCAAGGTTGGCCGCCTCGCTGGGGAAATATCGTGCATTAATTTCATTTAGCCTCCCTCCCGACATCCAACAGTGGAAGTTAATTAAATTGCTTGTCCATTGTGTTCATCCACTTACAAAGTTAATGATATTGTGCGGCGGATTAAAGAGCATTTTATAAAGCGCGCTGGATGAGAGCTGGCAGACTCTACAAGGGCCGCTTGAACCCTGTCCGTCCCCGGGGCCCGATGCTCCTGTAATTAGCGGTGAAATGGATGCTTCCGTTTGCCAAACTCCTGCCAAGATCATCATTGAGCGGCATAGCCTCTAACCCGCTCGCTCACCGCGTCTAACGCAATAAAACCATCACGCCAATGACATTCAGCAGCAACAACACACACACGGACCCGAGACTCCCATCCGGAAAACACACGATCCAGTCAGAAACGTGGAACTTACTGGACAATGTCACGGAGCTTGGGGAATTTTGGATGAATAAATCAAAAGTAGGGCTGAACACCTCATCAAAGTGCAATATGAACTAGTGTTGCTGAATATTAAAGTGCAAAAAGAAAAATCTTCATTTCATAAATCCACAGAAACTTGAAGGTCTTCACAGCAATACACAGTCAAAAAAAAAGATTGGCTTAACTTGAAGAAATTGTGACATTACAATTGTACAGTAGAATGTGCTTCTCAAAATAATGATAATAACAATAATAAAACTTCATTATTTTAAGGAATAATCACACAATTTCCTTCTATGTTTCAATTTTAACAGTAAACCTCTGCTGTGCAACACTTTGTTTGCTAAAAAAACAAAACAAGGATTTGTGTAATTTTCATTTGATTAAAAGATGAATTAGACCGTTAAAGTTTCATGACTTCATTTGATTGACAGAAAAATGTAACTACACAACAGATTTTCTTTAAAAAAGAAAAAAAAAGAACGGGGCCCGATTACTGAAAAAAATTCAAATAAATAATAATAATAATCATTTGTTTTATGAATTCAGTTGATTAGACAGTCTTTTTTAATTATTAAAATTTCATTAAACCATTTCAATGGAATCCAGAAAATTATAAACAGAAAACACAGTACTTGGCAAAAAAATAAAATAATTGAGAGACAATAAAATTTCATAGGGACCTAAAAATGTAATTTTTCTTTAACTTGAATAAATTGTTGAATTGTCTGTTTCATGATTTCAATGAATTATTCTAAAATCACTATTCCTAAAACTTGACCATTAAAACACAGTCAAGAAAAATTAAAATAGAAAAATAATTGGAATCATGAAAAATTAAAACAGAAAAAAAAATGGAATTTGGAAAAAATAAAACATTTCATAGAGCCCTAAAATGTAATTTTTGTTCAACTTTTTTTTACATTTATGTTAAAGTGTAAGTTTCACGATTTCAATTAATTATACATGCTTTTTGATTACTAATATTTAACTAAGACAAAAAAATAATAATTTTAAGAAAAAAAATCATAATCCAGAAAATTTTAAATGAAAATTTAAAAAAAACAAAAAAACAATAATAAAACAGAATTTGGGGAGAAAAAAATTCATAAGGCCCTAAAAATGCAATTTTTGTTAAAATTTCATATAGCAAATTTTAATTTCATAATTGGACATTTCAAATGCTTTTTGAGGGGGGTGAGGAAGAATTAGGGAAAAAAATTAAAAAATAAAACAGAATATGGGGGGAAACAATAAAATTGAATTGGGGGGGGTTGA
>NW_015641023.1:144102-145930 GCF_001515625.1 Sinocyclocheilus rhinocerous
TAAATTCGTGGTCGTATCTCACATGATCAGGTTAAGAGAAGCTTCAGTGGTCTCTCTGCAACTTTATTGGACTAATTTCTCGTCTGACGTCTCAAAGACTTGAGACATTAAACGTCTCATTCATATTCTGTTTTGTTAATATACCACGATCCGTCAGAGCGCATAAAAATCAGCACTTTTCTTAAACGCAGTACCTTCTGCTCATACTGCGTCGCATGAGGTAAACGGATTCGATTAGTAAAGTGCACGACGATGTATTTGCTTGAAAATGCAATGTTTTAAAGCATCCCAGAAGTGCTTTATTTGTGCATGCAACTTTCTCTACGACTCTGTTTTCATAAAGATGCATGACCGAAGAGAAGAAACACAGGTTTCCAGCGTTTGCCTCTGCAAAGGCAAGGTTTCCTGAAGTGAGCATGTAGTGCTCGGCTAATCGGATCATCTTCTGAACAGCCACGTACATGATAAACATTGTCCGCGTTATTAGATTTGCACACAAAAAACGTCAAACCCGAACAATTCAGGCCTCCATTACTAATTAAACCACGGCGCGCGCTCGTTCTCATGCACCATCATTTAATCGTTTCAGATGCCAATGATAAAACGCCTTAATACACTTACGCTCATTAATGTAAATCATATTCCACTATAGATGTCCAATAATTAAAAAGAATATTTCTCCGTTTTAGAAAGGCATCCTCATTAGATAGAGACTCTTTCAGAGCGGATCGCTCCGCAGAACGATCGATTTCTCTTTATTCCCCACGCATGAAAATATTGTTAATGTTGACGTTGAACGTTCATCAATCTAGATTATCGTGCTCTTTAATATCTGGCCGGTTCCTGTGATCGTTCTTTATGCATCTGATTGGATTATGAGCGTTCGGCAGACGTGATTGGATGTGACTGCGCCGAGTCTTACAAAAGAGACACAAGGACACCAACTCTAACCAACTTCTACTTCTAATCTGCTTTAAAAGACGCACACATCACGTCATGTTCATCGTGAGATCGCCAGAGGCGTGCAACATTAGGAACTGAATTGAGAACGACTGCGAATGTGAATTGAGTTTAAAGACAGGATGCAGAATCGCAATTCAAATTAAATTAAATTAAATTGTAACAACTTGGATATTTAAGTTTATTAAAGGTTTATTAAAGGTCTGACTGAGAGTTTTAGAAGAAAGTTTTAAAACATTTTAAAGAATTTACAGACAAAGAAAATTATATATACTATCTGAAAAATTCACGTAAATGAACAGACAATTAAGAAAATAAGTAAATAATGAAAATAACATTACATAAATAAGTAATCAAGACTTAATAAATAAATAAATAGGTAGGTAGGTAAATATGTAAATAAGTACAGATGTAAACGTTAATAAATGATTAGATACTTTTTAGAAATAAGCTTTAAAAGATTTTAAAGTTTGCAAATGTATAGGCCTCATGGACAAAAAGAATGATAGATCTCTAATATGTAAAAATAAAGCAAGCAAATAAATAAACAATGAGCAAATGAGTAAATAAATAAAGAAATTGAGTAAATAAATCCGTTAATAGACCAATTTAGAGGAGACGTCACAGTTACGTCACTTGCAGCTGCGCGCGCACAGTGGTTGCAGAAAAACACTGGGAACAAGTGGAGGTAAATGGGTAAAATCCATGGAATAAAAGAAAAAAATATTTTTGTGCCTTTTGATGTCAAGATCGGAATGCAAATAATTTTTATAGAATACTGTCGTCAAAGACGCCATTTGAAGCTAAACGCAGACGTTTAAACGGACAGACTATGGATGAAACCTGCTATGATTACCCTACTTTTAAA
>NW_015641023.1:146146-158098 GCF_001515625.1 Sinocyclocheilus rhinocerous
GTAAATTAAATAAATAAATGAAGTAAATGATTAAATAACTTTTGGATTTTTTATGTTTTTTTTTACTTTTTTTGGAAAAGATTTCAAAGTTTGAGAAATTATAACCTTTATGAACAAAAATAAATAATAAATATATACTATGTAGAAATAAATTAAAGTAAATAAACAGAATATTAAGAAAATAAGCAAATAAATCTAATAGGTAAGTAAATAATGAAATAAGCTATTAAGAAAGCAATATTATATAAATAAGTAATCAAATAAATAAAGTAAATAAATAGGTAAATAAACAATTAAAGATGTAAATGAAGTAAAATATTAAATAACTTTTGTATTAAATTAATTAATTTACTTCAATCAAATTGAAGTAAATTAATAGACAATTAAGAAAATAAATAAATCCAATAAATAAATAATTAAATAGACAATTAAGAAAATAACAGTATATAAATAAGAAATCAGATTAGGATTTAAATAAATAAATATACTCATAAACAACAAGACAAAAGTACTGAGGAATATATGTATTTTTTTGCAGTGCAGACAACATTTAATGCCATGACTTTATGAATGAATGAGGCATTTATATCATTTATATGGCATTTATATTTATGAGATTTGAGATTTTGTGGAAGGGTGAATTAGGACTTTTTAAGACCCGCAGAACGTGACAACATGCCCCGCTCCCCATAACAGCGTAAAATGAAGGCGTTTCAGTGACGGAAGTCAATCAAACGAGCCCCAAGCGAGGGGAGGCGCTTTCATCGAGCGCAGAGATGCTGGGGAACAAAGCTCAGCAGAAAAGCCGCGAGTGTTTTGAGAGCACAGAGCCGTGAAGCTTTAGCCGCTCGCCCATTCTTTGTCTTTATGTGAAAGCGAGTGGCTGCCGATGATGTGTTATGTAAAGTCGGTGGGATCCGCTGCGTGCGGCTTAGTTACAGCTCAGTGCATCAGCGCATGGAAACGCTGCTCTTCTCACATCGTCCAGTCACGGCCTGGCTTGTGCAGTAATAATGACATGCAGCGGGCTTTTCACAACACAAACGCTCCTTTAGTTTATCGGGAACGTCCGGTGAAAGAAGATCAAGAGCGCCGTTGAGAGGGAAGGTTGTGTTTTCAAAATAAAAGAAAACAGAGAGAGAGCAAAGGATCATGGGATTACAGCGGGCAGAATCCAAGACTGACAGAAACACAGAAAAACTTCCTGCAACTTCAACACAACTTCCTGTTCAATATTCTATTCAGAACTGAATTTAAAATGCTTGTTAAATGTATCTGTATTTTTTTTTTCTTTCTATTTATTTATTTGTTCGTTTTTCTATTTATTTACAAGGTTTTGTTTTTTTCTTTTTTATCTGTCATATTAAAGTCGGTGGGATCCGCTGCGTGCGGCTTAGTTACAGCTCAGTGCATCAGCGCATGGAAACGCTGCTCTTCTCACATCGTCCAGTCACGGCCTGGCTTGTGCAGTAATAATGACATGCAGCGGGCTTTTCACAACACAAACGCTCCTTTAGTTTATCGGGAACGTCCGGTGAAAGAAGATCAAGAGCGCCGTTGAGAGGGAAGGTTGTGTTTTCAAAATAAAAGAAAACAGAGAGAGAGCAAAGGATCATGGGATTACAGCGGGCAGAATCCAAGACTGACAGAAACACAGAAAAACTTCCTGCAACTTCAACACAACTTCCTGTTCAATATTCTATTCAGAACTGAATTTAAAATGCTTGTTAAATGTATCTGTATTTTTTTTTTCTTTCTATTTATTTATTTGTTCGTTTTTCTATTTATTTACAAGGTTTTGTTTTTTTCTTTTTTATCTGTCATATCCCATCTCCTTTGTATAATTATAAATTCATACACGCACACATACATAAATGCTTTTTAAACTACAATTCAATTCCTGAATATGAATTCAGTTTGAATTAGTGAAGCAAACGGTGCAGAATATTTCACTTATTTATTTATTTTATAATTTACCTATTCATTTTTAATCATTTCTATTTGTTTGCATTTTTAGTTATTTATTTTTATTATTTCTATTTTTAAAATTAATTTTTTTATTTATCTTGTATTTCTTTATTTCATTTAATTTGAGAAAAATGCTAAAAAATTATCGGCATGTCAAATACTGACACAAACTCAATTATCTTTATGACAATCCACCAAAATAAAAGTCTGGTTAAGATGAAAAATGTACGACATTAATAGAATAGAATAGAACAGAATAGAATTTAATAATAGGTTATAGATTTATTTTTAATGAATATCATACCGGAGATTTTTACATCAAAGTTTTAATTCATACAGTGAAGTTCTGTTGTGCAGCACTTTATTTAAAAAAAATAAACAAATAAAAAATTTTTATTGTAACTTAGATGTTACATTTTCTCTTTATTATATTTTAAAAGACATTAAAATAAGTTTTATGAATTTATTAGACATACAGTTTAAATGAGAAACAAACAAACGAAGATGAAAAACACACAATTTGGAACAAAACGGAATTTTGAAATAAATAAATAAAAAAACGAACGCTCTCAGAGAAGTTGCATCTCTAAATGCGGCCCCTAAAATAGATCTCGACCAGTTGACCTCAGATCCACGAGTTTGAGTCTCATCTGTTTCTCCATTAACCAGTTCATTTGACAAATAAGTGTCTTAAGATGTTCCAGTGAATGTCACACAAAACACAGCGTGTGGGAGCGACCAGAGAGCCTTCATCTGCACAAACGCTTAACATCGAGAAGCTGAATCTAACTAAAGGAGCATAACATCCAATCTAATTACACAGGTCTTTAATGAGTTTCTAATTGGCCGATGGGCTCCGAACACAAGCGAAGCATTCAGAAAACCGAGCATGTGGACTGGAGTTTCCTTTCTCTGTGTTATGTTTGCTTTATGGCTTCATGAGCGAGTCTTTCTGAAGGTTTCTGGACCAGGTGCTGCGATGAAACGCGTTCAGAGCAGATAAACAACGTTCCTTTACCGTCCATCACATGATTAATATCCAAATACTCCAAAAGCTCCACATGAACATCACAGATGAAGCTGCTGAACTCAAAGACCTTCAGCATTTAACAGACTGAAGATCCCAGAGATCTGCCTACATTTACACTCTCTCTTTCTCTTCATTCTGTAGCTGAAACTATTCAACTCACATGTGGCCTCTAAAACCTTGTTTTCGAAGTGGTCATCAAAGTTTGTTTAATGCACAAATAGTCCAAAATAAAAATAGATAAATAAAACTCGAAAGGACGGAAAGAAAGAAACAAAGAAATAAAAAAAATAATGATTAAAAAATAATTAAAAATAAATTACAAATAAACTGATTAAAATGAATAAATAATAAAAATACATAAATAAAACTCAAAATGAAAGAAATAAATACAAGATAAAGTAAAAAAAATATTTAAAATTACTTAAAATAATTATAAATTAATAAAAAAATTAAAATAGCTACAAATAAATACAAATTATTAAAAATAAACAAACTAAAAACTCAAAAAAAGAAAGAAAGAAAGACATTAAAAAATACAAGATAAATAAATAAAACATTTAATTTTAAAATATAAATAAATAAAAATAAATCAATAATTAAACACAAATCAATTAAAATGATTAAATAATAAAAATACATAAATAAAACTCAAAATGAAAGAAAGAAATACAAGATAAATAAGTAAAAAAAAAAATTAAATTATTTTAAATAATTATAAATTAATTAAAAAAAAATAGCTACAAATAAATACAAAATTATTAAAAATAAACAAACTAAAAACTCAAAAGAAAGAAAGAAAGAAAGTATGTCTAATGCGTACAGTCAGTCACACTGAATATGGACATGTCGAAACACAGTCGTTAAAAATTCTTATAAAACACAAATAAAACTCCTGAAAATGTCCACAGGTTTATGAAATATCTGTCATCACCTTCATCCTCTCCTCGTTCCTGCCTGAACTCTCTGACCTTGAAGACACTGGATTCATTTTCCTGAAGAAAATCAATGGAGGCCAAACCCTCGCCGGACACCAGAAACAAACACAGTCTTCATCTTCATGAGCTTCACTTAAGAGCCTGTGCATCTTTAACACGAGAGCCAGATCATTCAGTGACACGATGAGCGTTTGCTGAAGAATTATCACAAAATCACAGCAGACACAACGGCCGTCACGACTGCAGATCACAAACACATTTATAATGTGCAAACAGAAACAGAACAATTATGCTGTTAGAATTAATTCTGTTTCAGATCAGAACTACAGCGCAGGCAGAATATAAAGCACTGATGACCTACAGAAACGCTGAGATCTGACAAATGTCATATAAATATTAAAGATTGCATTACAATTATTTAGAATATTTAAAAAATCAAATATAAATGTATTAGAAAGAAAGAAATGTACAAGAAAGAAAAAAGACAGATAATAGAAAATAAATTAAGAACTAAATAAATTTTTAAAAAATCAAGATAGAAAAACAAAAATAAAACTATGAAAGAAAGAAAGAAAGAACACAAGATAGATAAGTAAAAAAACAAAGAATACAAATAATTAAAAATAAATACATAGTAAAAAATAAAAATACATGAAAAATAAGTAAAACTTATTAAACAAAAAGAAAAAAAGAAAAGAAAAGAAAAGAGGGCTGGTGGTGTATCTGTTAATTCTGTTAAGTGGTGGTTGTGGGTTACAGGTTCATGTAAATGTGCCGCTGCTTAACTAAACAATACAAGAGTGAAAGAATAAACCAATCGGATAACAGCAGACGAGTGAAAAGCTCAGGACACACAGCGCCTGCCCAACCCCATTACTGGTATTAAACACATCCCATAATCCAGCAGAACACCTCAGAGCGTCACACGCAGCTCATCTGATGATGAAACACAGCTGGAGACGTTACACCACACACTTCAACACACACACACACACACACACACACTCACACACTCACACACACTTCAACACACACACACACATACACACTAGGGCTGTGCGATTTGGGGGAAAATATCAAATTGCGATTTTTTTGACAGATATTGCAATTGCGATTTGATTTGCGATTTTAAGTCTTTAGTCAAGCTTCAGCTCAATATTGGCAATAATGTGCAGCACAGTATGGGTATCATTACCCTGCTGAAAAAAACAATAGAAACCATCACAGAAATTCTTATAGTTTCCATTAAACCATTACAAAAATTTACAAAATAGGAATTACTGTTGTTCTATTGGTTGCCATCTGCCAGATTACATCCCACCAATAGAATCCATCAAATAGACACATACACATGGGGCAGTCGTGGCCTAATGGATAGAGTGTCGGACTTGTAACCCAAATGTTGTGGGTTCGAGTCACAGGTCCGGCAGGAATTGTCGGTGGGGGGAGTGAATAACCAGCACTCTCTTCCACCCTCAATACCACGACTGAGGTGAGACCCTTGAGCAAGGCACCGAACCCCCAACTGCTCCCCAGGCGCCGCAGGAGTAAGGCTGCCCACTGCTCCGGGTGTGTGTGTTCACTACTGTGTGTGTGCACTTGGATGGGTTAAATGCAGAGCACAAATTCCATGCTTGGCCACACATCACTTTGTATTCATCTGAAAGGAGAAAGTCATATACACCTAGGATGGGTCGAGGGCATGTAAATCATGTTTTTTTTTTTGTTTTTTTTTTGATAATGTAAATGTTCTTTCCTGTCTTTCTGTACCATGAAAGTGTTATAATTAGTAACTTACAATGTTTTTATTAAATTCGCATTTAATACAAAATCACTCTATTAAAAATATTTTATGGCATGACACCCATATTAAGGCATGACATCCACTAAAGACGGGTTTTATACCTCCCCTCCCCTTAACTCATGCCATCACAAAAAGTGCATGACTCCCCTGACACTACAATACAAAATTATTTGTCAGATAAATGAAACATATTGAAACATTCATTTGAGTTTAAATTGTTATAGCTTACTTCTAGAGATTGCAGTGATACTTGACATGGTAAAAATTGACTGAATGAATAATACTGAAAGTAGGTTTAAATACATTTTAAAAGTGTGCCCCCTAAAAGCGCAAGTGGCCCCTGCCTGGCCCCCCCAGTTACTGTGGTCTAGAACCGCCACTGTCGACCAACATAACATAACTGCACCAACTTTCGTTCATAATGTTTTATGTGCTCAGAAAAACCATGTGCGAGTGTCAACACTGAAACAATAGACAGTCTTATCTACTCACAAAATTGACACAAGCACAGAGGACATTAGGGGTTCGTCGATATAAGATGCATTATTTAGTAAACTGACCTTTATTCTCGGTATCTTCACTTCACGAATATGAAATATTTAATCGTTTTTCAGGTGTGGTTGTCAGGTATGAACTAAACCTGTCTGAAGCTGTTTCCGGACCCACCCAGGAACCACCCAGACATGTTGATATTTGACACCACCGGAATGTGGGCCTTTATAACAAGTTACCATGGTAACCAAATTTCTGCGAAAATAGTTAGAAAAATTGTTACGCTGTCATCACATCATAAATTAAACAAAATGAAACATTGACGTCTTACACTGTTTGATTGAGATTCCATTTTTATGTATTATGAAATTACAGCAACTGTAGCAATAATTGGGGGAACTACAGTTAACATTGTAATATGCTATAGGATTATCTGCAAATTCTGAATTACTGTACAACAATCTCTTGTGTAATACTTCAAGTGATCTATTGGTGGAGACAAATTTCCTTTATCAAATTTTCTTTTTTGTATTTTTTTATCATAATTGTATTTGCAAGATTACCAATGAGTCAAACTAAATGAAATTAAAAAGCCATTGCTGTTTGAATCGTATAACTTACTGAATTAATTAAAATTATACCGTGTTAGTTTAAATTATAAAGGTTATAATTAAGTGTGCTACCTTGTCCAAAAAAAACATTCTAAAACATTTTTTTAAACATTGACTAATTAATTTTACAGTATCTTAAAAATAATAATAAATTAAAAACATAATTTAGTGACAGAAAAATACGTTAAAATGTTTTTTAAGTGTTTAAAAGTAAGGATGACGTATGATTTCCAAATGACCCGGATAATCTTGTTCTGCAGACTGTCGTAGTCAGTCAATTCTCATGATGCAGCGATCAACACAACGCAGAACAACAAACAAGAGCCAATCAACATGCGGACGCTCCAATCCCGTCCTGCTGCTCACACTCGGCCGCGGCGGATGCAGGAGCGCACCGTCCCGTCTGCGGCATGTTTGGATTAGTCTCTGATGGGTCCCTGAAGAGCCGCCGGAGCGCCGGCGCGTCCCCACAGACGCCCGGATAGATATACACTTTAACTGCGGAAAGGTCAGGCGTGCGGGACGCAGCAGGCAAACACGCATGAATCACGGGAGATTTGGTGCATGGCGGCGAATGAGTAACCCCGACACCCCATTATTCCCCCTGTTCTCCAGCAGACCCGGACTCATGCCGGCGCATGCCTTCAGCTCATTAGGACAAGATCCCATCCGCTTTAATTCCACGGCGCGCTCTGAGTGATCAATACTGCATCAGTGTGAATGAAAACCACAATCGGGCAGTAATTAAGCGGTTGATGTTTGATTCAGATGTCATGATTTCACTCGTGTGTGTTTAAAGCAGAAGCGGATGAAGTCTCCTGCATCACGCTGATCTGATTTACACAGCCAAACCTGATTACAGTGCTCTGAACGAGAGGAAGACTGGAACTCACGTGCTGGAATCTGGAAAGGAATGAGCAGAATCTGCCGTTATGGTTCAGATGAGAAGATTCATGATCAGTCAGTGCAAATCAATCAGATTCACATGAAACCTTTTCACATTTCTGAGCTTCGTCACAGCTGGGTACACTTCTGAAATATCAATCAATCAATCAATCAATCAATCTATCTATCTATCCATCAATCTATCTATCTATCCATCTATCCATCTGAATATATACCTGATTATCTATCCGAATATCTATCCAAACAACTATCTGAATATCTATCCATCCGAATATCTATCCAAACATCTATCTGAATATCTATCCATCCAAATATCTATCCAAACATCTATCTGAATATCTATCCATCCGAATATCTATCCAAACATCTATCCATCCAAATATTTACCTGATTATCTATCCGAATATCTATCCAAATATCTATCTGGATATCTATCCATCTGAATATCTATCCAAACATCTATCCATCCAAATATTTACCTGATTATCTATCCGAATATCTATCCAAATATCTATCTGGATATCTATCCATCTGAATATCTATCCGAA
Source organism: Sinocyclocheilus rhinocerous (assembly GCF_001515625.1). Taxonomy (NCBI): domain Eukaryota; kingdom Metazoa; phylum Chordata; class Actinopteri; order Cypriniformes; family Cyprinidae; genus Sinocyclocheilus; species Sinocyclocheilus rhinocerous. The sequence continues at coordinate 154,441 of NW_015641023.1, forward strand.
TATCTATCTGAATATCTATCCATCTGAATAACTATCTGAATATGTATCTAAATATCTATCTGAATATCCATCCGAATATCTATCTGAATATCTATCCATCCGAATATCTACCTGATTATCTATCCATATGAATATCTATCCGAATATATTTCTGAATATGTATCTGAATATCTATCCATCTGAATATCTATCTAAATATATATCTGAATATCTATCTATATATCTGAATATCTATCCGAATATCTACCTGATTATCTATCCATATGAATATCTATCCGAAAATCTTTCTGAATATGTATCTGAATATCTATCCATCTGATTATCTATCTGAATATGTATCTGAATATCTATCTAAATATATATCTGAATATCTATCCAAATATCTAACCATCCAAATATCTACCTGATTATCTATCCATATAAATATCTATCCAAATATCTATCTGGACATCTATCTGAATATCTATCCGAATATCTTTGTGAATATGTATCTGAATATCTATCCATCTGATTATCTATCTGAATATGTATCTGAATATCTATCTAAATATATAGAATATCTATCTGAACATCTATCTGAATATCTTTCTGAATATGTATCTGAATATCTATCTGAATATGTATCTGAATATTCATCCGAATATCTATCTGAATATGTATCTGAATATCTATCCATCCAAATATCTAATTACAGAATTTCTTCAAATTTCAATTTGTTGTACTTCTGCTTCCTTACATTCAAATTCGAATTGCATCCTGTTTGTTCTCTCAACTTCAGCACGTCAAATTCACATCAAATCTCAGTTCAGTTCTGAGCGCTGCACAAACCTGACGTACACCTTAAGACCCAGTGTGACGGGTTGACATTATAAGATCAGATCACATGCTCTGCTCTCTCCAGCTGTCTGACGCGAGTCTGTGTGAGAAATACGACTGCTAGTTCAGTCTGAGAGCCGCATTTGGCTGCGAAACGTTAAAGGACACGATTGACATGTTAAAGAGCCTCTCGCATGCATCACCAAAATCCTGACAGAAGACAGCGCTCTCTCTCTCGGTCTCTCTGTGCTGGGATTTGCCGCATGCACTCGTGGGCTCTTCATCAAGCACTGTAACGAGGCCCAAATGCTTGGGCTTAATGAATTATTAAATGCAAGTCAATAAAGAATAAATAAGAACAACAAATGCAACCTTTGGGTATTTAATTAGCAGAGGTGGAGCGCTGCATTTCTAATGCGTTATATGCTAATCGCTTTTGAGATATCACTCTCTGGCCAGCAGATTTTTGCCCCAGAACGCCGGCGATCCATCAGAGGCCCGTTGATTCGTGTTGCTGCTGTCCGACTCATTAATAGTCCGTTAGCGCGGTGACCAGAGGGCGTCAGACGGACTACCAAATCAATGCTCGGTGTCAGATTCGACGCTCCTAACAGTCAACTGAGAGAGACCGAGTCAGCGATCTGAGGACGAGAGATCAACACTACTAGACTAGCAACTTACTGACGGGGTTTTCAGCTGTTGCCTTGCAGGTGAAAATCGTGCGTCTGACCACTTAGTTAATTGACAGTATTAGTGATGCTTGATTTAACATTACAAAACAGCTTAAAAATCAAATACAAATGTGCAACTGTGATGTTTATTAATTCAGAGTCACATGCCACACAGCTTAATCAGGTTTGTAGGGATCTATGATTTCAGCGATGCGGAAAAACACAGACGGAATCCAGTCATAAAAGAGAAATGTATTATGTAACATGGAATGTCATGGAATTTGGCAAATTTCTGATGAATAAATTAAAAGCAGAGAAAGTGAGAGTCACTTCACCAGCATTTCATCTGATAAAAAACTATCATCAGATACACACAGAACCGCCAAAAAAAGTTCAGTTTAACTTGAAGAAATTATAACAAGAATACATTAGTATTGTACAGTAGAATATACTTCTCAAAATAATACTAATACAGTTTAAAACATTATTTGGAATTTCCCACAATTATTATTTTTTTTGCTCAAAGCCAATTGCCCAAAAAATGAAAGGAATTGTTAAAATTTTATTTGATTACATTTAAAAAAGATTAATTAAATTGTTAAAGTTTAATGCATTTATTTCATTACCACCATTTTCATAACAAATATTAAATCATAAAACAAAGAATACAGAAATATTTAAAGACAAGAATCAAAATTTCTGAAAGAAAAAAAAACTTATTAATTAAATTATATATCCTTTTTGATTATTACATTTTAATCAAACCATTAAAACAATCCAGAAAAATTTAAAATGTAAAAAAAAAAAAAACTGAAAAAATAAATAAATCAATAAATAAAAATAAAACAGAATTTGGAGAAAAAAATAAAACAGAATTCAGGGGGAAAAAAACAATTTAGGGTGGGGGAATTTGAGGGGGGGCGTAAAAGAATTTAAGAAAAATTTAATAGAATTTGTGGAAAAAATAAAAGAGATTTCATAGGGCCCTAGGCTTTGACATGGTGAAACACGGCATGAAATTAGATTGAAAAATCAAACTTATTTATAAGCAGAAATGAAGTTTTATGAAGTACATTTAGAAAGAATGACCTTTGACCTGAAACTGCTGGTCCACTGACACACACACACACACACACACACGGCTAATGATGAGCCGCAGCATTAAGATGCTTTTAGCTGCATTAATAATGCTGATGGAGTAAGTGTGTGAGTGTGTGTGTTGATTTCACAGAAACAAATGCGCTCGCTGAGAGATGTGCCAAATGAAGGGTAAGCAAAGTCAGTTTGCTGTAATTAAAGAGAGCCTTTTAAAGGACAGCGGCATCTGATGGGGTCCATGTGAACGAGAAACACAAACTAATGCATAAAATACACCTGCCAGAGACAAGAGAGATGAGCACTTGTGTGTGAGTGAGTGAGTGAGTGTGTGTGTGAGTGAGTGAGTGAGTGAGTGAGTGAGTGAGTGAGTGAGTGAGTGAGTGAGTGAGTGAGTGAGTGAGTGAGTGAGTGAGTGAGTGAGTGAGTGAGTGAGTGAGTGAGTGAGTGAGTGAGTGAGTGAGTGAGTGAGTGAGTGAGTGAGTGAGTGAGTGAGTGAGTGAGTGAGTGAGTGAGTGAGTGAGTGAGTGAGTGAGTGAGTGAGTGAGTGAGTGAGTGAGTGAGTGAGTGAGTGAGTGAGTGAGTGAGTGAGTGAGTGAGTGAGTGAGTGAGTGAGTGAGTGAGTGAGTGAGTGAGTGAGTGAGTGAGTGAGTGAGTGAGTGAGTGAGTGAGTGAGTGAGTGAGTGAGTGAGTGAGTGAGTGAGTGAGTGAGTGTATATGTGTGTGTGTGTGTGTGTGCCGTTCATGAAATTAAACATTTCAGACTCGAGTCGTAAAAGGAAACTGTCAACAGGAAGGTCACGGGGCTGATCAGATGAAATGTGCTCCGTTCATAAAGTAACGCTACTGTAAACATGCACAGACAGAATCATGGCTATTCTATGAGAGTAAAACAAGAATTACTGAATATGACACTGAATTAAAATGAGAGGCGGACAAAGTACTCAACTCCATTACTTGAGTGAAAGTACAGATAACTGCTGGTCAAATATTACTCCATTACAAGTAAAAGTTGTAAAGACAGATTTTTACTTAAGTAAAAGTACAGAAGTACTTGCTTTTAAAAGTACTTAAGT
>NW_015641023.1:158389-161620 GCF_001515625.1 Sinocyclocheilus rhinocerous
CTTGATAGAAATGTAGTGGAGTGAAAAGTACAATATTTGTCTTTCAAATGTAGTGAAGTTAAAGTCATAAGTTCCCAGAAAAAATAATACTCAAGTAAAGTACAGATACTCAAAAAGTGTACTTAAGTACAATACTCAAGTAAATGTACTTAGTTACTGTCCGCCTTTGATTAAAATCAATCCGTGACTCCAAATGTTTTATAACAGCATTTGAGCAGAGATACAGACACTTGCTTTGTGACATGCACACATTTTAAGAGTCCTAACAGCGTCTGGGCTGAAGTTTGTGTCAGATTCATGTGAATTTCAGGAGCGCTTTCCCTTCACACGGCCTCATCTGAATTCCCGTCGGCACAGGGAGGCCATTCATCAGGACGCCTCGCTGCTGCTCACAAATGCATGGAGCTAGCAATAAAATTAACCTTGTGCCAATTGTTTTCCCACACGTTTGATGGGCCGCTGGCAGCTCATCCGTTACCGCAAGGATATAGAAGGCGGCAGCAGCAGATGCGCAGAAAATGATGACCGATGCGCTCTGTTTTATTGTCGTACATAATACTTGCAATACTTCTGAAGCAACATAGAATACATTACACCTGCTGAATACACTGACTAGCTTGTAGTATCTTTGGAATAAAGAGCCTTTAGAATGTTAAAAACCTATGGGGGAAAAAAAAACAACATAAATAAATAAATATTGGACACCCCTACCCACCCCCTCAAAAGCAGGATGGTAGTGATCTCACACAGCTCTGACAGTGTGTGCACACATCTATGTGTAGCCATTCATCCACATTTGAACAGAGTGGACAGGGAAATCCTGTAAATAAAGAGTGATAAGGAAGAAAAAAAAATCAAACCGGCTTTAAAACCCAACCGCAAGGATATAGAAGAAGGCAGGAGCAGATGCGCAGAAAATGATGACCGATGCGCTCGACACGACACGAGAAGATCTGGATCTGATTCAGCTCTCTTCTGAAACCTAGTCAGCCATCTGCTGACTACATAGGCAGCACACTACTAAGACAGTATAATAACAGAAATAACACTGTGGATGTGCTCAAAATCCTTTACCTAATTTAATGTTTCCAGACAAAAATTAACAGCCTTTTTTTTTAAATTGCTTGTAAATCTCGTTATGCTATATTATCAGCAAATCCTGGATTTTATCTTTTTATCAACTTGTTTTCTTTCAATCAGCACAGGTTTTGTGTTTCTTTTTGGAGCTGATTGATTGTAGGCCTCACTGATCTGAGCTGATGCTCCTCCGTTTTTAACTGAAAAAAAGCATTATTTGTGGATAATTTAGGCAATATTCACTCAAAAACTGAGGTGAAATAAAAGTTTAGTTTAGTTTAATTTGATGAACTAAAATAACAAAATAATACTGAAATAAAAATTTATTAACTATACAGACATATATTTTTTTTTAAAAGACAAACACAAAATTACTAAAACTGTTAAATAAAAAATTGTAACTAAATTTTAACTAAACATTCAAATTAAAACAAATTAAAATGAAAAATATAAAAATAAAAACTGCAAAAAATAATAAAATTAAACTATAATAGTATTTCAATTATACTAAAATAACACACAAGCAAGAACTGATAACTTTGAATGCAATGTAAGACGCTTTGGATATAAGCATCTGCCAAATGCATAAATGTAAAATAAATATTGGGTAAAATAATGCATTATTAATCTGACCTAAATAATGCAATTTTATTACTATATTTCAGTAGAGAATGACGCATGATTATTGTTATTTTCTACTTACTAGCATTGCATCTCAAACTTTTTCCACCAAATGCTTGCAGTGCATTGAGAGATTATCATCTACGATGCCTTAAAATTAGGGGTGTGCGATATATATCGTCTGCGATAATATCGTAATTACAGAGCGCACGCATACATCACGTGAAGTCTAGACTAGTGCGTGTGCGCATTTAGTGTGTTTTCTTTCACTGCAGGATTCAGTCTATTAAAATGCATTTAGAATGATCACAAATTCAAGACATGATGGCAGAAAATGTATATATTTATACCACTTCATATAGTTATTCAATTTCACACGAAGAGTGCCGTTTTTCTCCAAAAATTACCATGATTACAAATGTGACATTGAATTCAATAAACAATAAGTTAATTAAGAGACTTACGTTTTAGACACCATATTGCTTGTTTTTGCTCTATTTCGCCAACAAAAATCATTCCGAATACAGCCACAGCGCCGTTTTGTGTCTCTGAGCAACATGATGGTGTTTCGTTCTTGAATGAATCAACCGTTTAAATGATTCGGTTCAATCGCAATGACTCACTTATTAACAGTGATTTGCTGCCACCTGCTGGCGGTTTTAATTTCAAATTTCGGCTTTTTCTTTCTCTTTTCTTTTTTTTTTTTTTTTGATTTTTTTTCATGTTTTAAATCATTTCAAATATCAATATTCAACGTTTTATGTTTAATATATCAAAACATTATTTATGCATTTGTAATTGCAGGTTAAATGCATTCATGTCTTGCATTAAACAAAATACATGTGTGTAAATACATCTAAATGCCACTTCAGACGCAGCTTCTGTGTTGATTTAATTTGCTTGGTAACAGCCCAAATGTCTTATTATTCTAATTCCCTGATTAAATGTAAGAATTTGACTCAAAAGATAATGGACACTTCTAGAAAAAATGGCTTTATAAAGGTAAAAATGCCCATAAAATGCAAAAATCAGTTTAAACTTATTGGAAAAGATTAATTTCTATCAGTATGAACGGACCACCACACAGAATATGATGAATAGTAAAAACATTAGGAGTCAGCTGTCTTCGGCAGTCCTTAAGGTACCAGCACAATAACACACTCAGCAAAATATCGTCTAATTATCGTTATCGATAAAATCCCATAAAATATCGAGATATAATTTTTTGTCAATATCGCACACCCCTAAGCCTGACCCAACCTGACTTTTGTGAAGTCCTCAGAACACCGTTTAAACATCCAGTTTAAATATTAGTTTAAAACAGTTTTGAACTAGATGTTTAAAACCACTGCTAGAAAATAGCCATTACATGTGTAACTGAACAGGTCTTCCCTGTATCAAGTGCCGTGTTGTTACCATCAAAATAGTATTATTTTGCTCAGCCTCATTGGGGTGTGTTACAATGGATTAGTGCTGTCAAGCGATTAATCTCATCCAAAATAAAAGTTTTTCTTTACATAATATATGTGTGTG
>NW_015641023.1:163055-166332 GCF_001515625.1 Sinocyclocheilus rhinocerous
GAGTGAAAAGTACAATATTTGTCTTTCAAATGTAGTGAAGTTAAAGTCATAAGTTCCCAGAAAAAAGAATACTCAAGTAAAGTACCGATACTCAAAAAGTGTACTTAAGTACAATACTCAAGTAAATGTACTTAGTTACTGTCCGCCTTTGATTAAAATCAATCCGTGACTCCAAATGTTTTATAACAGCATTTGAGCAGAGATACAGACACTTGCTTTGTGACATGCACACATTTTAAGAGTCCTAACAGCGTCTGGGCTGAAGTTTGTGTCAGATTCATGTGAATTTCAGGAGCGCTTTCCCTTCACACGGCCTCATCTGAATTCCCGTCGGCACAGGGAGGCCATTCATCAGGACGCCTCGCTGCTGCTCCCAAATGCATGGAGCTAGCAATAAAAAGATATAATTTTTTGTCAATATCGCACATCCCTACTTAAAAAACTGTCTAAGTAGGCAGCTCGGTAGCGTTTGGAACAGATCTACAGGAAACACACACAAACACAGCTCATGTTTACAGTGCAGAGAGAGAGATGGGCGGGTGAAAAATCCTTCAGTGGATGTTTATTTGCTCTCAACACCTCCTAAGCGATCAATATTTTTAATTTGGGGCCAAGTTATTATTTTTCACATCACTGCGCTGGGGAGCAGAGTAAAGTGGCTCATATTTTAGCACTAAAAAGATCGATATGACAGCCTCACCTTCACTGTGGCCCTTACACACACTCACACGGGGCCGAGGGCAGACACACACGCTCCACACACATCATTAACACACTCACACACACACACACACACACGATTTACTCACCCCTGCTAAACCAATCTGACCACACACACATACTGCATGGGTTTACAAGCGCTTACACGTGTGTGTGTGTGTGTGTGTGAGAGAGAGAGAGTGTGTGTGTGAGAGAGAGTGTGTGTGTGTGTGTGTGTGTGTGTGTCAGAGCCGTGTTTCCTCTCTGAGGGCCGCTCATATCAGATGCATCTGTTTCTATATAATCCATTAGCCGCATATATATTTTGCTCCAAATTTCTCCAGCACCTCGCTCTCATAATTCACGTCTGATGGCAGATTCATCGATTGTCGCTCAGCACACATCCAGACGTCTGCGCGCGCGTGTGTGTGAGAGTGTGTGTGTGTGTTTTAGAGAGCTTGACTGATGGTGTGTGTGAATTATTACTCTACAATATTACTCCAGTGGCGTCCGGCACATTCAAACGCCTCTGGAATAAGAGACGCTGGATTCAGTTTGTGATATTTTAAGCTGGTTATGTTCAGAGTAGTGTCTCAGACTACATCTATACATCTGAATAATAATACTTTTATTCATCAATGACGCATTCAATTGATCAAAAGTGACAGTAAAGACATTTATAATGTTGGAAAAGATTTCTATTTCAGATAAATGCTGTTCTTTTGAACTTTCTATTCATCTGCGAATCCTGAAAAATAAAATGTATCATTTCTGAAGATCATGTGACACTGAAGACTGGAGTAATGTCTTGAGCAGCATGTCAGCATATTAGAATGATTTCTGAAGGATCATATGACTCTGAAGACTGGAGTAATGATGCTGAAAATCCAGCTTTGATCACAGAAATAAATTACAGTTTAACAGATATACACATAGAAAACACCTGTTTTAAAATATAATAATATTTCACAATTTTTACTGTATTTTTAATTAAATAAATGCAGCCTTGGAGAGCAGAAGAGACTTAAAACTAAATAATATATGTTAAAAAATTATTTATTTTCTCACAAAACAAATCTTCTTAAACGAAATATGATTTCAGCTAACATCTTGATTTTTTGTGCTTATACCATATTAAGTGATTTTTTACAAATATTTTATCTTGTTAAAAAAATGTAAATTATTTTTTAAATAATTATTTGTAAGAATAAATTAATTTTACATTTTTAAAAAATAATTAAAAATGTAAAAATAATTCGAAATAATAATTAAATTTTTTTATTATAAATTATTTAATTATTAAAAAAAAAAAACTGACAATTTTTTTTAATTAAGTCATCCTGTGGCCTGGTTGAGTGTTCTTGATGCTCGAGTATGATCATAAGAGCTCAAAAAACGTAAAAATTGAGGAATCATTCATGTCTGGAGCACAAAACCACTGCAGGACGATACACACACTGAACATTAATACTTAGTGTGACGATGAACCAAACAGAAAGCACTGATGAGAGCTGAAAACAGCCTCACACACACACTGTGAATCCTCCTGCACATCCACACGGCGCGTTATAGTGTAGATAGTGTTTATTGTGTAACCAAACTACCAATAATAGCCAGGAGGGAAGATTTTATGCATAAGGAAGGACTTTTAATCATAAACGAGCTCAAAATACAGCAGGACTCTTATTTTGAAATGTCTGTGCTTTACTACTTCAGCTGCTCATTCAAAAATATGAGCGAAAAATAGAAACCAACATACCAATAATAACCAAAAACAATATATATTTTATGAATAACGAAGGATTTTTAATCGTAAACGAGCCTGAAATTCACCAGGACTCTTATTTTAAAATGTCTACGGTTTACTACTTCAGCTGCTGATTCAAAATGATAAGAGACAGAAAATATGCATCTTATTTGTAATCATTTTTAATTATTATTAAAAATTTAAATTTTTCCCTCCTTGAATTTAAGACCTCTTAAAACGTATACTATTTAAGACTTTTTATGGCCTTAAATTTGATGAAACGAAGCGGAAACCCTGTGTTGTTCTTCATCAGATGCGTGTGAGTTTCGCTGAGATTCAGGATTGGGCATTCATCATCCGCAATAACACAGCGGATCTGTGGGCTGCTTCTCGCAGAGAACGGAGGCTTTCCGCCGCTATCATGACGTCTCTGGCTCGTCCTAATTAAAGCCGCGGGTCGTGGCGTGTTAGCAAGAGAACAGCGTGTTGGCATTAATGCATTGTGACAGGAACACTTAATATCACACACATGCGAGCCAGTGCTGTGGTAATAAGGGGCGGGCATTAGTGCACATCATTACCCATGAGCCTCTGGGCCCCGGGGCAGAGCGGCATGATAAATATTAATGGTGTGGAACTAGTGAACGGCAGCTGAATGATCAGAGATGCCTCCTCTAATTGACATTTTACCTCCTGTATACTTTACAAGAGCTGTAAAACACACACCATCAGAGCCACGGCTGTCACTCAAACACACACACACACACACACACACTCACACTCACACACACACACACTCACACACACACACACACACACTCACACACACAC
>NW_015641023.1:166450-174208 GCF_001515625.1 Sinocyclocheilus rhinocerous
ATGTGACCCTGGAGCACAAAAGCAGTCATAAGTAGCACAGTTATATTTGTAGCAATAGCCAACAATACATTGTATGGGTCACAATTATAGATTTTTCTTTTATGCCAAAAATCATTAGGATGTTAAGTAAAGATCATGTTCCATGAAGATATTTTGTACATTTCCTACCGTAAATCTCAACTTAATTTTTGATTAGTAATATGCATTGCTAAGAACTTCATCTGAACAACTTTAAAGATGATTTTCTCAATATTTAGATGTTTTTTGCACCCTCAGATTCCAGATTTTCAAATATTGTCCGATCCTAACAAACCATACATCAATGGAAAGATTATTTATTCAGCTTTCAGATGATGTATAAATCTCAATTTCAAAAAATGTAACCTTATGACTGGTTTTGTGCTCCAGGGTCACAAATATTAATAGAACCAATCATTTTTTATATTACAAGATTTATATTAGAAGAAAAAAGGAGAGCTAAATCTCCCTCAGCGGACAGTCTCTCTCCGTCTCTCTCTCTCAACTCACATTATCTGAAAACTGACAGCTCGAGCAGACAACAAACAGTTACCGAGCAAAACAAATCTGTCTGAGCGCAGATTCATTGCCTGTCTGATCCGATCGGTCCGATCAACATGTTTTGCTGTGATTAGACATCATAAAATTGATTTATATTTTAAATATTATACATATGTGTATATATATATTTGAACGTGCATGAAGGGTCTATTAAGCATTATATCTCACATTTATGAAAGTATCAGCAAACATCTTGCCAAAATATGAAATATGTTGAGTATTTCTGGCTCCTCTGTCTTGATCTCTGGGTTTCTGCTTCCATCTAGTGGCTGCAGCGACAAACTCAGTCTGAAGACAGACTATTTATGAGATTACAAAGCTAATATTATCCAGATATGTCCGTTCATAAACACAGAACCCATGAAGACCAATATCTCGGCCAGAATCATTCACGACTGCACAAGAATTTTACTACAAATCAATACAGATTTCATCAATAATCACCACAACATCAAACACTTCAATTAGTAAACATCATATTCATATCCAACTTTACCCGTACACATATACTCACATAAAGCCATAAATACGAACAATAAATCTCCAGATGTAAACAATCATATCGCCCAGCTCTAATAATAAGATCTTATAAAGATTAATATTATGGATTTCTGTAAAGCTGCTTTGAAATAATGTGTAACGTGAAATAAAACTTGACTTGAATTGAACAAAATATATCAAATATATAAAAAAAAAAACAAGGTTCAAACACAATTTATGCTTCTCAAGACTTCTTAAAAACCCAAATATTTTAGTTAGTATATTAAATAAATATTACATATAAGGAGTTCTGCTCTCGGTTTAATTTTTATCTTGTAAAATAAACATTATTGGTTTTATATATAAATGAATGTGTAATATAAATAATATATAAATTAATGTTATTTCTGTAAAACAACGTGTAACGTGAAATAAACCTGATAGGGATTAAACAAAGTTCCCGCTTAAATGACTGAAATGAGTTGTGCAGACATATATTCTTCATCTGAATCATACATACTATTATTAATCGTGTAAAACAATGAGTAGAAACTTTTAACTGATATTTTATACCTATAATAAATCAGTCATAAGAAACACATGAGAATCAGGAGAGATGTGGCGCCCCCTAGCGGTCCTGCAGTGAATCTACAGGCAGAAACTACAGAAACACTCCTGAAACCAGTGACTTACTGTGAACTGCTCCTGGGATTTGTAGTTCTTGTCGAGGTAGACACGAGCACGGCTGAAGTCCTTCAAGGCATCACTGGACAGTAGCTCTCTGACAAAACAACACCACAAAACACATGCATGACTTCTGCTGCTTGTAACATAAATCAGTGAGATCTTTATAACAGTAGAGCAGATACTGACATAAACGACAGAAGACATGCAGGAGATCGAGTGTGAAACAGGTTTATCAGCCTTAGAAATGTGTGCATCATAGAGTTAAGTTAATATGTGGTTATATGTGGTACATGACCAAAAAACCACGGTTATAACGATGTACTTTCTGTCATTCATTTCGCTTTTGTGCTGGATAAACAGTGCGGATGAGCTGCTCAGGTGTGTGAGTAAATATTGGCTCTGGCCTTTAATAATGAGACGATATTTAAAACACACACACACTCACACACACACTCACACACACACACACACTCACACGCGCGCACACACTCACACACACACACACACTCACTCACTCACTCACACACTCACACTCACACACACACACACACACAGACTCACACACACACACACACACACACACAGCTCAGTTCAGGTGAAACGCCTCCACGAGCCGATGACTTACTTGATGAAGCTGTCCACGTGTGTCATGGACGCCTCGTAATTCTTCCCTCCGACCTCCTGACAGTGAAGAGCCACGAAGAGCGGTCGGTGAGCTTGAACCGTCTGCAAGACGAGACGAGAGAGACGTGAGACGTACTGGAGACCAAGAGTGAAGTATAAACAGCATTCAAATAAAACACAAGTCAATCAGTTTCTTACATCATTCATTTACATTAATCACAGACGCTTTTACCCAAAGCGACTTAAACCGCATTGAAGGTGCACATTTTATCAGTTCATGCATTCAATAATTGGAAATAAGACGGAAAACATTATCTGTACAGGGTTAACTAAAGCTACAACCGTTGATATTCTTATTAAAAATTCTTATTATTACATTATTATTAAAAATTGTTGAAATAAAATATTAAAAAAGGATATTTAATTATATATAAAAAATATACATAAAACTTATAAAAAATATATAAAACAATATTTATAATTTATAATATTTTACGATATTTATTATGTTTTATTTTAGTCAGGGAAGAGCGGTCGGTGAGCTTGAACCGTCTGCAAGACGAGACGAGAGAGACGTGAGACGTACTGGAGACCAAGAGTGAAGTATAAACAGCATTCAAATAAAACACAAGTCAATCAGTTTCTTACATCATTCATTTACATTAATCACAGACGCTTTTACCCAAAGCGACTTAAACCGCATTGAAGGTGCACATTTTATCAGTTCATGCATTCAATAATTGGAAATAAGACGGAAAACATTATCTGTACAGGGTTAACTAAAGCTACAACCGTTGATATTCTTATTAAAAATTCTTATTATTACATTATTATTAAAAATTGTTGAAATAAAATATTAAAAAAGGATATTTAATTATATATAAAAAATATACATAAAACTTATAAAAAATATATAAAACAATATTTATAATTTATAATATTTTACGATATTTATTATGTTTTATTTTAGTCAGGGTTATTATGGTCAACTAAACTGAAACTAAAATCAAAACCATAAAAATGCTAATTTTCATTTCTTGAAATATATAAAATAAACGTGAACTTAAATTAAAATTAAAATAATATATATATTTTTTTAAACTTTGTATTTCAGCTAGTACCAAGGCAACATTTCTCATTTTCATTTAGCTTAACATGATGTAGTAAAATAAAAATCTAAGCTGAAATAAAAATTAATAAAAACTATATAGAACACATAAAACATTAAATAACCTATAATTATACTAAAATAACACTGATCTTAGCTAGTTTCCAATGAACCATTTCTCATTTTCATTTAGCTTAACTTGATATACTAAAATAATTTAAACTGAAAAAATGAATAAAATATCTAAAAAGATATTTTTAAAAAATAAATTTGTAATGATTTTTTTTTTACATTAAGAATAAAATAAGAATAAGAATGAAACATTTAATAAAAAATGACAACACAACAAAATGACTAAAACTTTTATGAAAAAAGCCAAAACAGTTAAAGAATCAAGATGTAAGCTGACTATTTATTTTAATTAATTTGCTAAATAAATTAAAATAACAAATAAATCAAATAAATATTATGTAATATTTAAATATATATTTACAAAAATGGGTAAAAGATTATAACATAATATAAATATTTTAAGACTATAAGTATATAAAATAAATAAATAAAAAGATCACCCATGTTGTAGTGCACTTCCAGAACCTACTGAAAACTACTAAATATTTAAGGGAAGTTCAAAATCACAGCGCTGTAAAGGAAAGGAATGTGATTAATTGAAGGTAAATGTGATTAATCGTCCAGCTCTGCAGGAAAACAGGAGCTTATAAAGGGCTGTTAAGGGTCCGGCAGACGTCTGCGAGCGGCGTCAGAGAGGCGTCGACCCGAACGAGAAAATCCATACAGGAGTGAATTACGCACTCGCAGGCGCCGCGGGTCAAGGTCTGTCAGGCAGGATCTGTGAGGAGCGGGACAGAGCTGCGAGACACGATTTGCTCCGATCCAGACCGCCGTTATTCTGGCTAAAAGCGGAACCAAATCAAAGTAGATGTGCAGCAATAACGCTATAGATTTTCCATCAGCCCCTGGCCTGTGGTTTCCTCTGACTGACTCCTTGATTAGTAGCGCTCTCAGCGTACGGACTGAAAGTGTGTGTGTGTGTGTGTGTGTGTGTGTGTGTGTGAGTGAGTGAGTGAGTGAGTGAGTGAGTGTGTGTGTGAGCGTGTGTGTGTCTGTGTGAGTGTACAAGTCAGTCATCACTATTACTAGTGCTCTTGATCATGCAAACAACCCAAAGTCCATCAGACTTATTACAAATTAAAAATGTAGCACAGTTCTGACAGTATTACAAGTTCTTCACATTCTTACAAGAAGTTATATAATATACAGATATTAGTTTAAAAACTTAAGTGAAAATTAAAAATGTAGCTTTGGCAACTAACAGAAACAAGTTTAATTTGAATAAAATAAAATAAAATAAAAAATAGTAACATTTAAAAAAAATTATACAAGAGACAAAAGCACATAACATTACTAAAAAAAATAAGTAAAATTTAAAAAAAAGTTTAAAAAAATGAATTAAAAATATTGATATAAGGTTAATAGGAGGCCTCAGTACAAGATCAAAATCAAATTAAAATTATTCTAAATAAAATTTCAACAAGCTAAAACTAAAATCAAGATGTAAGCCAAAATATTTCTTATTTTAATTCATTTGCTCAAAAAGTTGTTTTTTTTTAAGAATCAGGATTCCTGTGAACTTGGAAAACCGGGATATATGTGGAAATTTTCAAATGATTTCCAGATCTATAAAACTCTTTAAAAATTAATTTTAGAAATAATAATAATAATAATAATAATAATTAATAAAATCTTAAAAAATCATGGAAATTGCTAGTATAATAAATAAATACATTTTTATAGTTTTTTTTTATTATTATTGTTGTTTATGTTTACCTTGAAAAACATTAATTCTGGAATTATACGCTTCTCATGATTTTTCATTATTAATAATTACTTTAATACATCACTCTTGTTTCTGTAAATAAAAAACTCAGTCTGGAGTCAAAAAGGTGGAGAAGCGCTGATGTAGACTTCATCTCTGTTCAGACCAACACAATAACTACACATGAGTGTT
Organism: Sinocyclocheilus rhinocerous; assembly: GCF_001515625.1. Classification (NCBI taxonomy): domain Eukaryota; kingdom Metazoa; phylum Chordata; class Actinopteri; order Cypriniformes; family Cyprinidae; genus Sinocyclocheilus; species Sinocyclocheilus rhinocerous. The sequence goes on from NW_015641023.1 coordinate 171,958, forward strand.
TACTGTTATATAAAAGAGCTATTAATAACACACCTGTCACCACGCGTTAAACCATGTGAATGCTAAATAAATACCAGCGAGCCATTAAACGCCTGTAAAAGAGCCGCAGACACTCAGACAAAACGATGCAAACAGAGCGATGCGGTTAGTAATGTGAGCGCTGGCCAATTTATATTTGTCTACTAAACTAATGTTCAGTCATCAGAAGCCTTGAGATCAAAAAAACATAAATATAGTCAAATGTGTGCAAATGTTTCACTGATGAACATGTTTCTGTATCCGTGGCATATGACTGCTGTCTGTCTGAAATATTGATCATGTTTAATGTTGTGTTTGTCTAATGAGACGTTTAATGTGTTTAACGAGCAAATAATGCCGGATCAGTGAGATTCTGCTGATTCAAATGAAGCGTCACACGTCCTGCACATTAAACATGGGTTTATTAATCAGCATTATTACAGTAAATACATCACTCACATTTATTAGTTTTAGATGTTTTTAATCTTTATACAGTTTTTATTTATTAATTTTTTTAATCAGTTTTAGTTATTTTAGTACTTTAAGTTAAACTAAAAGGAAAAGAAAAATACTGTCTTGGTGATAAGCTGAAAAATGGTTTTTTTTTTTTTCATATTTTCTTTTATTTCAGTTAACATTTATTTCATATTATTATTATTTATGTCAAGTTATTAAAATGTTTATTTATTTATTTTTGATTTCTGTTTTAGTTAACGATAATACTCGGCTTTATTCAAAGACAGAGAGTCTCAGAGTTTCTTACTATCAAACTAATCAACTGCTGAAAATCTGCTGATATGATGTGACCAAACCAACACAGAGAGAATCAAATAAAGCAGATTTCCATGACGTCACTGCAGCTCAAGCTTGGCAGGGGTTTACTCAAACACACACACACACACGCACACTCACATGCACTCACACTCACACTCACACACACAAACACAGACAAACATTCAAACACACACACACACTCAAACATCCAAACACACTCACACACACACTCACACACACACTCAAACACTCAAACACACTCACACACTCTCTCTCTCTCACACACACACACACTCAAACACTCAAACACACTCACACACACTTAAACACTCAAACACACTCACAAACACTCACACTCAAACACACATACACACACACACACACTCTCTCACAGTCAAACACTCAAACACACACACACACACACTCTCACACACAAACACACTCACACACACTCAAACACTAGGGATGGGCAATATCTTATCGTTTGCGATATACCGGCAAAAATTCTCCACACGATAAGAATTTGTCTTCCCGCGTTAATAACGATAAAGTCTAGTTGTTGACATATTTCTGTGTGCGACTGTGTGGAGTGACGTGACGTGAAGGAAGGCGGACGTGAAATTGAGCAGCTCCTTCTACAATCTGGAGCAGGTTTGGATAGGGCTGTACAGTTAGAACTTTAGATCTTTATCACTGTCCCAGTAGAGCCCGAAAAAAACAGTAAAATAAGTACAAAAATGCATTACATTTATGGGGTTATATTAATGTATCACTGAAGGGAACTGTCTTGAGAAAAGTTTCGATGGCAATGGCATTTTCTTCTCCGTATAAAGCGCGGCTCTGCTTTGTTTACAGCGGTAACCAAGGAAACGCTATAGTGCGGTCGGTTCATAAGCAGTGTTTCCAAGTCCGCGGTTTTCCCACGGAATTGGGCTACTCAACACTGTTGCCGCGGGTTGTTGTTCATGTCCGCGGGTTGAAGCGACCCAAATAACGTGATATTTAGCCCCTGGAATGTGAATTTTACTGGAAGATCCCCGCCGAAAAACATGTATTTTACCCCCGGAATGCGATTTTTACATGGGAACCCTCCTCGAAACATGATTGGACTAGTTTTCTTGCGAAAACCTGGCAACCCTGTTCATAAGCGCCACCTGCTGTCAGAGAGTGCGTCTCATTCAGACCTGCTGTTTTTGTTTCGTGCAGATGTTTTATGTAGCAAATAAATAACACCTAAAGTCAGACCATTCTGTTTTTGTTTTAAATCCTGAAATTAATCTAAATCAAATCAAAAACAACTGCCCGTGCAGATCATGATTAAAATGCAGTGGTTGCCTCTAATTTCAAATGGCTAGATATTTTTGTTTAAAGCCAGTTTGTTTGTTATAAAGCAAATAGCCAATAAATAAATTTGCTTAAAAATCAGTATCAGAATCCAATTTGCTAGTAAAAAAAAAAA
>NW_015641023.1:183350-190440 GCF_001515625.1 Sinocyclocheilus rhinocerous
TGCTCTAAAGAAACAGGATTCCCTAAATTATCGTCATTGATATCATTATCGCAATAAATATCAGAGATTATCGTGATATATTTTTAAGCCCATATCGCCCATCCCTATCAAACACACACTCAAACACACTCTCACTCACACACACGCACACACTCAAACACACTCAAACACACACACACTCAAACACACACACACTCAAACACGCTCAAACACACACACTCTTGCACACACTCGCACACACACACTCTCTCTCTCTCTCACACACACACTCACTCACTCACTCACTCACTCACTCACTCACTCACTCACTCACTCACTCACTCACTCACTCACTCACTCACTCACTCACTCACTCACTCACTCACTCACTCACTCACTCACTCACTCACTCACTCACTCACTCACTCACTCACTCACTCACTCACTCACTCACTCACTCACTCACTCACTCACTCACTCACTCACTCACTCACTCACTCACTCACTCACTCACTCACTCACTCACTCACTCACTCACTCACTCACTCACTCACTCACTCACTCACTCACTCACTCACTCACTCACTCACTCACTCACTCACTCACTCACTCACTCACTCACTCACTCACTCACTCACTCACTCACTCACTCACTCACTCACTCACTCACTCACTCACTCACTCACTCACTCACTCACTCACTCACTCACTCACTCACTCACTCACTCACTCACTCACTCACTCACTCACTCACTCACTCACTCACTCACTCACTCACTCACTCACTCACTCACTCACTCACTCACTCACTCACTCACTCACTCACTCACTCACTCACTCACTCACTCACTCACTCACTCACTCACTCACTCACTCACTCACTCACTCACTCACTCACTCACTCACTCACTCACTCACTCACTCACTCACTCACTCACTCACTCACTCACTCACTCACTCACTCACTCACTCACTCACTCACTCACTCACTCACTCACTCACTCACTCACTCACTCACTCACTCACTCACTCACTCACTCACTCACTCACTCACTCACTCACTCACTCACTCACTCACTCACTCACTCACTCACTCACTCACTCACTCACTCACTCACTCACTCACTCACTCACTCACTCACTCACTCACTCACTCACTCACTCACTCACTCACTCACTCACTCACTCACTCACTCACTCACTCACTCACTCACTCACTCACTCACTCACTCACTCACTCACTCACTCACTCACTCACTCACTCACTCACTCACTCACTCACTCACTCACTCACTCACTCACTCACTCACTCACTCACTCACTCACTCACTCACTCACTCACTCACTCACTCACTCACTCACTCACTCACTCACTCACTCACTCACTCACACACACGCTCACACACACACTCACACACACACACTCTCACACACTGAAACACACTCACACACACTTTCACACTCATATCACACAAACACTCACACACTTTGTTTTTTACTAATATGAGTAGGGTTGGGTATCGTTTGAATTTTATCGATTCCGATACCGATTCTGCTTATCGATTCCGATTCTTATCGATTCCTAGTTTCGATTCCAATAAGATAAAAAATCCAATATTAAAAAAATGAAGTCAAACATTTAGATGTCAAACATTTATTCTGTCTTTATACAAAGCATTCTGTTGCAGCTGAATAACACGAGCAAAAATCAGCAGCCTACAGAACACTGCAAGAGGAATTTTGCCTATGCTTTAAAAAAAAAATACCACAGCAAAAACAACTAGATTAATATAAATTTCAAATATTAAAGTGTTAAAGACAAGTAAACAGTCAGTAATAAGACAGGAACAAACAAATCCGAGTTACCCTAGTATTCTTCTGTGGTTTTGAGAACTGTGAAATTTCGCTGGCCTTTAAAATGTAAAGGTTGCCATAGAAATCTTATTTACAGAAAATATATATTTGATATAAATCGCTATCTTTAAATAAATCACTCGTATAGAGTTTTGGTCATGTGGCCCACTCATAATCGTGTTAAATAATCGTGATTACAATATTGGCCAAACGCCATAATCGAGCAGCCCTATTCCAAGCACAAACTTAATGTACAAGCCATGTTATTAAAAGCATATTAAGCTGTGAAAAACTTGCGCCGTTCATGGTTTAAGGACTTTCTTTAGTTAGCCTAGTATTAGTTTCTGACGCTGTATCGAAAGTGGTGTTGAAAACTGTGAAATTTCACTGGCATCTAAAATGTTTATATAACATAGCAACCTTATTTCCAGCAAAATATACTTGATATAGCCTATATATTGCTACTGTAGTAAAAAAAAAAATCTCATATAAAATTTGGTCATATCATCCATGCTAATTGCATTAATAATCATGATTACAATATCAACTAAAATAATTGCCAATATGTTTTTGGCCATAATCGAGCAGCCCTAATAGCTAAAAATGCTCAATTTTTTTCCACAATATTCAATATACATTAATATTTTTGCATTTGCTCTTGAAAATTTTTAAAGGGTTATTTTATATATATATTTTTTTAGCTCTCCATTAAAAATATATATGATCTGGACACTTATAAAAAAAAATAACAAAACTGAACAGTGATCACATACTGCTTTTTACTAAATACAGAATAATGGATATATAAAAACAATTTTTAAAAATAACAAAAAAATAAAGGAACATTTAAAATAATTTCTATTTAAAGGTAACAATATAAAAACATGAAAATGAAACAAAAAGTGCAATCTTCCTACAAAAAGCTGTGATTGTTGCAACAACATAGCAAGTTCTTTAAAGAACAAAAAACACGTTACACAGAGCAAGTGTCAGGTCATCGTTTTCAATGCACAGATTGTGACATCAGTGTCAGACGGTGATGTCATAAAGGTGAGCCAATCATATCTGAGATCCACTGGAGGGGCGGAGCCTGTCAAACAGAGGACGAGATCAGAAGAGTTTCTTACCTGGCAAAACTCCCGCAGCCACGTCTTCTGTAGGTTCTCCAGCTGAAAGAGGAAAGAGAGACGGATTCAGTCAGGCATTCAGTGATACTTCATGAAGACCCGTCTTAATTACATTCATGCATTTGGCAACTTACATTGAATTCAAGGAGCATATTTACAGTTTATCAGTTCTTTATTCTAAACTTCTCAGAACATGAGAGGTAAATTGATTTCTCTCAAATCTTTGTCCAATTAAGGATTATTATCATTAATTAAAACTAAAACCATAAAAATTACTTGAAATAAACATTAACTAAAATGAAATTTTAAATATGTAAAAAAAGCCATAATCGAGCAGCCCTAATAGCTAAAAATGCTCAATTTTTTTCCACAATATTCAATATACATTAATATTTTTGCATTTGCTCTTGAAAATTTTTAAAGGGTTATTTTATATATATTTTTTTTTAGCCCTCCATTAAAAATATATATGATCTGGACACTTATAAAAAAAAATAACAAAACTGAACAGTGATCACATACTGCTTTTTACTAAATACAGAATAATGGATATATAAAAACAATTTTTAAAAATAACAAAAAAATAAAGGAACATTTAAAATAATTTCTATTTAAAGGTAACAATATAAAAACATGAAAATGAAACAAAAAGTGCAATCTTCCTACAAAAAGCTGTGATTGTTGCAACAACATAGCAAGTTCTTTAAAGAACAAAAAACACGTTACACAGAGCAAGTGTCAGGTCATCGTTTTCAATGCACAGATTGTGACATCAGTGTCAGACGGTGATGTCATAAAGGTGAGCCAATCATATCTGAGATCCACTGGAGGGGCGGAGCCTGTCAAACAGAGGACGAGATCAGAAGAGTTTCTTACCTGGCAAAACTCCCGCAGCCACGTCTTCTGTAGGTTCTCCAGCTGAAAGAGGAAAGAGAGACGGATTCAGTCAGGCATTCAGTGATACTTCATGAAGACCCGTCTTAATTACATTCATGCATTTGGCAGATTTGGCAACTTACATTGTATTCAAGGAGCATATTTACAGTTTATCAGTTCTTTATTCTAAACTTCTCAGAACATGAGAGGTAAATTGATTTCTCTCAAATCTTTGTCCAATTAAGGATTATTATCATTAATTAAAACTAAAACCATAAAAATTACTTGAAATAAACAAACTAAAATGAAATTTTAAATATGTAAAAAAAAAAAATAAAAAAAAAAAAATTTAAGCTAGTTGGCAAGGCAACATTTCTCACTTTTGTTTAGTTTCAGTAGAAAAACATTATAACAGAATATCCTAACCTAAAACCTCCTTAAAGGAAAAGCTCCTTAAATGGATTTTTAAGAATGTGTGCAACCATACAGTTGCTGGTATTTTTCAAATACTAAAGAAGTCAATGGGATCCGAAACTGAATTGTGATTTTTGGGTGAACTGTCCCTTCAAATACACATGACCAGTGTGTCTGATATCAGCATGCAGTGACGCGGATTAAAGCATCTGCTGCTGTACATGAATGAATGAATAAATACTACAGTAACTCAACTACCAGAACAATCAATACTCTGCTGGAAACCTCATGCTTGTGGGGAGAGTAAATACAGGTGTGTTTGAGAGCATCAGTCAACATGTTTTCAGATATATGAAGATATCTCTCACTCAGTCACACACACACACAGTGACTCTACTGACCACACAAGACTATATAAGGATACACACGCTGAACCCTGACATTACAGACACAGAGGGAAACACTGCACTAAATATGGCCTGCAGCCACACACACACACACACACACAGTCACAAATATTACATAATATAAATCAAAAACTAAAAAAACTGATTTATATCAAGTGTCATTTATCTGTTTCTCTCTAACCAAAATGTTCAAAATAGTCCTTAACAGCTTGAAAAATCCTGAAAGCCGAAGAGAACTAAATCACATTCTGTAACTGCAAACACACACACATGCAGCAGAAGAGCCGCGGGTCACTGCGGGTTCATCATCAGATCTGAGCCGTGACCTTCAGTAAAATCAGCTCAAGCAGCACTGAGCTCCTCTAGAGCGCCAGCTAAAAACACCAGCTTATCAGAAGTTAATTTGCAGTTAATTAGAGGGGATATCCACTGGAGGCCTGATGGAAATAGCAGCACGTGCACCTCTCCACCGATCTGGCCTGGTTTATGCTCCCTCCGGGGATTCAGAACGCTCCGATTTAGCCAAACGTATTTCAGGAGTGCCGTGAGAATATGCCTTTAAAAGGAGAGTGAAACCACGAGCTAAACACGGCAGAACAACAGCGAGTGCTGGGATAACAGGTACTTCCAGCAGCAGATGACAGACGTGTGCTGCTTTTAGAGCAAATTCCTTCCAATTCTGGACAAAAAAAAGAGCCGTTTCAGTTCCACATGCCCTTTATGTTCAATCGCTCACGGTTTACTGCGCTGATCAAACTCATTACCAGAGAAACACATGCACCGCTGATCACATCACAATACCGTGGTACTTTGAGAGATACCCTAGTACTGAATGATCACTTCAGTTCAGTGGCATGTCTACATTCATGGCAAGAAACAAGTGAAAATAGAAGTAAATTAATACATGACCCTATATAAAACAACACATAAAAAAAATAATAATTGTACAGGTTTTTGAGGTTTATCTAAAAACTAACTTACTGAAGTAAACACTGGTTACTTCAAAGAATAACCACGGTACGTATGAAAGTGTTTTTGTTCACGATGATGCAAATACAAACCATCCCAACAAACAATAACATCAGCTGCTGAAATCAAACACACTCACACAAAGACATGCATATGCACACACACAGAAACGCGCACACACTCTCACACTCACACAAACGCAAACATGCACACACAGAAACGCACACACATGTAAATGTACATGCAAACTCACACACAAACACAGAAATGGACACACACGGAAATACACACACACACACACACACAAATGCACACTCACACAGAAACGCACATGGAAACGTACACACAAACGCACACATGGAAATGGACACACAAGCAAAGACATTCACACACATCCAACACACACACACTCGCACACGCAAACACGTACACACAAGCTCACGTGCACACTCTCTCACACACACACACACACTCTATTGATCATCTTAAAGGGACAGTTCACCCATAAATCATCACTCTGTCATGTTCAAACCTGTATTCTGTGGAACACAGAAGAAGAGTTATTTTGTCTGTTTATTATTAATAATTAACAACAATAATAATAATAATAATTATTATTATTATTATTATATCACTTAAAAATATATAACTATTGTAATATAAAATCTGCACTGTAAAAAATGAATATTTCATAACATTAATTATTAATTAAATTATATAAATATATATGAATTATTTTACTTTACACTGCAGTAGTAAAGTTACAATAGTTATGTCTCCGTATCTTCAGCTGCAAGAGTTAAACCCTCGAGCTTTTATTATAGTGGAAAACAGCAGGGAATCCTTTAAGGTTCAGTGAGATCAGGTCTACAAACACGTCTCATTACAAATCGAGGGAAACGCTGTAATCATCATATATTCATGCGTAAATAGAGTGGAAACTCCAGCATCTCCTGAGGAGCAGTGGTGCATCACGGCAAACAGAGGCGAACCTTGGACAAACGCACGTCTGTACGTTTGCAGATCACACTTCCAGAAAACATGAGCTGACGGTGAGCCGGTCTGACGGGGGTTCCTTAAACAAACATCCCGCACTTACTGCTGGGTTACCAAGCTCATGTCACACACTGACAGAACGATCACAGAACAACACATGAGCAATCAGGCCTCGGGTTTATCATCGAGGAACATGTCAGTGTTATACTAGTAGAGATGAGCTGGAGATCAGTGACGGAACCAGGACAGAGAGTCTAGAGAGACTCGGTGCTAAAAATACTGACAGAGAGAGAGAGAGGGAGAGTGGGCGGGTCTCCACAGACTGATGCTCGTCTCTGATTGGCTGCTGGAATCTCTCAGTGGGAATCGCTGGCTCTTGATTCTCATCACTCATTAGAGGACTGAACTGTTTTCAGTCTCACACACACACACACACACACACTCTCACACACACTCACACACACACAC
>NW_015641023.1:190678-191085 GCF_001515625.1 Sinocyclocheilus rhinocerous
ACACACACACACACACACACACACACACACACACACACACCTTTAACCCAAAGCCGTGTCACACGTGTGTCGGGATCCAGTGGCCCGACAGCGAGCTTTCAAGAGAAGCATCCCGTCAGTGGAAAAGTACACATGCAAAACACACAGAGAAAGACACTCGTGTGTCGCATCTATGCAAACAAAGCCGGCAAATACAGAGCAGAGGACGATACAGTCACGCTAACAACACTGACAGACGCTCACAGATGAACAACATCAACTCATAATCACAGACCTCATCACGAGCATGTGTGCTTATATTTATAACGTGAAGACACACACACACAGACTCACTCACTCACACACACACTCACACTCGCTCTCACACTCACACTCATAGTACACTCACACACACACACACACTCTCA
>NW_015641023.1:191840-194887 GCF_001515625.1 Sinocyclocheilus rhinocerous
ACGAGCATGTGCGCTTATAATTATAACGTGAAGACACACACACACACAGACTCACTCAGACACACACTCACTCACACACTCACACAGACGCTCACACACTCACACTCTCTAACTCTCACACTCTCACACACACTCGCTCGCATGCACGCTCACTCACACACACAATCACACACACACACACACTCACACACACACACTCTCTCTCTCACACACTCACACACTCTCACACACACAATCACTTTTCACATTACACACTCTCTCACTCTCACACACATACACACACACTCGCTCGCTCGCTCACTCACACTCACACACTCGCACATGTGCACGCACACACACTCGCTCACACTCTCTCACTCTCACACACACTCACACTCACAGTCACACTCTCTCACTCACACACACACAGACACACACTCACACACTCACTCTCTCACACACACTCACTCAATCACTCACTCTCTCACACACACAGACACACACACTCACACTCACACACACTCACACACACACATACACACACACACTCACACACACACATACACACACACACTCTCACTCCCACACACACTCATACACTCACACTCTCTCATACACAGACACACACACACACACTCATACACACACTCGTTCGCTCACTCACTCTCTCATACACTCTCACACACGCTCACTCACACACACTCACTCACACACACACACTCATATCATCAAATCATCATCAATAAGAATAAAATATAGATATTTACATTTTTAAATGTATATTATTAATAATAATAAATACACAATTTTATTTTTTTTAAATCACATTTTAATAATAATAATCATTATTATTATTATAAAAAGTACATATAAGTTCTATCAAAAAAAAATTCACAGTACAATTTGTATGTGTCTGAAGAACTAATTTGAACTATTTCATCAGAAGTCTGTAGATCCAAAGGTTTTTATGGTCACAAGAGCCACAAAAGAGTGTGTTTGACTGCTAGTGTTTATACTGAAGTACCACAGTATTACCGTAGTACTGTTACAGTGCATCTATATAAAGCTGTGCAGGACGTGACAGCCGACCCTCATGCAATGACTCAAAGACTCTCTCAAAATACAGCACAGTTGTGCATCTGACCTTATGACCTTTCACCCTTGCCTGACCTCTGACCTCCATCAGGCACAATGAGAGCTGCTCCCGGAGTTTAAAACAGGCCAGACTAAACCAGTCCCGCGTTATTTACAAGACGGAGGTAAAGAAAACCAGGGCAACGAAATTTACATTGGAAAGCTGCAGGCTACAGGACAAAACCTGTAACAACGGCCTGAAGTCGAAGCGCTTTACACTCGCCTGCTGATGGTTTTCTGCTGGACAGAGAATAACACACATGCCACGTCTCCAAGTGTAAACAGGAAACGCTCACAAAGCGAGGAGACTAGAAAGACTGGACTTCCTGTTCAGCCCGATACTGACCCTTCCATCAGATCAGTCCAGCTCTTGAGACTCAACGAAACGTCGACATGAGAAGCTATAAATAAAGGACCAATCAGGGTTCTTCACGTCATCTGCATCACTTCCTGAATCACTCTGAACACGCAGCCGTTATTTTCCTAAAATACAACATGCCACAGTTGTAACTTTAATTCAGTTTAACTTAATGAAACTAAAACTTAAACTGAAATTAAAAACATTAATAAAAAAATATATGGAAATATTTAAAAACAACCAAAACTAATAAAACTGACAAAAACACACACAAAAAAAATAATTAAAATTTTAACTAAAATAAAGTAAAATGAAAGCAGAAAATATAAAAATAAAATCCAATTCAAAAACTATAATAGTCAATGACACTAAAATAAAACCGACTTTAGTTCCTCTCACTGCAAAAAAAAACTTTTAAATGTAACAGTATTCAGAATAGAACAAGAAATAAAAATCTAAATAGCAAACAAATTATAGTGGCATCCATTAGAAACAACATTCATTATATCCGTCAAGCTAATTTATTTAAAGCGAAACTGTATCTAGCGGCATGTGAAACATGTGCAATACAAATCAGCGTTATTTTAGTATAAGTGTGATAATAATATAGTTTTTATTAATATTTTATTTTTATAATTTCTTAGCAATTTTATTGTGCATTTCTGTGATTGTCATTCGTTTTTGTGTGTATATATATTTTTATTTTAAATTTAAATATTAATTTTATTTCAGTTTTAATTATTTTAGTACATCAAGTAAGCTAAATGAAAATGAGAAATGTTGCCTTGGAAACTAGCTGAATACATATATATATAATTTATTTTTGTTTAATTTAAAGGGGTCATATGATGCGATTTCATTTTTTCCTTTCTCTTTGGAGTGTTACAAGCTCTTGGTGCATAAAGATTCACTAACACACACTCTCACACACACTCTCACACACACACACACTATCTGATCTGAAACAGGTTTGTGTCAGATAACACTGAAGTAAGCTCATATTTTCAGCAGTACATCAGGATTCCTGATGAAACAGAAAAACACAAACATTTGCATTCATACAGTAAAGCAGTGACGGTCGTAATAAACTGGAACAAAGAGGAAAGTGGCTGAAAATAGAGTGGAAAATCTCCGGCTGATGCTCTGAAGCAGCGTTTCTCCAGTTATGGCCAGAGCGGCGCGCATCAGAGGTCAGGACTGAGCTCCAGAGATCCCAGCGGACCGCACTGATGCATTCTGGGACAAACGTGATTAGTGAGGAATTATTCTCAGGAACAGCACAGCAACTGATCGATATTAATAACTGTCTAAGGGCTTTCAGAAAGAGACAACATTAAATATTTAATCACATGTATAGACATTATATCCATAAATGCTTTACAAAGTCTCTCAAAACTCAAATGGCCACTAACAAAAAAAGGTCACTAGCATTCAGTATTTCTGTATGCACTACTTGTTAAAAGTTTGCACACATCCACATTTTAGAATACTAGTAAAGTCATCAAAACTATGAAATAAAACAAATGGAAGAATTATGTAATGACTAAAAGAAGTGAAATAATTAAAATAAAAATTT
>NW_015641023.1:196375-196910 GCF_001515625.1 Sinocyclocheilus rhinocerous
GTGTGTGTGTGTGTGTGTGCGTGCGTGCGTGCGTGTGTGCGTGCGTGTGAGTGAGTGTGTGTGCGTGCGTGCGTGAGGCTTTACTACTAAACTAACTTGTGTAAAGTGTGTAAATATTAGCTATACTGCGTAAATATTTCTCAACTTTGCAAGAGAATTTTAACATAAGGAAAAATCCAAACAGGAATTTCATCCCTGACTAATGACTAAAACTAGAGTCACTTCACAAATGATTTACACTCTTTACAGCTCAAATAATCAACGGTGAATCCTTTGTGGTTTAACAAATACACAAGCTTCACATTTATGCTTTTAAACCCTTAAAGTGGCTGACAACATGTTAATATTGGATACATCAATTATTAAATACTCAAACTTTGCTGTTAAACCTGTTTCACACTCGATCTCCTGCATGTCTTCTGTCTCTGGTTGATAGTTTAGAGTGTTTTATCCAGTCAAAGCTCTTTTAGTGTAATTGTATAAATGCTTCTCGTGTCAAATCTTGACTGATTTTGCTCAAGTAAAGGTCAGAATA
>NW_015641023.1:198081-199859 GCF_001515625.1 Sinocyclocheilus rhinocerous
CATTTCAATCTCATCTTACTGAGACAGATTACTGCAGATATAGAGCGACCGCTGATATTCAGATAATTTTATGTCAGTATCTGCTCTACTGTTATACAGATCTCACTGATTTACATCATATAAATATCAGCATCTGCAGCAAATTCATCTACTGATGTTTGAATCCACATTTTACAGCAATAACACCAAAGTCCATCCAGCAGCTCTCCTGAAGACACTCGTCCTCCTCTAATGACTTCAGATCAATGCAGAACAACACTGCGGTGGTTAATGGAGCTTTAACAGAGCAACATCCTCCTGCGGATCAGCCCACATCCAAACCCAGACAATGGCGGTCAGACGCACAAGAACTCAGCTAATGGCCATCGGGATGGCATCGGTCTGTTATGAACGCTGTGGGTTTATTTCCTCAGATCTCTCCTCTAAATCTACTCCAGTCCAAATGGTTTTAATAGCTAGTTACTCACCTTCCCAACACATCCGGAGGCCAGGAATTGGTGGATTTCTAGTCATTTCAGTACAGAATCTACATTAGAAAACTGGAGTGTACAGCAGTTCACAGTGAGCAGAAACAGAGCGTTTCGCATGGAAAACACTGCGTTTCATGTCATATTCACATGCAAGCATTAAGATAAATAGAGCAAATAACTTCACAAAAGTCACAAAAAACATTTGCTGAATGTCGTTCTAACAGCCAACAGGAAACGCTTTATTGTCAACATGTTATAAAATACTAAACTGGCGTGTTTTGATTAGTACTGAACGTTCTAATAAAATTAAACAATATGCTAATGGTTTCAACACAATTATCTTCAATTTAGAACTTGATATATATATATATATATATATATATATACACACATTTTAAAGTATTGACTCAATTGATTAGAAAGGCTTTTTGATGATTAACATTTATTTAACTAATTAAAACAGAGTCCAGAAAAATTCAAATGGAATTTGAGAAGAAATGAATTGGATTTAATGGGCCCACAACAGTGATTAAAAACCGAATTCTTTAATTGACACAGATCTCACACACACACACACACACACACACACAGCGTCTCCTCAGTGTCATGTGACAGGAAGTAGTGACTGAATCATTGATCATTGAATCATTGAATCAGACCTCATCTATCCTGAACATCCAGTTTCTTCATTAAGAACAGCATCCTCGCTCATCATGAATCACCGTGACCGAGCGATCCATCACGATACGCCGGAGGAGGAAACGTCATTCTGAGCGAGAATGAGATGAAGGAACGCAAACACACACGTGACAAATCAACACAAACAACAATACAGAGACTCGTCATATAAGAGCACACAAGGGAATATGACACGATCCAGTCTCTGAAAGATCCTCTCCAAACACAAGATCATCAGAACATCACCACTGCCAAACACAGAACTAAATACAGCCCGAAACGCCTAAAATATGAAGGGGTTTTCCTTGTTTAATAGTCAATGAAGTCTCAGGAGCTCAAATGAAATATTGTATCAGCTGCTTTAAATGTAACTTTTTTTTTTAAATCTAAAAATAGTGTTTAAAATCACTGATTTGTGTGATCGCCATTTTCTAGCAATAAATATTAAATAAATCAAAATTTTAATTATAATTATCCAAATTATTAAATTATTAATCCAAATTATAATATAATATATACACTACAAAATATAACATGAAATTATTATATATTTAAAAAATAATAATTGATATTATTATATTATATATTATAAATGTATATTATATATAGACAATATTATCTAAAATGTAT
>NW_015641023.1:201175-202612 GCF_001515625.1 Sinocyclocheilus rhinocerous
TGTCTCGTCGCTCCGGCCGGACACAGTATGTGAGGGGCGTAACATTTCCGTCTCCCGCTTGAGGTATTCGGCCAATCACAACGCTCTGGATAGCTGGCCAATCAGAGCACACCTCGCTTTTCAGACCGATTAGTTTTGTAAAAATCGACGCGTTTCAGAAAGGCGGGGCATAGAGGAGAAACAATAATGTACAGTATGTGGAAAATAATGTGTTTTTTTTACTTTAAACCGCATAAACACATTTCATTACACCAAATACACAAAATAATGTTCTTTTTAGCAGCATCATATGACCCCTTTAATGTTTTTATTTCAATGTTTTTAAGTTTAGTTCAGTTTTAGTTAACTGTAATAACCCTGATACAATTAAACTTGGGCTTGATGTTAATTGCATTATATAAGTCACTTTGGAATAAAAGCCACAGCACGTTCCAAATGATAAAAAAAAATGGTATTGCACAAAAATGTGGTAGTTATGAATAACTACTGCTAACATGCTACTACTGTAATATGGATCTGGAAACGGGTCCAGAATTGTTCAGTTCCTCCCAATCCCATCCTGCACTTCTCTCTCTCTCCGTCAAACTCCTCGGATACAGACGGATCTTCCTGCTCTCTTATCTCCCGCTGCTCTCAGCTTCCTGTTTGCAGTCAAGCAGGACAAACACGGAAAACATTTCACAGTCCGTCACATCTGCAGCATGAGCCTGATAGAGATATAATTTTAGTTTTCCTGCTCCAAACAATGAAGCAGCGTTCCGGGTTCAACCACACAAAACCATCTCGACCCGCCCTGAATGTGTTTACAGTGGGAAAACCCTGCGGTTACGTTAAGACACTTACGATGGAAGTAAAAGAGGCCAGAAATTGACCGTGAAAATACATGTTCAAAAGTAGAGCCTCAAGACTTGAACACTATACGCATGTGAGGACGTCACTAGAGCCCTGTGATTTTCACAATTCAGAAAACCTGAAATTTACTGTATAACACGAAATGTCACAGAATTTGGCAAAATCTGGATGAATTTATTTTAAAAGCAGGGAAAATTCAATGTATTAACAATAGTAACAAATTTAAGGAACACAATTTTTCTTTCAACAGTAAAGCTCTCTCGCGTAGCGCTTGTTTGCCAAAATATGAAATGAATTGTTTCAATTTCAATTGATGGCATTTTGCAGGATTATTTAAATGTTCAAGTTCTATGCATTCATTAGATTACCACAATTTTTGATAATAAATTTGTATTTAATCATAAAATACAGAATCCAGAAAAATTCAAACAGACAAATATGAGCGAGGAGTGAGTTGGGCTGTTTGTTCACAAACCCTTTAAACATGAAAGAACAACAAGCTTCTCTCGTAGTGTGTGTGTGTGTGTATGTGCGTGTGCGTGTGCATGTGTGTGAGAGAGAGTGTGAGAGTGTGTGTGTGTGTGT
>NW_015641023.1:206586-211905 GCF_001515625.1 Sinocyclocheilus rhinocerous
TTATATTATATATAATATATAATTTTATATTACATATACATATTTATATATATGTATATATATATATATATATATATGTATATTTATTTTATTATTTTTTATTACATATTAATAATTTTTTATACATTTATATATATATATATATATATAAAAATGTATGAAAAAAATTGCCTAAATTAAGCTAAATGTAGGCTTAATGATATACTTAAATTTGCCATTAATGAAAGAAGAAAAAGAAGAAAAAAATCAGATATAAGATGACAGCAAAACAACCCGCTTTGCACTTACTTACGTGTGATGTGTTCTTATGTTACTGTAGAGTGAGGTTGGGCAGTACGACGGATATAATGTTTAACGGTAGAAATGTGTCATTTATTCACACACATAACAAAGAAACATGGATTCATGTAAAAAACAGAGCAGGATGAGAACAAAACGAGTCAAAATTACATTAACGCAGACAGACGCTATAAATCTGACAACAGTTTAACGAACTTGAGCTTGTCCTGCAACTACAACGTCAGATCCACATGTCAGAAAACAGATCACCAGCGCTTCAGCTGTGAGTGAGTGAGTGTGTGTGTGTGTGTGTGTGTGTGTGTGTGTGAGAGAGTCTGTGTGTGTGGCCCCGTTTCATACATCCAGACCTACTTATTCTACATGCCCCATATACACACACACTCACTCACTCACGCACTCACTCACTCACGCACGCATAAATAAATAGTAAAAAAATATTAATAAAACAAAATAAAAAATATATATTTAATATACAGGTATACACACATACATAATGTATATCAATTTAAATAAAAATAAATATAAAATACAACAAAACTAAATTATTTAATTTAATTTAATTTAATTTAAAATAATAAAAAGAGAAAAATAATAAAATAAAACATTAAATAATTTAAATAAAATATCTGTTGTATTTGTTTTTATACTTATCAATTTAAATAAAAAAACACATCTAAAATAACAGAAAACTAAATAAAATGAAATGGAAAAAATAGAACAAAATAAATAAATAAATAAATAAATAAATAAAACAAATAAAAACAAAAATAAAATAAAATACAATTTTCAGGATGTCAACCTACCGGTGGATTACTTACAGTGACTCAATTAAACTACTCGCTTCACCTTCAGGTACAACACAACATCACACTAACCAAAAATATTAAACTCATGAAGGGTGAGAGAAGAGCAGGTCATCAGTGCAACAGCAGCAGGCTACAGACGCGTGTAGAATCACAGGCCTAAACTCTACACAGCTCATTACATCACTCTCACAGCACCTCCACTCACGCAGAGAGGCATTCTGGGTAGAGTGGCGTTTAACACATGAGCTTGACACACGGAGTAATTGAGGATAAAATGATTCCTCGCTGCTGTTTCTGAGCGCGGCTGATCTATCCGAGTGTGAGTGAGGAGCAGAGGAGTTTCCTCCTACGAGCGCGTCTAATTGTCACACACAGCACTCTGGGTAACGGATCGCCCCGCGCCGGCCGCTCGTTCACCATACATGGGCACCGGCCCGTGCCAAACGCTGGAATACTGACGCCGCTCCAGCAGATTTTTGTAATGATTCCACGGACTTCCCATGGCTGAAGAAAGCCAGATACACACACACACACACGATAGAGAGCCCAGAGTCCAGGTGCTGCTGGGGCCATCAGAGTCTCGCTCACATCAGGACATCAAAAAAAGATAAAAAATACTTTAATGAATCAAACAGACACACAGCTTTCATGCCACTCAAGCATCCTGGGAACTACAGAACAGCCGCGCAAAAACAGATCATGACGAAAATGTCACAGCAATATGAGACTGAATATTTTAAAAGAAAAAAAAGTTACAATTATTTATTCAAAATTGCAAGATGAATGAGAAAAAAAAGTTGCCGCAAAATTACATTATTTTGAGGGAAAAAAGCAAAAATTACAAAAATAGTAAAAAAAAAATATATATAAAAAAAAAACGAAGATATCAAGATTAAAGTCGCAGCAATATGAGATTAAAATCAAATCACAATTTTTGGAGAAAAATTTTTTACTAAAAATTACAAGAACGACACTAAAAATCTAATATAACAAATAAAAAGTCATAATACTTTTGAGAAAAGACAAAATAAGAGGAATGAGGTCAAAAATCTTCGAGTCTGAGTTTTTTGAGAAAGTCAAAATTACGAGAATGAAGTAAAGAGATCTAAGTTAACAAGAATAAAAAGTCATTATATTTTGAGAAAAAAGGTCAAAATTACGAGAATAATCTGAAAAATCTAAGATAACGAAAAAGTCACAATGTTTTGAAGATAAAATCTTATTTTGAGGGAAAAAAGCAAAAATTACAAAAATAGTAAAAAAAAAAACAAAACAAAAAAAAACGAAGATATCAAGATTAAAGTCGCAGCAATATGAGATTAAAATCAAATCACAATTTTTGGAGAAAAATTTTTTACTAAAAATTACAAGAACGACACTAAAAATCTAATATAACAAATAAAAAGTCATAATACTTTTGAGAAAAGACAAAATAAGAGGAATGAGGTCAAAAATCTTCGAGTCTGAGTTTTTTGAGAAAGTCAAAATTACGAGAATGAAGTAAAGAGATCTAAGTTAACAAGAATAAAAAGTCATTATATTTTGAGAAAAAAGGTCAAAATTACGAGAATAATCTGAAAAATCTAAGATAACGAAAAAGTCACAATGTTTTGAAGATAAAATCTAAATTATGAGAATAAAGTAAAATCTAAGATAAAAAGAATGAAATTCATAATATTTTGAGAAAGTCAACATAACAGTAACACAGTCAAAAATCTAAGATAACGAAAAAGTCAAATTTTTTTGAGAACAAGTCAAAATTATGAAAATTTTTTTTAAAAAGTTAACAAGAATAGTCATAGTAAAATGAGATTAAAGTCATAATATTTTGAAAAAGGTCAAAATTATGAGAATAAAGTAAAAATAAAGTGTAATTTTTTATGTGCACTTAAACGCTGTCTGTAAAGGCTGCTTGATTAAAGAAAAAATATACAAAATCTAAATAAAATAAAGCATCTGGCTGTATTGGTGTGTTGTGATTGGTCAGTCCAGCGGTGATCTAGCAACAGCAGCCATAGAGAACAACTACTAACCTAGTTAACATGAGACACCACTAGACCAGCTAGTGAAGGGTGCATACACCAATGCATCTGATTCACTACATCATGTTATCAGGAACATTTGTGTCCTGAATATTACTACATGACGTCTCTTAATGCGAGCGCATGCTTTCTTCTCGCTTTTATGCCACATGTTTACATTCCAGAAGAAAGGCAAGTCCAAACCCGCACGAGTTCTGCTTCTCTGAGCTGATCGCTCTGACGCAGACACACAGCTGTTAAATAAAACTAAAAAACTGTTTTTGGTAAATAATAAAAAATAATAATAATAAAATATGAAAACCATCAACTTAAAAAATCTAAATGAAAGTAGTACTAAAGTACTAAAACTGAAATAAATTGAAGCTAAATAGAAATATTAAAAAATGTAAATTAAAAGCACATTAGAATTTTTTTAATTAACAAAAAATTAAAATGAAAAACGAAAATATAAAGCTGATTCAAATTATTAATAAATGCTATAATAGTATATAAATAATACTTTTTAATTAAACAAAATAAAGTAAAAAAATATATATTATTTTATAAAATATTTTTAAAAATACTAAAAAACCTAAACGAAAATTAACACAAAATTAAGATGGAGTACTAAAATTACTAAATTGAAATAAATTAAAGCTAACCAGAAATGTCAACAAAGATTTAAAATTAAAAGCACATGCTAAAATTAAAATGAAAACTAAAAATATAAAAATAAAAGCTGATTCAAAATATTAATCATTAATGCAAAAGTAGATAAATAATAACACTGGTTTAAAAAAAAATAAAAAAAAGTTCACTCAAATCTATAAACTATTTAATCATTTATTCAATTTACTGAATTTTTCCTAAATACGGCTGCAACAACTAATCGATAAAATCAATTATTAGCGATAATGAAAATCATCGACAACGATTCTCATTATCGATTAGTCGGGTGTGCCCACAGTGCACATCCAACTTCAGCCGGTAGCGTCAAATTACAGCACTGAATTACGCATTTCTATGGACAAAATGCATCTAAAACAGTGGAGGAAACAGAATGAGATGCTGCGGGAGAGTTACGTGATCCAAGCTGCCCAAAACATGAGAATTCTTTATTTTAAGCTTTAAGCTATAATGCATTAGCGTAATGGCTTGCCCTGTCAGGCGCTTTAACAGATGCGTGTGCGTCCTCAGCGCAAAAACTTTCAGTTTACGGTCATATCTTTATGTATAAATGTCACAAATTCACGCGAGCATTTCCATTTTTGCATAAAGGCCCACCCCGACAGTCTGTGTTCAGTTTAAATCTTTACTGAATGAGCGCCGGAACACGGACAGAGGGAGACAATTAATACTCAGCGCAAAAACATTCGTGGTGCTGAAATATCTGTTGTTGAACGTTAAATTAAGGTTTAAGTCAACATGCAGTGCACATATTTCATGAGAGTAGGAACTGTAAGGGGATAACAGCGTGCAATTGTCTGAATATAAATATCAGACGCTTCATAACCGTCTTTTACAGGATAAAGAAATGACAGTAAGTCTGTGATCAAAGTGAACGTGTGTTCCTGCAGAACATTACTCTCACCTGTTTGTCATTTTATTCGTCTTTATTATCGTTTTAATTTACTATATTCAATATACAGTGCTTAACAAATTGATGTAAGGTTTTAAACAAACTATGTAAGGTTTGTGCCACTGCTGCTCTAAACTAACAGTGCTGGTGATTACCAAAATCATGTTTCAGCTTTCTGTATTGGTTAGTCCTCTAATATGCGTAAGCTCTTTAGTAACAGTAGTAGGCTATTTCTAATGCTATAATATAATTATTGCTGTTGTCTATGAAAGAAAGGCGGAAAAAGTGGCCTAGTGTTTTTTTTCCTTCCCAGATGCCCAATTACAGTCAAAAAATACCTAAACAATTCCAGCAAGAATGCAAGCTGTTATGAAAGGCATAGGAGGCCATTTTTGTTATTATGTGAATAAATACTATTTATTTGTTTCAGTTTGCCCAATAAATGACAATAACATTTTTAGATTTAAACAGTTTTTTGACAGATTCCTAAAAAAAATGTGTTTTCTCTTTATTATGTCAGGTGGTCTAATAAATTGTTGAGCACTGTATGTTTTCATAGCATTCAGTTGGCACGTTTGTTTTAAGGACATTGGGCAGAATGTGGAATAGTGTG
>NW_015641023.1:212748-213301 GCF_001515625.1 Sinocyclocheilus rhinocerous
TCAGATTCGAGGATCAGAACGACCTGTCATGCATATAGGCTAACAATAGCCTAACGATCTTATTGTCAGGTTTATGTTCTGTTATCTGGATCGTTAATTTGTCATTCTCTTCTGTTTACTTCACTTCCCGTTTCAACGCTATTTGGTTTCTGAATATGACCTCTTTATATCGTAACACATACACACACAGATTATATATATATATATATATATATATAAAATAATCGTTAGTTGCAGCCGCGTTCCTAAATTACTTCAGAAAACTTGGAAAATAGAGAACGAGAACTTATGATCATCTTTTTGTCATTTGAGTCGACGACCGCATCCATCATCATTCAGAAGAGCAGCATGAGCATTGTGTTAAACATCTTCCACTGTTTGAACAAATAACCAACGACAGACGTGAACTTGTTAACCGGGCGTGAAGATATGAAGGTTCTGCTGTGTTTCCACAGACGTGCCTCTACACGGAGGAAACACACGCCTCATTAATTACTAAATATTACATGACAGGCCAAACGTCTGTGATCAACGTTTACTGGTTAGAATGACG
>NW_015641023.1:213328-214633 GCF_001515625.1 Sinocyclocheilus rhinocerous
GAGAGTGTGTGTGTGTGTGTGTGTGTGTGTGTGTAAAACTCAGGAAAACTTGTCTTTATAATTTCATAGTCTTTATAACAATAAAGCACATTTTCCCAGATACATATTTTTAAAAAATACTTTTATTCGTCAAGGATGCATTAAATTGATCAAAAGTGACTGTAAATACATTTATAATGTTACAAAAGTTCTATGTTCTATTTGAAATTTCTATTTCAAATAAATGCTGTTCTTTTGAACTTTCTATTCATCTGTGAATCTTGAAAAATAAAATGTATCACAGTTTCCACAAAAATATTGGGCAGCACAACGGTGTTCAACATTGAGCGCGTTTACATGCACGTTCTTAAGCCGATTATGCTTAATAAGCCGAAAACGCACGTGGTCATGTAAACGCGGTAACCCGTTTTCTTTTATCGGAGTAAGGTCATAAACGGCGTAAGCATAAACCGGTCGCAACAGGTAGTTTTTTTGCCTCTTACTCCGATTTCGCACGGCATGTAAACGCAATAACCCGCTTTCTGTCGGCTTATTGAAGTGCGCATGTGTGATACATGACAGGAACGCATCCTTAGTGCAGATTTCAGCGCATCTAGACCGAGCAAACGTCTTGCAGTAAAGAAAGGAGGAAATATTTCACAAAAGCAGACTTTTTCATGACTCAGAAAATGATAAAAATGTGTTCTCATCTCGTGCAGCAGAAGTAGAAGTGGTTCAGTCACAATGCTGCGTTATATAGTCAGATACGCAAATGATTATATTTTGACGTCACTACAGGGAAATAACCTGATTTATTAATGAAGTCATGTAAACGCAGCTTACTTGCGTTGTCAGGTTACTGATGTGCATGCAAACGGGGAAAACTGGTTATTTTAATAAGCTGATATTTGTGAGTTATCAGCTTACTGGTGTGCATGTAAACGTGCTCATTGATAATAATCAGAAATGTTTCTTGAGCAGCAAATCTAATTCAATATTAGAATGATTTCTGAAGATCATGTGACACTGAAGACTGGAGTAATCATGCTGAAAATACAGCTTTGATCACAGAAATAAATGACAGTTTAACAGATATTCACATAGAAAACAGCTGTTTTAAATTGTAATAATATTTCACATTTTTTACTGTATTTTTGATCAAATAAACGCAGCGTTTCGTGAGATTCTCTCGTGTCCGTATGCATGCACACTCACCACAAACAGCAGTTCAGAGGAGAAATGCGAGAAATGCAGGTTTCTGCATATTGAATTACAGCATTTCTGTTTGGTTTTCACACGTCAAAAAGCAACATAAGCAACATCAGC
>NW_015641023.1:217203-223062 GCF_001515625.1 Sinocyclocheilus rhinocerous
CAGCACGACTGTTTTCAACATTGATAATAATCAGAAATGTTTCTTGAGCAGCAAATCTAATTCAATATTAGAATGATTTCTGAAGATCATGTGACACTGAAGACTGGAGTAATCATGCTGAAAATACAGCTTTGATCACAGAAATAAATTACAGTTTAACAGATATTCACATAGAAAACAGCTGTTTTAAATTGTAATAATATTTCACATTTTTTACTGTATTTTTGATCAAATAAATGCAGCCTTGGAAACAAAAAAACAACTTTTTTCAACAATATGCTATATAGTACTTTATGTATCAATTTCGCTTTCAATTTTTTTCTTTTGATGTGTTTGTTTTTTGACCGGTTTCGTGAGATTCTCTCGTGTCCGTATGCATGCACACTCACCACAAACAGCAGTTCAGAGGAGAAATGCATGTTTTACAGGTTTCTGCATATTGAATTACAGCATTTCTGTTTGGTTTTCACACGTCAAAAAGCAACATCAGCATTTAAAGAAACACAGACCCCATCAAACCGCATTTAGCCTGCATTACCCACATGTACTACAGTATGACAATCACTGGAGGATAAATAAACAGCTGACTATCACTGGGGTAAATCCACTGATAGCCATGTTATTGAGCAGATCATGGGTGCCTGTTTGATACTTTCAAATGAAAGCACCGTCAATGTGCTGCAAGTCACAAAAAAAACATTTGAGCACTAGTACTAGCCATGACAGACTTAACACCACTTATAACTGGTGTTTTCACAACTAGTCTCTTAAAGCGATAGTTCACCCAAAAATGAAAATTCTGTATTTATATTTATACGTAATAGTATTTTCGAAGTCGATGGCTACCAGAGACTGTTTGCTTATCAGCATTCTTCAAAATATCTTGTTTTGTGTTCAAAAGAAGAAAGAAACTCATACAGGTTCGAGGGGGAGTAAATGACAGAATTTTCATTTTTGGGTGAACTGTCCCTTTAAGAGAGCTGCTAACATGGTTTGCTATCAATATATAGTAAGTACATACTGGCAGAATGTTTTGGAAATTTCTATTATTGTTCTCATTTCCTATTGTCATTATTCTATAGTGTTCTGGCGCTTTCAATGAACCACATGATGGAAAATATTAACCGCTCCTTCTGCATCAAACATGATTAGACGCCAGCACGGTATCAGCTAAAACAACCAGTTCCTGTGAAATTCTTCTTAATTGAGCAGAAAAAAAAAGAGAGAAAAATCGACACACCCATATTTCACTTCTAGTAAACGATCAGTACTGCTGTATCATTAACAAAACATATTTCTACAGGACAACCATTCAGACATCTGAGCAAAAATAAAAAATAAAATAAAATAAAATAAAATAAAAAAATAGTTTCAGCAGAGTTCTTTAATTAAAATTAAATTAATACTGCAATAAAATTAGTACAGAGTTTACATTGATTTAAATAACAGATACTGTTTATTGTGTGACCAAAACACCAATAATAGCCATGAAAAAAAAAAAGATTTTATGCATAATGGGGGACTTTTAATCAGAAACAAGCCTGAAATACAACTGGACTCTTATTTTGAGATGCCTATGCTTTACTACTTCAGCTGTTCATTCAACAATATGAGCGAAATATATGAACCAACATACCAATATGTTTTACACGCATGAGAAAAGCGTTACATTTTATTATATATAAATTAATAATCTGAAGCCCCGGGACACACTGCACGATTTTAGCAATCCTATAAGATCCTTGCAAATCACACTGTGACATGGATCTGATAAACTTGGGTACTACATCCATGCAGACAGTACGATGATGACGAATGAATGAATGAATGAATGAATGAATGAATGATGAATGAAAACACACTGTGACATGGATCTGATAAACTTGGGTACTACATCCATGCAGACAGTACGATGATGACGAATGAATGAATGAATGAATGAATGAATGAATGAATGATGAATGAAAACAAGGTAAACAAGAAGAGCATGACGAATCACACTTTGGCAGTTCTAGTTTTTATGTGTGCTGAAAAAAAAGAGGATGCGGCGAAAGAGGAAGGGATAAGATTTTATGTTTTAGCGCCGTGTCGCGTTGATTTCATGTCGCCTTTTTATTGGCTGGTCAGTAAACGTGGGTCGTAGCAGCAAACACACTGTGTGATGAGCATGCTGAATTACTGACACTGTCAGAAAATGATCGTAGGCTATCTTTGGTCGCAAGACCGTGACATCGGCCGTCTTTGAATCTCTCTCACTGTACGACATAAGAACACCGTTCACAGAAATCGCCACGATTGTTTCACGATGCCAATCGCGCAGTGTGTCCCGCGCTTAAGGTCCAAACATGCATAGGTCTGTTTCTAGAAATCTCCGTGTTTCTCTCAACACAACCCACACAGAGGAACATCGGCGGTGACTGTAATTCCCAAAGCCACTCCAGCTAATGGCTCGCGCTCATTTACCATGCGGCTCACGATAATGTAAAATCCATTATCAATAATCACAGCTCCCCAGAGACGCTCGGAGATGAGAGGATGCTTATTCTTCAATCTCATTTTCTGTTTCTGAGCACAAAACTCATGAAAACAGCATCTTCAGCTCATGTGCGCTCAGCCTCGATTGATAAAAACACTCATCACGGGCTGAACGACCCTCAGATCCAAATATAGGATCACTACATTCATACGCTGATTGAACACCGAGAATCACTACACATGCATGTGCGAAAACAAATGAGAATGAGAAGACGTCTGACAAGTAAAGCATGTAAATCACACAACACAGATGAACTCTGATAACTCAGAGTTATTTATAACAGGAATCTCATCACGACTGATCTAGATCTAGAACAAGATGCTGTGCAAGCAGACAGAAATAATGAGCTATTGAGAGAAAGTTAAGTTATGAAAACGTTACTATTGAAACATTCTCTGAACGTTTTAAACATTTAGCTAAGTGTTTCGAAAACGTTTCTTGGTCATGCAAACATTCCATTTTATCATTTTGCAAACATGGGAACGTTACTTTTGAATGTTCTAAACAACGTTAGATGAATGTCCAACTAAAACGTTTCGGGAAAACATTCCATGAACGATGCTAACCTTTTGAGAACATTATTAAAGTCCAGATAATGTTGAACAAATGTTCTATTAATGTTACGAAGCGAACGTTTGTTCATAACTTTGAAAGAACCTTGCCAGAACGTTCTGGGAACGTTTCCTGTTTGCTGCGACTGCATTACAGAATTACAATAGAGTTCTCTGTCGTGAAATTATACGTTTCTCCAGGCTTTTACTGTTCCAGCAACATTTGGCAAGACTTCATCATCATATGCATCCTACGCAGAAAAGACAATCCCAGAATACACTGCAGCAAGCATGATGAAAAAATATGGAAAGATGGTGGACAAAGCAAGAAAAATGTTGATTATAAATGCACTTTTAGTTCATTTAATAATTAAAAGCATAGTTAAAAAAAATTATTCAAATGAATTAACATATTATCATATTTCCATTTGCCAACAACCAGCCAAATTAAAGCTTGGTGGTTTAACATTTGAAAAATTAGACGTAAAACTTTGCATTGTAATTTTACAGAAAAAGTTTATAATTTTTATTTACTCTTTTTTTACAGTATTTAATTTACAATATTACAAGTCATTTAAATTATTTTTTTTTTATAGATGTATTTAATTGGTCAAAATCAATGTGAACATGGCCTATTAAAACTCCAGTGGAAAGACTTTTTTTTTAAACTCTGAAATCATTACTGAAAGTTGATTCTTGTAAAAAAAGTAAACCCAAGTATAACACCCAAATGTAAGGCTGCACAATTAATCAAAATCGCAAATAAATAGTCTGGTTTAGTGCGATTATGAAATTGCGAAAGCTGTTATGCTTCCCAAATTGTTCAGGACTAAAAAAAAAAATTACACGAGAGTAAAAAATAAATTTTCAGCTAAATGCAATTGCCAACAAAATCACTCCACTAACTCTAAAATGATTTATTCTTTCCAAATATAGCTATCCAGGTCATCTGGTAAAAATTCCTGTATGTTTTATACCACAATATATAATCACAAAATATCGCAATGTCAGTTTTTTTCCAATGTCACACAGCCCTACCATGTAGACAGCTCACTAGGATCTGGAGCAGAGCTATTAGGCCCATCTCTTCTCATCTGATGTTATCATTTGATAACGTTTCCAATTTATATCAGCACTGCTGCATCTGTTCTGTTATTATAACAGCTGAGCACAAATAATAAACCAGCGAGTCAATGTCAACAATTACATCACCAGATAAGACCCGTGTTCATACACACCTTCCTCCAGTGAAAAAGTGCATCTGCTGTTGTCTCTCGCATCAAAATCCAGCCACATATTTGTTTAGAGCTGTTTAAACGCTGCTTGATCTGTGCCGAGTTCTCTCCTGATTCAGACCAGAACACTGACTCACTGGAGGAAGCATTATTATAGACTCAATGGTATTTTAGTTAAAAACGTCTTAATGCTGGATGTGTTTCAGCTTTTGTCTTCTCCAGATGTTAACTGATGGACTGAAGTGCTGTGGATTACTTGTGGATTATTGTGATGTTTTTATCAGCTGTTTGGACTCTCATTCTGACGGCACCCATTCACTGCAGAGCATCCATTGCTGAGACACTGATGCAATGCTGCATTTCTCCAAACCTGATGAAGAAACAAACTCATCTACATCTTTTTTTTTTTATTGTGGGTTTTAATGTGCCATTTTCGTGAGATTCGCCCATTACAGCCGCATCCTTTCAGCATATGATGCTCTGATCTCAATGACCTCACACTATCCTGGCCCTATTTGCCTTATTAAATCAGATATTAAACCACATTTACGGGTGTAATCTCAGCACCTGTGCGGTCCGGTCGATCCACCTGGACGCCATCCAGACCAGCTGCTTTCCATAAAGGGAAGTCATTTAGGTATCCTGAAGAGCATATGCCACGGCTTTTTATGTCTCTTATCTTCCCAGAAGCACTTCAGGAGCATCTCATCAGGGCAAAATGACTACAGTAGACGACGTCAACCGCTTTATAACAGCACTCGCCAAAAACCGCGGAAGCCGTCCAGCCCTAAACACCTCATCTTGTGATTGCTAACAAAGGCCTCATTTACTTCATTCACGTAATTTGGACAAATCCTTGCATTTGTGGCTTTTGCGGCACAAAAGGCCCATTGAGGGACGAGACGAGACGTCTGAACATGTTAAATATTTAGGTGTAATTGTGCATGCACTCTATAAGCGGCGTGCTGGTTTTGGCCGCGCTCTCGTGTAAAACAAGTAATGGATAAACAGCGATATTCATAAGACAGCAGTTCAGCGGTCATGACAGGCCAACTATTTATAACTCTAAAGATAGTACGGGACAGTTCCTCTTCACATGCGTAAGAAAACAGTTTGCAATCAAATAAACAGATCTGGCCTAAACTTCTCACAGTGTAAACTACACAGAATTACAGCCCGAGACCTGACTGTCAAGTACTGGCACGTTTACAGACAAGCAAGCGTCTGAACATCTTTAATGGCTGAGATAGTATTGTTTAATCAGAGGAACTAATTTGCTTAAACCTCAACTCGCCCTGGTCTACCACAAGTTTGCGTAATCATTTCCATAAAGCGCGATAACAGGTGAGATTTCGATTAAGCCACAGAGTCAGGAGTGATTATGAGCTCTAGTTTTACAGCTTTTTCATAGTTTGAGAAGCACAGAAGATAAAGCACTTGCAGTAAATATGACAGATCAGGCGCATGAGAGCATCCTTTCACTGCCTGATATATATATATATATATATATATATATATATATGTTAGTGCACAAGGA
>NW_015641023.1:223297-227496 GCF_001515625.1 Sinocyclocheilus rhinocerous
TATGTTAGTGCACAAGGAGTTATTCAGCTTAAAAACGTTGTCTAACACAAGCATTAAACATGGCTCTCGCACCCTTTGATCCACTCGTTTCCATGAAATGTTCATTTGGGATCACTGGATAAGGAGTCTGAAAGGGTATCGCACTCACAATGCCAAAAGAACATCGGTAACACTTTACAATGAGGTTCATTAGTTACTACTTTAGTTAACATGAACTAAGCATGAACAATACTTCTACAGCATTTATTAATCTTAGTTAATGTTAATTTCAACATTTACTAATGCATTATTAAAATCAAAAGTTGTGTTTGTTAACATTAGTTTGTGAATTAACATGAACTAACAGTGAACAACTGTATTTGTTCATGTTAGTTAATATATTAACTAATATTAACTAATGGAACCTTATTGTAAAGTGTTACCCGAATATCAATACTGTTAAAAAGAAAGAAAGAAAGAAAGAAACAAAGAAAGACTTATTATAAATTTTACGGACATTTCCCTAACACTAAAACACAATGCCATACAGTGCAATATTCAAAATACAGGTATTAAAACACCTATTAAAAAAAAATAAAAAACACAGAAAATTCCTTCATATTAATCTTAATATGCCTTATTTTTACATATTTTTTTGGAGTGTATAATAATAATAATAATAATAATAGTAATAATAATAAATATATTATTTAAATTATTTAAATATTATTTTGATTGTCGTTTCTAATTATTATTAAATAATTAAATAAATAATACATTTATTTATATATACACATACATAAATACATACATACATACATGCATACATTATATATATATATATATATATATAGCTATATATGTGTGTGTGTGTATATATATATTTTTTTTTTTTTTTTACTTACAAAAATAATGTCAGACACATTTACCAATTTTGACAGTTTGACAATTAAGTTGACAGGTATGTTATCCAGTAACCAGTACACTTTAACCAACCACTGGCATTGACATGAATAGTTTAAACCTCTAGTTAATCAATCAGTCAATGAATCGGACTGATCGATACAGCATCGGACACCGCTGGGAAACAAACTTAAAAGTGGAAACTTTCCATTTGGGATTTTAAACAGAGATCACAAATTTTCACACAAAGTCCATAATAATAATAATAATAATATTTAGATTTTCTTTAAAAGAAAACGGATTTAAAACAAAAAATAAAGACAGACGCATTTACCAACAAATGACAGTTAAGTTAACATACGAGTATCCAGTAACCAGTACAGTTTAACCACCCACTGGCATTGACACGCGACTAGCGTAAACCGCGAAACAAACCGTCAATCAACCGGAGACCGTTAGAACCGCCGAACTCTGAGGGGAAACTGAAAGGTCGTGGGTTCGAATCCATTCGGGTTAATTCATCAACTACCATCATTAACCAGCACACTTTACCTCAGGTTACTGCAGCAGGACTCACACCGAGTGCACTAGTGTGGAGAAAAGCGTGTGTTATTAGTAATAAAGCAGCGTTTTCGCTGGACTTACATCTTCAAACAGCGATCCGACGTTGGCGGTGACCAGCAGAATTCCCGCGCCCTGCGCTGTCAGCTTCCCCGCCATCATTAGCAAGCTCGCCAGCCGAACTAATGAGCTAATTTGAGCTGTTTCTGGAGCGAGCGCGGGTGTGGAGTCGAGCAATGGTTCGTGGGGTTAAACGCTGCGGGTTCGAGTCTCGATCAGCTGGAACCGCGCATACTCTTGCGCGTCTAGTACGCGAAATCAGAGCGCGCTCCGTCCTCGACGCGTCAGCCTTCACTTCTTCGCCGTCTCGGCCATGATTCGGAGAGTTCCCCGGTTTAATCCACGGCGGGCGCCGGTCTGCGGAGCGTGTTTCCCTGGCGTTCGGCTCGCCCGTGCGCGCATTGCTCGCGTTTGTTGAGGGAGGACACGCCGCTGCTGGAGTGAGTCCTGCGCTGCGCTGACGTCACGGAGCCCATGGGAAAACGCGTCTCTTAAAGGGGCAACGCGTGACGGGGAGCTATATGTTTCCATTAGCCTAGTGACAGTGAGGGGTTTCAAAGGCGGTGCTCCTTTAAGAGCCGCGACGCTGCTGATTGTGTGTGTGTGTGTGTGTACAGGTCTTTCTACAGTGGTGGGGACTTAAAACTGAATACACACCAACTCATGGGGACTTGTGTCACCGTGAGGCCCTAAATTGAGGTCCCCATTGGAACAGAAGCTTATAAATCATACAGAATTAGTTTTTTGAGATTGTAAAAATGCAGAAAGTTTCCTGTAAGGGGTAGGTTTAGGTGTAGGGTTGGTGTAGGGCGATGGAAAATACAGTTTGTACAGTATAAAAACCATTACGCCTACGGAGAGTCCCCACAAGGATAGTGAACCAGACTGTGTGTGTGTGTGTATATATACTGTGCAAACGTATTAGTATTTTCACCAACAACAAAAAAAATGGTTTTAAAGGGGTCATATATGATGTTGCTAAAAAGAACATTATTTTGTGTATTTGGTGTAATGAAATGTGTTTATGCGGTTTAAAGTTAAAAAAACACATTATTTTCCACATACTGTACATTATTGTTTCTCCTCTATCTAAATGAACAGCAGCCAGTGCTGCACACAGAGATCTGATCTCAGCATCATCCGGTCAATCTGTGATTACATGAAGAAACTGAGACAGACTAAATCCAGAAGAACTGTGGCAACGTCTCCAAGATGCTTGAAGAAACCTTCCTGCAAAGCTACAGTACTGTGAGAAGTTTTAGGCACTTGTGTAAACATGCTGTAAAGTGAGGATGCTTTCAAAAAATAATGTCATAAATAGATTTTATTTATCAATTAACTTCAATTAACTAAATCAAATCAACACTTGGTGTGAGCACCCTTTTTGTTTAAATCAGCTTTTGTCTGGTGCACTTGCGCATAGTTTTTCAGGCAGCTTTGCAGGAAGGTTTCTCAGGGTGCCTTTAGCCCCGTTGTACCCTACTGTATATAGTTTGGGGTCACTTTTTTAAAAAGAAATCTATACATTTATTTAACAAGCATAAAAGTATTAAACTGATAAAAATAGACAGAATCTGAAAGAGCTTTATTGCCAAGTGTCCTTACACACACACACAAGGAATTTGTCTTGGTGACAGAAGCTTCCAGTGCACAGATAACAAAATTAAAAATAAGTGAGTAAAAATAAATATGTAAAAACATAGACAAAAAGACAATAGACAGTATACAAATGTGCTATATACAAATTATGCAAGGAAATGTGGATAGCTATGTTAAATCAATAACATACGTTATGTAAAAACATAGACAATAGACAGTATACAAATGTGCTATATACAAATTATGCAAGGAAATGTGGATAGCTATGTTAAATCAATAACATACGTATAATAAATATAAGTATGGATAGTTGGGTATTGCACATGTTTTATTGCACAGTGCGGAGAACATTTAACTGTTCATGAGGTCGAAGGCCTGAGGGAAGAAGCTGTTTCTATGCCTGCTGCTCTGGTGCTCAGTGCTCTGTAGCGCCGGCCAGACAGTAAAAACATAGATTTCTATTTCTGTTTTAAATAAATGGTGTTCTTTCGGTTCAACAAAGAATCCTGAAAAAAATATATCCGCAATATTAATCCATATTAATTAATATTCCACTAAAATATTAAGCAGCAACACTGATAATAATAAGAAATGTTAATTGACCACTAAAACTGTAAACACTAAAAAATAACAAATAAATGCATGTAAAAATAGGAAAATGGAAAAAATAAGATGTTGCATGAATTCTGTGAAATAATCATAAGGTGAATCACATCTTGTGTAATCTAAGGTGATGGGATTTCATGCCATCTGTTTAATGGTGCATTAATTATTACATCAGTCCAGGAAAATGGACACAGTTCAGATGACAATCAAATATAATCATTAAGCAGGAGTGTTTTTATAGTCGAGTCCCATTTAAATATATACATGACAGCAGGCTGGTCGTGATTGTGTTGGAGACTAAAGCTGCCGTGTGGCTCAATGACATTCGGTTGAGGAAAGCAGGAAATTATCACACCGCGACAACTTATTCAAAGTGTCCACAGCTGGGACTGACAGCGCATGAGGTGTGTGTGTATGTGTGTGTGTGAGTGAGAGTGTGTGTGTGTGTGTGTGTGAGTGTGTGAGTGAGAGTGTGTGTGTGTGTGTGTGTG
>NW_015641023.1:227679-227916 GCF_001515625.1 Sinocyclocheilus rhinocerous
TCTGTGTGTGTGTGTGTGTGTGTGTGTGTTTTGATATGCTTCCGGCTCCACATCCCAGAAAGCCTGTTTGAAGGATTCCCACACTCCTGGAAACAATGGAAATATCAGGGAATTTGTAAGTAAGTCATATTTTAAAGACTTGGAAAAGTCATGGAGAGTAATTCAATCTTATAAACACCCATGGAAAATTTGATGAATCTGTTTTTTTTTTTTTTTAATGATCACCTCATTTCAAAA
>NW_015641023.1:229373-231960 GCF_001515625.1 Sinocyclocheilus rhinocerous
GAACGACTTTTTCACTGTAGAAAGCAACATTAGGCATTATGGACATCTTAATGATAGATTTGTTTCTTACAAACACAAAGCTTTTGGCTTCTCAAGACATTAACTGATGGACTGGAGTGCTGTGGATTACTTGTGGATTATTGTGATGTTTTTATCAGCTGTTTGGACTCTCATTCTGACGGCACCCATTCACTGCAGAGCATCCATTGCTGAGACAGTGATACAATGCTACATTTCTACAAATCTGATGAAGAAACAAACTCATCTACATCTCGGATGGCCTGAGGGTGAGTAAATGTTCAGCACATTTTCATTTTTGGTGAACTATTCCTTTGAGGAAATAATGCTATTTTAACTTTCTGAAAGTCATAAATCAAAGTCAGATTTCTCTGGTTTGACAGAACGAGAGAAGAAGCTTCACTGTGACCTGAACTCTTCCTCCCATTTTCCTGTCCACAGCATTGTTTAAATGTTAAAACCACAAAACTTTCACTTTTGGCCTCTGACGAAACCAAACGCTCTCTCTCTCTCTCTCTCTCTCTGTGTGTGTGTGTGTGTGTGTGTTTTGATATGCTTCCGGCTCCACATCCCAGAAAGCCTGTTTGAAGGATTCCCACACTCCTGGAAACAATGGAAATATCAGGGAATTTGTAAGTAAGTCATATTTTAAAGACCTGGAAAAGTCATGGAGAGTAATTCAGTCTTATAAACACCCATGGAAAATTCGATGAATCTGTTTTTTGTTTTTTTTAATGATCAACTGATTTACAAAAATCCTGTTTTGGCTTATAAACGGTGCTTGATCTGTGCAGATTTCTCTCCTGATTCACACCAGAACACTTTTTCACTGGAGGAAGCGTTATTATGGATTATGGACTCTATGGTATAAAACGTTAAAAACGTCTTAATGCTGGATTTGTTTCAGTTTTTGTCTTCTCCAGATGTTAACTGATGGACTGGAGTGCTGTGGATTACTTGTGGATTATTGTGATGTTTTTATCAGCTGTTTGGACTCTCATTCTGACGGCACCCATTCACTGCAGAGCATCCATTGCTGAGACACTGATGCAATGCTAAATTTCTACAAACCTGATGAAGAAACAAACTCATCCTAATCTTGGATGGCCTGCATAAGCATATTTTCAGCACATTGATGCATTTGAGGTTGCACTTGTTTTCTGTTCATGTCTTTTTGAAGACTGGCTTGTTTAAGTCTCATCGGGCAGCGCAGCAGTGACACTTCAGACAGAGTTCAATATGTAGATGGATCCATCGCTGAAAACAAAGCAAGAGAATCAATTACATTCAAATGAATACAGTACCTTTGAACTCAAGGCTGTTCTTCTGTCAATGTATTACATCAGCGCACAGGGATGTAAAATAGGCCTACTCCCTTCTGAATGAGTCTCAGCAGAGCTTCTAATGGTGATCATTGCAAAATAAGAACATTAATGCAAACCATCTGACTTATTACACGACTACGTGCCAAATAACATATAATATAAACACATGGACATGAAATACTTAGTTTAAATGAAAGAAACCAGCATTGCTATTGAGACAATCATTAATTCTACAGTTATTAGACACAAATATATAATCACAGAATGACAGCATAACCACACTTAAAAAAAAAAAAGAGTTTCTTACTCAGTGTTTTGGTCTTGTTTTCAAGTACAATTATCTAATTATTCTTAAATCAAAATACATTTACTTAAGAAGCAAAATTAAGCTTAAGATATTAAGTCTTGTTTTATGAAAAATGCATCAGAATTAAGTGAATTTATGATTAAATAAAATAAAAATATCCATCAGTGGGGTCAGAAAAATATTCTTGTTTTCCCTTTGCATTCAGTTTTTTTTCTGACCCCATTTGTTATTGTTTAAAGCGTTTAAACAATTATAGCCTAATTTAATAATGTTTGGATATTAGTACTGAAAAACAAGACGAAAATACTGAGAAGGATTTTTTGCAGTGTACTCAGTATTTTTGTCTTATTTTTCAGTAAAATATCTAACCATTCTTAAATAAAGATTTACTTAAGATGCAAAATAACACGTATGACAGATACGAAGTCTTGTTTTCTGCCAAAATGATCAAAATGAAGTGTTTATGCTTAAAACAAAAGCAAATATCTGCCATATTGTTTTCTCTTTGAATGAAGTTAATTTTTCAGACCCCATTGGTGGATATTTCTTCTTTTTTTTAAGCATAAACTCACTTAATTTTCATACATTTTTCAGAAAGCAAGACTTTCTGATGTCATTTTGCATCTTGATTTTTTTTTTTTTTGCAGTGCAATCATGATCTCACAAGTTAAGTAAAGTTCACAGGATATTAGTGATTTGACGACTAATGTTAGTATTTTGCATTACACGAAGCCTTTGTCTCTCTGTGTAAACACTGACAATATTCGTGTTTATCCACTGCAAATACTACACTGCTGCCCGGAGCAGGATATCCCAGAGAGAAACACCGCAGGGCGGCGAAGCCAGATAGAGCAGTTTATTTTAGCATGCGGTGTGTGTGTGTGTGTGTGTGTGTGTGTGTGTGTGTGTGTGTGTGTGTGTGCGTGTGTGTATGTGT
>NW_015641023.1:232146-236110 GCF_001515625.1 Sinocyclocheilus rhinocerous
GAGAGTGTGATGTCTGTGTGGGTGTGTGTGTGTGTGTGTGTGTGTGTGAGAGATTGTGTTGTCAGTGTGTGTGTGTGTGTGTGTGTGAAAACACGGAGCGAGAGTCCGGTCAGTGGCTCACACCCCGCCCACCGCTGCTTGAGTAATGGAAAATCTGATGGAGGAATTCCAGTCTGGGAGAAAAAAATGTGAACTTTCACCCTCCTGTCCGGGCCGATCAGATTTAAGCGGCCAAAAATAGAAAAACCTGGAAGTGTTTTCTCTGATTCAGCCCTTCTGAGAGCATAATAAACACTTTCACTTGTGGATCTGAGTCACAACTCGAGTAATGTGGGAAGCTGAGAGGCACATGTTAACGATTAGTTCAAGAAACACCGTTTGTGTTTCATGTGTTGTCACTTTATCCTGTTGCTGAATTAATATTGGCCACTGGCCTTGTCTGATTTGGCGGAATCTGAGCTTCCTTTGTTCTAAACATAATATAAAATGACACTCATCACCACACATTTTACACATGATGTGATGGTTTTCTCAGTGAAACAGGATGTTCAATGAGGAAAAAGATGTAGGATAATAAAATCTTTTTCATCACTAAATAGTTGTTACATGTAACAGGAAAATCAACTTGTAATTGCAACTTTTTAAAACAAGACATTGCTTTTTATGTCAATTCTGAGTTTATATCTCATAATTCTGAGTTTATACAGTATCTTGTAATTCTGAGTTCATATCTCAATTCTAGGTTTATATCTCATAATTCTGAGTTTATACAGTATCTTGTAATTCTGAGTTTATATCTCGTAATTCTGAGTTTATATCTCGTAATTCTGAGTTTATACAGTATCTTGTAATTCTGAGTTTATATCTCCTAATTCTGAGTTTATATATCGTAATTCTGAGTTTATATCTCGTAATTCTGAGTTTATGTCTCACAATTGTAGGAAAATAATATTTTCGGGAAAAAAAAAAGTAAATTTTAAAATATGAATAAAAACTATAATAGTATCTCAACCAGGGTTATTATAGTTAACTAAAACTAGAACCATTAAAAAAATGTTACTTGAAATTAACATGTTAACTGAAATAAAGTAATAAAAAAATCTTGAGTTCTCATTTCTCATCATTTATTTAGTTTAACTTAATGTACTAAACTACCTAAAACTGAATACAATTTTTAAAAAACGATATAAACATATTAAAAATGACAAAAACAACAACATAACTAAAACTTAATATGAAAACCGCAAATATAAAAATAAAAACTAATTCAAACTATTATTAAGAACCATCTGAATGATACTAAAATAAGACTGCTGCTAACTGAAAATGTTCTGCAGCGTCTCTGTGTTTCTGTAATCCTGAAGAACAGAAGAGAGAGATTTTCCTCTGGGTTCGTTCTTTGAGTCTGTGTGGAGTAAAGCAGAACAGACTGGTGTTCAGCTCTGCTCTCTGTGTCTATTTTCTGACTCCGAAGGCTCCAATTAACCTCGCATGTGATTTTAATTTGGCCGATGCACAAAGTCTCTGTTTCCAGCTATAGCTGAGCCATAAATCTGTGGCATATTTCTGCTATTCCTGCGGGTTTAAGCTCAGAGTGACTGTCCTATTTCAGCTCTCACAGGACACCCGTAATATCCCCACACCCGCGATTATTTTGGAAAGTAAATTAACAGTGTGGCCTACATTTTACTTATAAATATAAACTCATAAATGTAACATGCCTCTGAACATTGACATATACCACACAATACATCGATCCAGGTCAGATCCTTCGGGGTGAAGCTACGTGCATGTCATATTTCACCCCAAAATCAAAACAAATACTTACAAATATAAATAAAAGGCCTCTTTTCAGAAACATTTACCTTTTTTTTATTGCTAACTAAAATTAAAACTAAAACTGTAAAAAGAAAGTGAATAAATGTTAACAGAAATAAAATTAAATATTAAAAATACATATATTTTTGTCTTATTTCAGCTAGTTGTCAAGGCAAAATTTCTTACCATTTTAAATGTATCAAAATATACAAGTTAGAACTATTGTAAGATTTACTGTTATATTTTAGATCAGTAAATACACTACTAGTCAAAAATTTTTAATAATTAAGATTTTTTAAAAATGTTTCTGAAAGAAGTCTCTTCTGTTCACCAAGGCTGCATTTATTTGATCAAAAATATATTAAAAACAGTGAAATATTATTTAAATTTAAAACAGCTGTTTTCTATGTGAATCTATTTTAAAATGTAATTTATTTCTGTGATGCGCAGCTGTATTTTCAGCATCATTACTCCAGCCTTCAGTGTCACATGATCTTCAGAAATAATTATAATGTAAAGAAAATCCATTCAGAAATAAGTTTTTGACTGGTATAGTGCACATTTACAGCAATTATTATTTCAGCTTATTAATTTCTGTGATTATGTATGACAAACACATTTTGAAACTAAACTGGGAAGCGTACAGTCTTGTAGATAGTAAATGAGTCAGTAGTGAAGCTGTGCTTCTGTTATCGTAACTGTATGTCAGGATGTCCTAACCTGCAGAGTGCTTACATGACATTTACACTACAGCATTTACTACATTACAGCAAACCACCTGAGCTCATACTGCCATCCTTGTTTTATAAAGAGACTCACGGCTGAAAGTTTATTTAAATGTTCAGAACTGAAACGTTTCCTGCTGAAAATACCAGCAGAAGTAAAAAGAAGAAGAATGAGAAATGAAAGCTACATTAGAGGTTACACTACAGAGAGAAGAGATATTCACGAAGAGATCTCATTCACACACACACACACACACACACCCACACTGATGAACAGACGTCCTTCATGAAAACCCTGTAGAGAAAAACATGAGATCTCATTAATACAGATTATCAGATGTTTCTCCTCATAAAGTCTCAGAAGAGATCTCAACAATATCTCAAAGTGTGCTCTAATTTGCTCAAGACACCAAAGTCAATCAAAGCAGGGTTATTATAACTAATTATACAGTATATATATATATATATTATTGTATATATTATGTATATATATATAACTTATTTCTGTTTTTATTATTTTTTATTATTATTATTTTTATTCCTGTCAACCCTATTGGCAAAGGGCATCTCAGGAAGCTCACTCCAGTGGTTTGAGTCTTATCTCTCAGATAGGTCCTTCAAGGTATCTTGGAGAGGTGAGGTGTCCAAGTCACAACATCTAACTACTGGGGTGCCTCAAGGCTGATTTATACTTCTGCGTCGGACCTACGCCGTAGCTTACGCATAGACGCACACCCATACGCCGTAGCCTGACGTGCACCTCTCCAAAAATCTAACAGCGCGTCAATTCTACGCAGACCGCAAGCGCTGTGATTGGTCTGCAAGAACCCCTCCCTCCATATGTACTCGCTTCTTCTTCGGCTTTTGCCGTGGTACTGCGGGTTACACCAGCAACATGCAGACTAGCGGTTTGCATGTGTACTGCACGTTGACGCGGACAGCGACGCAGAAGTATAAATGAAAACTGACGCATAACCTACGGCGTAATGGCTACGGCGTAGGTCCGACGCAGAAGTATAAATCAGCCTTCAGGGCTCAGTTCTTGGACCACTTCTCTTCTCTGTCTACATGGCATCACTAGGTTCTGTCATTCAGAAACATGGCTTTTCATATCACTGCTATGCTGATGACACTCAACTCTACCTCTCATTCCATCCTGATGATCCGACAATAGCTGCTCGCATCTCAGCATGTCTAACAGACATTTCTTGTTGGATGAAGGCCCATCGCCTTCAACTCAACCTTGCCAAGACAGAACTGCTAGTGGTTCCATCAAACTCATCGTTTCATCACAATTTCACCATCCAGTTAGGCACATCAACCATAACTCCTTCAAAAACAGCCAGAAACCTTGACGTTACGGTTGATGATCAGCTGACTTTCTCAGACCACATTGCTAAAACTGCCCAGTCCTGCAGATT
>NW_015641023.1:237724-240890 GCF_001515625.1 Sinocyclocheilus rhinocerous
GGAATGACCTGCCCAAATCAATCCGAGCAGCTGAGTCCTTAACCATCTTCAAGAAACGAATAAAAAGACATCTGTTCCACCTTTATTTGACCCTCTAACTCTAGCACTTTCTATTCTGTTTTAATTCTACTTTATCTATTTATCTTATTTTTATACAAAAACAATTTAAAATATGTGTGTGAGTGTGTGAAAACATCAGATGGTGGATCAGCACCTAGAAAGGACCTCTACAGCCAGTAAATATAGCAGATACAGTGAAATTCCACAATAAGCTTTACAGTAAGAAAAGATTATTTTCATTACTCTGCTGTAAAGAGATCTTACAGTACAGCAGATGAAAAGCACTAGAAAGGAAAAGGTCAAATACCCATAGGCCAGCAGTCCTCATGCACAAGAACATGATCAACTACAGCACTGTGTATTTCATCAGGAATAAATGTCCTTTGACCCCTTCAGGTTTCTTTCCCCCTCCTCTCCCTCTTTGTCTCGCACTAGTAGGATTCAATCTCCAAATCACATAATCAGCTGTGCTCTTGTTCATATCATCCTGAGATTCTGACCTGTGTGTCATCAGTTTTGCTGCTTAATGTTCACACATGGATAAATGTGTGCTGTTTGAGTTCATTTTGTGATTCTTGAGGTAGTTATATTGTGAGTTTGTGTTTTCTAAATGAGAACATGGTTAAACCTGTGTAAAACGACGCCGTTCTTGTGTAGAGTTTAGCTGAAAACAGGTGAAATGTGTTAAAGGTTTTGAGAAACGTGTCTTTGTTTCAGGAATTGTATGAATGGTTTGGAAAACTGTGCCAAGCGAATCAGTTATAGTGTGTTAGCAATCGAGAAAAACTGTAAACGCACATCCAAATCACATTTAACCTTACAATCAAAAGGAGTAAATAAAAATATATATTTTGCATTAAATGAAGTGTGTTTTTAGGACTATTTAGACACTGAGAAAAAAAACAACAAGAAAAAAACCATCTGAGCGCATTACAGTAATGAGAACATTATGAAGTTAATTAATGAAAAATTATATCACAATACAAAAAAAATTAAGTTCTTCTTTTTAGGTGATATGGACATATTATGAGATTATATTTTTAGTGAATAGAATTTATTTCAACTAATTAATTGAGATAATAGTATCTGCTGATATCTTGGAAGCTCTCCTGTGATTAATGACGTCTCTGTGATATTCTT
This sequence comes from Sinocyclocheilus rhinocerous, assembly GCF_001515625.1. Classification (NCBI taxonomy): domain Eukaryota; kingdom Metazoa; phylum Chordata; class Actinopteri; order Cypriniformes; family Cyprinidae; genus Sinocyclocheilus; species Sinocyclocheilus rhinocerous. Next base: position 238,925 of record NW_015641023.1, read on the forward strand.
GTGTCAAGATTCGGCAGATGATCTCAGAGACCCACGAAAGAGTCCTGAAGATATTCAATCACACAAGGAGCTGACGCTCAAAACAGCGCAGATATGAAAGACATCTGCTGTTGAGGATTAAACTGAGGACAGGACAGACCAGAGACTCACTGACCGACAGCAGTGTCCATAGAACACAGATCAGAAACTAAAGACTAAAACTGCTCACGTGAGCTGCATTTATTTCAGCACAAATACAGGAAAACTGTGAAATACTATTGCAATGTAAAATAGCTGTTTTTTGTTAAACTGTCATTTATTCCTGTGATCTTCAGCATCATTACTGCAGTCTTCAGTGTCACATGATCTTCAGAAATCATTCTAATATGCTGATTTACTGCTCGAGAAACATTTCTGATTATTATCAATGTTGAAAACATTAATATTTTTGTGGAAACCGTGATACATTTTATTTTTCAGGATTCACAGATGAACAGAAAGTTCAAAAGAACAGCATTTATTTGAAAAAGAAATATTTTGTCACATTATAAATGTATTTACTGTCGCTTTTGATCAATTTAATGCGTCCTTGATGAATAAAATTATTAATTTCTTATTAGTTACATTTACACAATAAAACATAAATTAATATAATAAAGAATAATGTATGCATTTGTGATAAATGAAGCTGATGTTTTATTTGTGCTCTCAAGTGTCAGTTTCACTTTATTACCAGCAGATGGAGCCACTCAAACACAGAAACACACTTCCCTTCATTCAGTGATTTCTGGATCAGACTCTGACTCCATCAGCTTTACTTGATTCTCCATCAATCATGTTTTAGAGTCTCAAATCTGATCCTCAGGATCTTTTGAGGAGCGTTTGTTTCCAGAAGCTTTACTTTCACTGTTCCTCAGCGGAGGAATGATCTTCACAAGCCTCCAGAACATCTCACATCTTCTGAGGAGCCTTTATTTCTTCAGCTCTCAATCACTGCATTATATGTTTATATGACATATATTATATGTCAATGCTCAGTTTGAGTCTCTGAATAAAATCGAGCTGTTTTTCCTTCATATTCTCACTTTATCAGACTATACGAGCCGTAAAAGCCTGACGCATCAAATATGATACTCAACATAAACATGTATTTTTTTTAGATGATCTTTTATATTATGCCTAAATGTTCAATTAATTGTTTCATTTAAAAAAAAAATATATTTTTCTGACTATTATGTCCTATGTCAGTCTTTACAGGGTTAACGTGTCTGATGGTGGTATTACTGTCTGATACTGTCACTGTACTGTTTTGCACACACACACACACACTCTCTCTCTCTCTCTCACACACACACACACTCTCTCTCTCTCTCACACACACACTCTCTCTCTCTCACACACACACACACACACACACACACAAATCCAAATAACCACACACACTCAACTATCAGCTGATAATATAAATGCTAGACATGAAATATTCAGATGGGATTATGAATGTTTGTTTAGGGAAATAATCAGACCTCATTTCACAAATGACTCACTTTATGAGGATGAGGACGTCCAGGCTAATTGTGTGTGTGTCTGTGTGTGTGTGTTGTTCCGCAGTCTGTTCTGGTGACTCAGATCTCAGTCTAAAGAGAGAGAAGATCTCAGTAATGACTTAAATGAATGCATATCATAGACTGTTTTTATATAAAGTGTTTTAGAATGACTAAGCCAAAGTCTAACCTAAATCTAAGCCTAAAATGACTGATTTATTTATGAATCAGTTTCTCAGCTGGGAATGTCCCTGGATCTCTCAGAAGGAGCTTCTGTCAGATTTTGTTCTTTTCTGGAGACTAATATGTCCTCAAACTACAACTAAACACACACTGAGCTTCACCAGGAAGTATTTTTTCCTGAGTAAATCCTGAGTAAAGTGTGTGTGTGTGTGTGTGTGTGTGAGAGAGAGAGAGTGTGTGTGTGTGTGTGTGTGTGAGTG
>NW_015641023.1:240912-243122 GCF_001515625.1 Sinocyclocheilus rhinocerous
GAGAGTGTGTGTGTGTGTGTGTGTGTGTGAGAGAGAGAGAGAGTGTGTGTGTGTGTGTGTGTGTGTGTGTGTATTCAGTAAGGTATCGATGGAAGGTGTGTGTCATGATCAATACCTTCCTGAATACACACACACACACACACACACACACACACACACATACGTCTGGTGCCCCTAGTCCAATGTTTGAAGCTCATAGTACAATTTCATCTTTTAGTGTCTAATTAAATGGAAATGAAATGTTAAAGAGAAACTTCTAGAATGTTGTAACAAAAGATCAAAGCTGATAGGACTCTCACTGAAGAGCGAGTGATTCGTTACATGACATACTTTGAGAATGACGAACTGAACGCCGGGTGAGTTTGAGTCACGGCATTTCCTTCTGTTCCTGAGCAGACTGAGACGTGATTCACACACACAGGCAGCATACTAACTGAGATGAACCCTAATAAGTGACTGATCTGAAACGCTGAAAACAACTCACAGGAAGCACTTCAAAAGAGACTTAAAGGAATAGTTCAGAAAAAATGAAAATGTGCTGAAAATATCCTCACCCTCAGTTCATCAGAGATGAGGATGAGTTTGTTTCTTCATCAGGTTTGTAGAAATGTAGCACTGCATCAGTGTCTCAGCAATGGATGCTCTGCAGTGAATGGGTGCCGTCAGAATGAGAGTCCAAACAGCTGATAAAAACATCACAATAATCCACAAGTAATCCACAGCACTTCAGTCCATCAGTTAACATCTGGAGAAGACAAAAGCTGAAACAAATCCATCAAGATGATTTTAACTAAAATACCATAGAGTCCATAATCCATAATAACTCTTCCTCCAGTGAAAAAGTGTTCTGGTGTGAATCAGGAGAGAAATCTGCACAGATCAAGCAGCGTTTAAACAGCTCTAAACAAATATGTGGCTGGATTTTGATGTGAGAGACAACAGCAGATGCACTTTTTCACTGGAGGAAGAGTTATTATGGATTATGGACTCTATGGTATTTGAGTTAAAATCGTCTTAATGCTGGATTAGTTTCAGCTTTTGTCTTCTCCAGATGTTAACTGATGGACTGGAGTGCTGTGGATTACTTGTGGATTATTGTGATGTTTTAACATTAATTTTCTTTATAAACTAATTAGCCAACTCAGTGAAGCCAAAAGCACTTAAAATGCATTTATAATGGTTTCAGATGGACGATCGCGTGTCTCACCACACAGGACATGTCAACATCTTGCAAGTATTTCAAACCAACTTAATATAATAAAGCACTGAGATGAGAAAAGCTTTAGAGTTTGGACCAGCAGAAGATCTCTGATGTGAAACAACGCAGAGAAACTCGACATGATGCTCTTCTGCATACTGTACAGCTGGAACTGTGATGAGCTCATAAAAGCACAATCGCTTTGACACTGGAATCTTAATAAAGTTTCCAGTGTGTGTGTGTGTGTGTGTGTGTGAGTGTGCACGCGTTTTTGTGACATATGAGGACACAAATTTGTATAATAACAAGGGTATAACATAGGTATTATAAGGAGAAGGTGACTTATGAGGACATTACCCCATGTCCCCACTTTTCAAAACGCATATAAATCATACAGAGTGAGTTTTTTTGAGAAAGTAAAAATGCTGAAAGTTTCCTGTGAGGGGTAGGTTTAGGTGTAGGGTTGGTGTAGGGATGCACATGGTACTTTTTTTGCATTATAATCATGGGAATTTAAAGAAAATGTTGTTTAACTGTCATGAAAATAGTCAAAATGCAAAAAAAAAAACTAATATCCCTTAATTTTCCTTATGCAAAGTATTTCTTAATTCTTCCTTCTGATTTCAAACTAAAATGTGTCGTGATAAATGTTATTTATTTATTTATTTTTTGCATTTCAATCATGAGAATTTTGGGAAAACTGTTTAATTGTCCTGAAAACATCATCACACTGCAAACAGTCCCTCAGTTTCTTCAATTCTCCGTCTGAATTGAAGGTGAAATGTGTTTCTGTCATTGACTGCTTTATAGCGATGCTGTGAGGGCTGTGAGTGAGTGTGTGCGTGCGTGTGGTGTGTGTGTTGTGTGTGTGTGAGTGTGTGAGTGTGTGTGTGTGAGAGTGTGTGTGTGTGTGTGTGTGTGGTGTGTGTGTGTGAGAGTGTGTGTGTGTGTGTGTGTGTGTGTGTGTCTGTGAGTGTGTGTAGTGTGTGTAGAGAGTGTGTGTGTGTGTGTG
>NW_015641023.1:244012-246658 GCF_001515625.1 Sinocyclocheilus rhinocerous
CCGGAGGAAAAGCTTCTCCTCAGAGAGACGGAGACGCCCGATCCTTCTGTCTGTCTTTAACATGTTCACAAATGAAACACAACAATCTGTTCTGCAGCACTTCAGTTTGATGAGGCTTCACTGCAGTTCCTGAGGCTCTAAACGTCAAATATTTACACAGCCTGTTTGGATATGTTAACATTTGAAGCTATTTTGAGGAGGATCTCAGGATTTATGGCTGGGTTTGGGGGATGGGAGCTCATTTTCTGCTCAGAAGAGCTTCATTATGTTCCTCATTCAGTCATGATTCCTGCATCAGAGGCTATTTTCAGGCCACTAAACTAAATCCTTGAAGGATGAAACCATTCAGAGTGCTGCATTATCATTCACTGAACACAAAACGAGATGTTTAGCAGAATGTTTACGCTTCACTGTTCTTATATAACAGATGTATAGTGTGACCAGGAGCTGTCAAGATTCAAGAACACCACAAAAGCATTTTAGTATCATAACAGTCGTCCATATGATTACATTATAAGTCCTCTAATGTTTTACATGAGGAGCAGAAATCATTTACTGAAAAAATCCCAAACTGAAAAAACAATAAATAAAATTTTTGCGGACATAATAAAAAAACAAAAAATAAAAATGCACAAACAAAATTACAAAAACTTAAAAACAAAATGGAAAATATGAAATAAAAACTAATTCAAACTACTAATTTAAATAAGCTTCCATATCTTATTCACAGCAGGGTTATTATAGTTAACTAAAACTAAAATGATTTTTGCTACAAAAAAAATACATTAATTTGAATAAAATGAAATATTAAAAACAAACTTATTTTATTGCAGCTAGTTGCTAATGAAAAAAATAATCATTTCTAGTTTTATTTACTTCGACGTGATGTACTAAAATAACTAAAATATAAAAACTAAAATAACTAAATCTAAAACTGAAAAAACAATAAATAAAAAATTTGCGGACATAAAAAAACAAAAATAAAAATGACAAAAACGCATAAAATTACCACAAAAAAAATAATTAAATACATGAAATAAAAACTAATTCAAACTATTAATTAAAATAGTATACATTATATATCAATTTTTTAATTTAATTTATCTTGATGTACTAAAATATCTGATGCCGTAAAACCCAGGCAGTCGAAGTCTTTCAGAATTTAATACATGAAATAAAAACTAATTCAAACTATTAATTAAAATAGTATACATTATATATCAATTTTTTTTATTTAATTTATCTTGATGTACTAAAATATCTGATGCCGTAAAACCCAGGCAGTCGAAGTCTTTCAGATAAAATTGTAATTTATTTAAAGACGAAATCATAAATTATAACAACTATAGATCATAATAATAATAATGAAAAATTTAAATGAAAGAAAAATATTAAAAATGAATACAAAATCCCAACTGAGTATATTCCGCTACTATTTCTAAGAGAGTAATCTAATCTAAGTATAATAAGCTTCAGAAGTCAAAGACAAAAGCCTTTGCAGCATGTGATGGACAGAAGAAGCGGCCTAAAAGCCAACTGGAATAATATATATATATATATATATACTCTAGAGACTTACATCCTCTTACAACATCACAAGATGTTTATGTCTGGATCATAAATTTCATCCGAATTTCTCCATTATGTCATTATCTACATATTTTACATCCTTCTAGCAGAAACAACAGAGTTAAGCAACCTTAGACAAAATATTTCTGAAGAACATAAGTTAATAACAAGATGTACTTTTGATATGTCAAATCACGGAAAACATATTACGTCTATGGAATATGATCATATATATGAAAATCGCAATAAAGAATAAATGAATAATATTGAGTAACATAAGACAGTAATATGAGGATCAATAAAGAAATCATAATGAATAATACATATAATTGAATATGAAAAATAAGAAAAATATAACCATATTGGGATTTTGGATATACACAAATAACTAAAATATAAAAACTGAAATAACTAACAGTAAAGTGAAATAAAAATTATTAAAAACAGACATACTGAAAAAAATAAAAATTACAAAAACACAATGAAAATGACTAAAACGTAAAAATGAAAAATTGAAAACTAACTGAAACTATTTATATAAAAAAAAGTATTTAGTTCAACCAATAATTTAATAAAATAACTAAAACTGAAACTGAAATAAAAATTTATACAATTACAGACATATTAAAAAACACAAAAGCACAAAAAAATTACTAAACATTTAACAAACAAACAATAAATAAATGAAATGACAAACATAAATATAAAAACTAATTCAAACCAATAATAAAAAATAACACTGATTCACACATTAGCATATTCATACTAGTCTCATAAAGGTGAATTAAACGCAATTGGCTCTCACTCTTTAAATTAAATTAAATTATCAGCAAATAATCTCCTCACACACAATAAAAAATAGACTTGGAATATAATTTTGGAACATGCTTGAACTATATATTTATGGTGCTTTTTTGAAGCTTGACAGCCCCGGTCATGAAACCTCTTCAAATACTTACACTGCTCACATCATTCTGGCAGCGCTTCAGCACCGTTACTACAGCCGGGTGGTTGTTTTAAAGCAGGTTATTGAAGCAAATGAAATGGGTGACACCTGCTGTCCAGAGAGCTGGGTTT
>NW_015641023.1:246992-256432 GCF_001515625.1 Sinocyclocheilus rhinocerous
CTCACACTCTCTCTCGCTCACACACACACACACACACACTCTCTCACTCACACACACACACACACACACACACTTTCATCTTAGAATTATATGAAATATATATATTTTTTTATTTCAGCTATTTTTTTTAAATAAGAAAGAAAATCTAACTTGATGTACTATAACCTATAAATTAAAATAACTAAAACTAAAACTGAAATAAAAACATATTTAAAAAAACAAAAACTAATATAAATGACAAGCACACAATAAAAATGAACAAAACTAAAACTAAAATCAGAATAAAAAGTCTAAAAATAAATATGTTTTTCATTGACATTTTTTGACAATTAAGCACATATAACACTTTCCGTTACTGTAAAGCAAAAATAATTCTTGTCCAAATATCTCTCCATAAAATCAACATCAGTTCAATTCAGTACAACAAACACCACCATGATGTAAAAATACAACTACACTTCGAAAATAACACATCGTGCAATTTAAATATAATTTTTTCTCTGCATCACTGTAATGAAAATATTTGTGTCATTGTGTCAATGAAAATTTGAGTGTTAAACATTTAATTGTCATGAAAATGTCTACATAGGTCCTACAATGCATGCTGCAATTTCTTAGATAATTTCTTTTATCTTTTGCTGAGATATGGACACTTCTGCAGTTTCCTGACATGTATCTATTCAGTCATGAGAGCTGGAAATTAAACCATAAACTCAGCAGCTTCGTGACAGAGAGTGAATGAATGAATGGATGGATGATGATGATTTGATGAGTCAGAATGAGTTTGTGTGGTCTGAAGGACTTCACAGAGCTTTAGCTCTTTCTCAGCTGCTTAATCACTAACAGTAACTAGGAGCACTAGAGTTCTCAGTGATGTCAAAATAAAAGTCTTCCGACATAGCAGTGAAGTTACATTAAAATAAAAAATGAAAGACAGATAATGTATGAAAAAAAAACTCCTCAAAGAATGTCAAAGGTTTGGAACAACATGAAGAGTTTTGTGTGTAATAATACCTCATTAAGAATGTCAAACTGTGCAGAATTCAGCTCTTAAATGTTAAAAAAATAACCATTTCTCATGTTATTGCCTTTCATCTGTAATAACTTGCTCTGAAATGATTTTCCTTTCAGCTGCGGCATCAGTCTCTCTTATTTATCAACCACATTTAACTATTCAGTTCATCATGATAAAATCAACTCCTGTCCATATTTATAATGTTACAAAAGTTTTCTATTTCAAATAAATGCTGTTCTTTTGAACTTTCTGTTCATCTGTGAATCCTGAAAAATAAAATGTATCACAGTTTCCACAAAACTATTAATGTTTTCAACATTGATAATAATCAGAAATGTTTCTTGAGCAGCAAATCAGCATATTAGAATGATTTCTGAAGATCATGTGACACTGAAGACTGGAGTAATGATGCTGAAAATACAGCTGCGCATCACAGAAATACATTACAGTTTAACAGATATTCACATAGAAAACAGCTGTTTTAAATTGTAATAATATTTCTTCATTTTTATTATATGTGTTATCAAATAAATGCAGCCCTGGTGAGCAGAACAGACTTCTTTCAAAAACATAAAAAATATCTTACTGACCACAAACCTTGGAATGATAATGTATAACAATATTTGACATTTAATTTGAGTTCTAAATCTCTAGATGCATTCCTTCGGTTTAGTTGTCGCGTACGTGTGTGTGTGTGTGTGTGAGTGAGAGAGTGTGTGCGTGTGTGTGTGTGTGTGAGTGTGTGTGAGTGTGCGTGTGTGAGAGAGTGTGTGCGTGTGTGTGAGTGTGTGTGTGTGTGTGCGTGTGTGTGTGTGTGTGAGTGTGTGTGAGTGTGCGTGTGTGAGAGAGTGTGTGCGTGTGTGTGAGTGTGTGTGTGTGTGTGCGTGTGTGTGTGTGAGTGAGTGAATGTGTGAGTGAGTGAGTGTATGTATGTATGTGTGTGTGTGTGTGTGTGTGAAGGTGTGTGTGTGTGTGTAAGTGAGTGAGTGCATGTGTGAGTGAGTGAGTGTATGTATGTATGTATGTGTGTGTGTGTGTGTGTGAGTGAGTGCGTGTGTGTGTGTGTGTGTGTGTGTGAGGGTGTGTGTGTGTGTGTGAGTGAGTGAGTGAGTGAGTGCATGTGTGAGTGAGTGAGTGTATGTATGTATGTATGTGTGTGTGTGTGTGTGTGAGTGAGTGCGTGTGTGTGTGTGTGTGTGTGTGTGAGGGTGTGTGTGTGTGTGTGAGTGAGTGAGTGAGTGAGTGCATGTGTGAGTGAGTGAGTGTATGTATGTATGTATGTGTGTGTGTGTGTGTGTGAGTGAGTGCGTGTGTGTGTGTGTGTGTGTGTGTGAGTGAGTGAGTGAGTGTATGTGTGTGTGTGTGTGTGAAGGTGTGTGTGTGTGTGCGTGTGTGTGAGTGTATGTGTGTGAGGGAGTGAGTGTATGTGTGTGTGTGTAGTCCAGTGAACTTACAGAGCAGAAGTGTAAACACAGGTCTAGACTATTGCAGGAGGTGTTAATGTTAAGTAGGTTTGATTACACAACAGCACAAAGCAGATCAGTCTTTCGCAACACAATCACTGCAACGTTTTTATAAACGGAAAAATTCATCTTCCTTCAGCTTTTTAAAATGGTCAATCTACCAGTGAAATGAAAGGTTAAATGCAGCCAATCGAATGTTTAACGGGCCGTATGAAACTCTAAAGTGGAGTAGGACACTGTCTATTTTAGGTTTCCTTCTCATTCAAGTCAAACAGTAAAGTACATGATGTTTGTGAACGTAAGCGACTCATTTGAGCCTCAACAAATGCACCCAATGAGCTGCTGCGGCGGTCAACACGCGTTCACATTTAACACAAAGGCACAATCTTTGGCATCGGGTTTGATAGCAAATGGCAGACGAGAGGTCAGCGAGCGCCTCATTACCTCACGGTGTCTGGAAACTAAACCACACGTGCAAAAGAACATTGCAAGAAAGGACATTGCTTTTATATTTTATTCTATTTACAGCACATTTAAAAAACTCCACCGTGTCGAGCAGCGGCAGATATAAAGTGCTCGACGCCCGCAGAAAGTCCAGCTGGAAAAATGCACCCAAACCTGCGCAGCTCTTGAAACGCTCGAGTCCCGCAGGTCAGCCAGCCGTCTGGACGTCCCACGTCCCAGCAGACACACAGATATTCAAGCCCATGTACGCCTGCACTCACTCAGCAAACACATGATCACCAACACGCTGCTTTTTATGCTTTAATAAAAGAGACGGTGCATAGGAGCGTACAGTTCTCTCCAGATCTCCAGTGGAACATTTCATAAGGAGGAAAGCGACGTAAACCGGGCTAAACGCGAGAATACAGTGTACACAACTTCCTGAAAGCATCCTTTAATCGAAATCTCCATCACAAAAATTAAAAATCACTTCAAAAGCGATGGGTTGGCTCCTCCGAGAGTCTGCAAACTCGAGTTAGAGTTCACAGCAGGCCACCAAGGTACGGATAAAGTGCTTCTCTTAACGTGACACATTAAATAATTAAAGCAAAACATCACATAATCAAGAGTGAAAACGAGGATGGAGAGACATACGAGAGATATATTTCTGGGAGAGGACAGAGAAAGTGAAGCGACGGACAAACTGACATACTGCATGGTGTAAGACCTACATGATGCAAAAAGGAATATCACATTTTCATAATCTGAAGAAACAGACACAGTAAGACTTGTCGTTTTGTATTATAATACGGATATTTGTCAGTCCGTTCGGATCAGATCCAAAACAGACGTAAGAGTCGTAAGAAACAGCAGCAGTGTGATCTTACAGGAGGCCAGTCACCAGTCGAGTGTTTTTTTTCGTGAATAAATACATTCGGATTTAGTGTCAAGCTACTTGTTCTAATATCATGTACGTCCTAAAAAAACAAACAAACAAAAGATGGAGAGACAAACGGGGGGATTGTTCCCACATTCTCCTCGTGGCCCCTCAAACACAGTCCGCTCATTTCATTTTCTTCCAACAGCCACATGTGGAGGGAAATAAAGCACCTTCCCTCGTGATATCCGTGGCAAATGAAGACGCTCTAGGGACATCACCACATCCTGGGGGCGCCTGCAAAACCCTGAATAACAGCCAGTCCACTACCGTCCTCGTCCTCTGCGGAGAGAAAACAAACAGATACATGAATAGACAGAACAGTATTCAGTATCGATAAAAATAATGCAATTAATTGCATTATTGAAACCCAGTAATTGCATGCACTGCGCATTGATATGCTTATTTGAGTATGACGTCAACATGCTAAAATCAAACCATTGGGAGTTTGTGGTCAAGGATTTGAAGTAAACAGCTTGCAATGTATTTTTTGTGAATGGTGATGCAAAAAAAAAATGCATGTATAAAAATGCACAAATGATGCATATAAAAATGCATGCATAAACAAGCACAAATTATGCATAAAAATGCATGCATAAGCACAAGGATTCATAATAGTGCATGCATTTAAAAATGCACAAATGACACAATAATGCATGCATAAAAATGCACTAATGACGCATATAAAAATGCATGCATAAAAATGCACAAATTATGCATCAAAATGCATGCATAAACAAGCATAAATTATTCATAATAGTGCATGCATTTAAAAATGCACAAATGATGCATAACTATGTACTGAAGTTTGGATCTGCAGATATGTAGTCCTGCAAAGCACAGTCTCAATGTGACTAAATATGGCTGGATGGAATGGAAATTCAGGAGTGCAAACACTGGCAGTGGGAGCTCCGGCTTGTGAACTTCAGCCAATATTGAACCAAGACAGCATCTGATCCTCGATAAACATGAGGTGACCTAGCAATCTACAAAGAAACTGAGGCCATGGGAACCAACCGGGAAGTTAAAGACGTTTCTATGCTCAACGAAACAAATCAAGCCTACTGTTTTCAATAACGTTTGGAGCTCATGAAATGTAAAGAAAATGCACACCTAAAAACACAAGTGATGTACCCATGCGTTTCAAACCTGAATGACATTCGTCTGTGGAACACAAAAGGAGATGTTTAGAAGGATGTTCACGCTGCTCTTTATCATATATCTATAGAAGATTGGAAAAGCCCTGATCAAAGCACTATTGAAATATCCTAAAAGTACTAAAGACAGCGAAATGAGCAGCATTAACACACTTTAAAATATTTACTTTTGTGTTCCACAGAAGAAAAAAAAGTCGTTCGGATTTGGTAAGACATGTGGGTGAATAAATGAAAATTTAATTAATTCCTTTAAAAGAATGCAAAAAACAGTAAAGCTTAAAGTGCACTTTGTTTTTTACACATACTCAAGGGTCTGTGTAAGGTGCACCTGATGCAAATTTCGGTCCACAAGGTGGCAACACTGGCCCGCACCATTGTTTTACAGCCGAAAAAGAAACAGAATAAATGGAATAACAACAAACTACCGGAAAGTTCCTCGAGTAGGAAAGCACTTGCGTGAAGGGGTTCAGAGATTCATGCAACTCTAGTTTTAAACAGTGCAAAGACAATTTTATCGCTCATCACTTCTAGAGAGAAATAGCGCCAACACTGGGCAGAGATTAAACTTTCTAGAGCGCATGAGTCGAGTGCACTCAACACTTTGAAAGGCTGTGTGATCTGCTGTACGCTAAGCACTTGCGTCAAAACTGAAACATGCTTTGCTTGTCATTACACGCAAGGAAAGACAAGAGACTCACCTAAGTTTCGCAGTGAGCCAGTAGAGATGTGATTTCGGCACTCATGTGTCCCACCGCCTTGGCGGCCTCCATGATGGCACGGCGGTACATCCCTTTCTTTTTGCGGTTGAAGCGTGACCTGAAGAATTCGCGGAACGGCGAGAGCTTGGCAACCGAGAGTTGGGAGGTGGTGGGAGAACCGAACCAGGAGACTTTAGCTTCGGGCCAGGGAGCATGGACCTCGCCTTCTTCTCTACGAGTACCGCTAATACTGAGTATCCGCGCAGGCCACCAAGGAAATCCGTGGATCTTCCCCCAAACAACATCACCCACTGTTACGCCGTGACCTTCCTCGGTCACGCATTTAGTCATGCTGCGAGTGTGCAGTCGTACGGTGAGAGGCGGAACAGTCTTACTTTCCCCTTGAGAGGAAGACGAGACTGCGATATCGTCGCCTGGAGCGAGATCGCAGATTTCCGGTGACGTTCCGTCGGAGCTGAACGACTTGGACTCGTCTAGACTGTCACTGCTGCACACAGAGAGGCTCGACGAGTCCGCTTTCCTCTTCCGGAAGTTGATGAGTAAAGTCAAGTCGCCGTGCCGTTCCACTTCCTCGCCTGACCAAAGCTCTAGCGAATTCTTCTCCGCACCATCTTCAGACTGAGAGTTGGGAACTCTAGGACTTTTCCTCCGAACGCCGTCCACTAGTTCTGCCTCGTAAGCGGACACCTGCTCCGCTCCGTCGGCCCGGGATCTCAAGCGTATCTTGGGCGAAGGGGCATCCGGATTACTCAACTTTGGGAGCTTGAGTTTGGGAATGGAAATGGTAAGACCCGTTCGGATGGCGTCTACCGGAGGTTGCACGACTTTCTGGGATTCCTTGGAAGCGTCTCGTTCTCCGTGGCCGTTCTGTAACAGCTGCTTCGGACAGAAGGGTTTGACAGAACCGTGAACCCTCGAGGGGATCTTCATCACTTCGCCTTTACCTTGTGGAGTGCTATAAGAGATCTTAATCACGGGACTATGGGGAACGATGTCCCCTTTGGGAAACTTCTCATCGTCCTTCTTGTCCTTCCGGAAGCACTTGGTGTCATAGACCGTCGATTCCTCTCGTCTCTTTGACTCTTTGTTGTTGTTGTCTCCGTCGTCCTTCCTCTTGGCTGGGGTTGATTTAGTGTCCTCCTCGTCGGCTTGAGGCGCGTTCTCCTTCCTGGATGTCTTGGTCACCGTTGGTCCATCTTTGCTGTCCTCGTCGCTGTTTAGTGTGTTTTTGCATTTCTCGCACAGCACCTGCCGAGGTCTCAGTCGGATTGTGCTCATGGTCATCCTTCCAGGTTCTCGACTTCGTCTCTTCTTCCTCTTGATTGGACGCGGCGGTGGTTGCGGTACCCACTGGTTGTATGTGTGCCGGACCCACATGGGCTGCGGAAACGGGGCACCTTCAAAGTACGGCGGATATGTGGGCTGGCCCGGTTGCACCGGGATAGGTACGGGAGCGAGCGGAGGTGCCACCTCAGGCTCCGTATTCTCATCTTTTGGTTGCTGCGTCGGCTGACTAACGGGTTTAGAGGAAGCCTCTTCACTCGAGACTTCACAGTCCGGTCTCAATAAGAGGCTCTCTTCGGATTTTCCAACAACTTCTGGAAGGCAAAACAGCCCAGTCCTACAGAAAAGAGTCGAGAGGGAAACATAAGAGCCAATAATGGACAGAGTATACAGGGATAATTACCCATAATACTGCACTTCTGTACATCGACAAAAGCTCTGTTAAGACATTTCTGTTTAAAAGCCACTAGCGGCACCAATTAGACTAAAAAAAAATAAGGACAATCCTGGTTTTCTGACACTCCCCCATCTTCCATTGTTTGAACGAACAGATAGTCAAGATTGTGGCTCAGCATCTCGACACTATCTTTACAAAGTTTTAGTCATTTTGTTTTGTGTTTTTGTAATTTTTTATATTTTTTTATGTAAAAAAATAGTTTTTAAGTTTTAGTTATTTTAGCACTTCAACTTAAGCTAATGAAAATGAGATAGGTTGCCTTGGCAACTAGCTGAAATAAAATATGCACTTTTTTATATTTTATTTCAGTTAACGTTTATGACAAATAATGCAATTTTTATGGTTTTGGATTTAGGTTGCAATAATAAGCCATCTAAGACCATCACCTTTAAATGTCCTTATTTTTAACACTATCACAGTGTTGCAAAACCTTTGAACGCTCAAGAACAGAAATACACGATTAATCATTTCTAATGGCAAGCTGACTCTTGACCAGAAAAGCAGGTTAGTGGACCAGTCATATCATGCACATAACCACACCTATTTGTTTTTATAGCCTTTAAAAAACACCACAGCTATCGCTTCATCTCTCCAAACTCTTATTCTTAGAAACTCTAAGAACTTCAGCGCAGTAGGATGAATCTCACAAAAACATGTCATGGTCACATTTGAAAAATACAACATAATGAAGACTATTTTAGGACAACCATTATTATTATGTGCATTGTTTTGATAGCAATTAAGCACATTATCTCCCCAATACCTCACTACTGTAACTACTTTACAAAACAAAGCTCCCATTTTGGTGTCTGCATTAAATTTAATTAACAAAAGCGATTTTATATACACAGAAAGCATATTAAATGCAAGTAAAGTTTCTACTTTAATGTTTCTGATAACTTCTGTGAAAATAAAACATCAACATATGGGTGAAATAATGTTCTATCGTCATTCATTGTAACAGACTTATTAATGTAAAAATGAAACATACTCATTCTGACGAACTTATTAAAATATATAAAAGAATAAGTTCTCATACTAAATTTTATTATATTTTAAACTATTAATAAATGGCTAAAACCTAAAGGTTTGAAGGATAGTGGCAAAGACTGGTAAATTCTAGGGCTGAACTGAGATCCTTAAATAGTCTTTTAATGTCATCTAATGATTCTTTATCTATACACGCCTGACAAGATTTCTTTTAGTATATGAACTATTGTTACACTGACATTTTAGTGGGTGTTTTCTGTAAATGATGGTAAAAATATATGATAGTCATTAGTTTTTGCTCAGAATAATAATTAAAAAACAAAAACAATTTACAGCTGCACTAAAGGGTTAGTTCACCCAAAAATGAAAATTAGCCCATAAATTACTCACCCTCAAGTCATCCTAGGTGTATATGACTTTCTTCTTTCAGACGAATCCAGTCAGAGTTATATTAAAAATTGTCTTTGATCTTTCAAGCTGTTTCATGCCACTCAGCGGGTGTTGCATGCATCAGTCCAAAAGAAGTGAAATAAAAAGCGCCCATCCATAAAAAAAGTGTCTCACACGGCCCCGGGGGGTGAACAAAGGCCTTCTGTAGCGAATCGATGCGTTTGTAAGAAAAATATCCATATTCAAAACGTAATAATCACTTTAATCTAGCTTGCGCCAGCAGTTGTACACGGAAGCAGCTCCGGGCGGATGACGTATGAGGTCAGCTTTGCGCATGCGTCGCTCCGAAGTGATGCACGCGGAAGCGAAGGGGAGAGATCAAAACAAAACAACGGTCACTAATTAGAAGTACAAAACGAGGATTTGTAAAGAAGAATGTCAGAGGATTTCGATATAAGAGGAGACTGGTTTTCCTTTGCTAAAATAAGGAAACTTTGCTTCCTTTGCTCGTGTTAACAAACGTTGGTTTTCACGAGACTCACCAGCGCATGCGCAACGCCGACCTCATACGTCATCCGCCCGGA
>NW_015641023.1:256451-260593 GCF_001515625.1 Sinocyclocheilus rhinocerous
AAACGCATCGATTCGCTACAGAAGGCCTTTGTTCACCCCCCGGGGCCGTGTGAGACACTTTTTTTATGGATGGGCGCTTTTTATTTCACTTCTTTTGGACTGATGCATGCAACACCCGCTGAGTGCCATGATAGAGCTTGAAAGATCAAAGACAATTTTTAATATAACTCTGACTGGATTCGTCTGAAAGAAGAAAGTCATATACACTTAGGATGACTTGAGGGTGAGTTATTTATGGGCTAATTTTCATTTTTGGGTGAACTAACCCTTTAAACGTTTGTTTTGATGCTTGAAAACCCCTTTTCGTCTTTAACCCAAACTCAGAATAAAGAGATATAAGCTATAGCAATTCTGAGGAAAAAAGTCAGAATTGCTCAATATAAACTCAGAATTCTGACTTATTTTACATTTCGAGTTCTGTTTTTTTGTTTCCACCACAGAACAAAAATTAAAAAGGTATTGGCGACTTTTTGTTTTAATTCTGACTTTCCTTCTTAGAATTGAGTTTGTCCCAAACTTCTGACTTTATATTTTGCAATTCTGACTTTTTTCAGACTGGAGCCTCAAGGTGAGCATGAGTCTGTGAAAGAGGCAACCTGAGCCAAAGCAATGAGCTGTGCGCGGTTAGAAACAACAGACAAAGAGACCAACGGGACGAGATCCGGATCCCCCCTCCACCTCACTGAACAAAAACAATCCCATAAACCACCGGGGACACAGCAGAGGCCCAGAGATTTGCTTGTTTTCACATCCAGCCCTGAAATCTGATTGTGCAGGGATTATTAATTAAACCTTAGAAGGAAGTCCTGTGGGTAAGAGAGGCATAAACACCAATCGTCTGAGATGTTTGATGAAAAATAAAACACCCAGCCCTGGAGCGCCTGTCCTCGAGGCCTACAGCGGCAGAACCCAAAAACCACCGCCGTGTAGGTGTAAGAAAACATTTCATTGCATAATCAGAATATTTATACAGCTGAAATGTTCACGCCAGACGATGATGCTTTTTAAACACTCCCAGGCCGTTCAGAGTGGAATACTTGCTGAACACTACACTGAATACACTGCCTACTGTTTCAGAAAGTAAGAATTATTCTGTGATAAACATTTAATATAGTTATTTTCAGCTTATTTTAGTGCGGTGACAAACAACTGGTGTAGAAACTTGATAGCAAGGTTCACAAATTATTACAAAGAAACATCAACTAAAACATTTAATTAAACTGAATTTTTGAAGTCATAAAGTAAATATTTTCTAGCAAAACACTAAAAATCTATTTACATTTTTTTTTTTACAATGCATGCATAATGTTTTCCATTTTAAGTTAATTCTGAAATTAGTCAAATTCTCTTATTTCTTGCAGTTGCCAGTTTATTTTTTATAATTAGGACAATTTATTCTCAGAATTGCAAGAAAAAGTCAAAATTGTAAGATAAAGTCACAATCACTTTTTAAAATACAATGTTTGTGAAACGTCAGGTAACACATTAAATTAAATGTGAATTATTATTATTTTTAAGATTTATTTTTGGTGTTTTATGCCTTTATTTCGACAGGACATAAGGTGGACAGGAAGCGAAGTGAGAGAGAAATTTTGGAAGTAGAAAGACTGAAATAGTATTTTGTATTTTCTACTAGTAAACATACTCCAATAGTCTCGATTTATATCTTCAATGCATTCAGCTTATTTTACATTTTTAAGTTAATTCTGAAAAATAAAATAAGCAAAATTCTTTATATCTTGCAGTTCTTTCTCAGAATTGCAAGGAAAAAAAGTGTCCAAATTGTGAGATATAAACAAAGTCAAAATTACCTTTTAAATTTTTTATAATAAAAATATGATAAATGTTTTATACACTTATTTTCAAAGTAAATAGTATTTTCTAATACAAACATACTACAATATTCTATATTTAATCATGTTTTACAGTGCACGTGGCTATTATTTTCCTTTTTTAAGCCAGGTTTTGTGCAAAATCGTGTAAATGTGCTAGTTCAATTTTTCAAAGTTAGTATGATATTGTGACCGTAGCATGACTCATGGAGATGACTCAGGACTCAGGACGTGACACATGATGACATAACAGCAACAACGCAGCGTCTGAGCAGCGATTTCACAAAAGTTGCATAAAATGGTTTATGTGGTTGGACACATTTATGCTTATTCTTTGATAAAAGGGTATTCATACTTAGGGTTTCCATAATTTTTATTAGACTGACCACTGTTAATAATAGCTGAAAATAAAACCAAGCATACGTAGATGGTTTACATCACAAGCTGTCAAAATATTTAACATTTAATCCAAATGTATGGAATATGTTACTAATATAAACAAACACTGAATGTACATAGAGTTCAAGAATGCAGTAAATATTTCATTTTTTCTCAGAAGCACAAATGTGACCCTGCAGCACAAAAGCAGTGTTAAGTCGCTGGGGTATATTTGTAGCAATAGCCAAAAATACATTGTATGGGTCAAAATGATCCATTTTTCTTTTATGCCAAAAATCATTAAGATATTAAGTAAAGATCATGTTCCATGAAGATATTTTGTAAATGTCCTACCGTAAATATATCAAAACTTAATTTTTGATTAGTAATATGCATTGCTAAGAACTTCATTTGGACAACTTTAAAGGCGATTTTCTTCATATGCTGTTTATAATGGAATATAACCTTGTGAAGCGGTTGAGTGACATCTCACCTGTCTTTATCTGACACAAAGACCTGATTCTTTTACATTAAAACTCATAAAACCTAAAAATGACACAATTTTTAGGGAAGATGGAATGAAGTGATCTAATGCAGACAATGACAGGTCACTATAAATAAATATGAGAAAAGAGGTAAACAATCAAAGGCCTCGTGTGATTTCATAAGAAAACCATTGAGATTAAATGCCCCAAAACGCATTTATAAGGATAAAATGAATAAACGCATATGCTTGAGCAATATTTGACCTTTAAACTGTATGAATGTCCAGGTATGCTATTGTAACAATGGCCTTCACGAAGAATAATGATGATTTCACTCAACGCTCGATGAATGTGCGTGAAAACATCAGTCAATCAATGTTTCAGCTGGAAATGATACAACGATACAATGTTACATGAAAGAGCTCCGGATGTAACATGGCTAAAGCAGAAAGATCTGCCGCGAGACACTAAAACCACACGATCCGACACAAAAGAGCAGATTTATACGCGTTTCTATCGTGCGATGATGATGATGATGATGATGATGTTCTTCCCATTGTCTCTGATAAAGGCCTGCTGCTTGTGTTCTCCTGGCCTGCTGCTGGGCCTGACCTGACAAAAGTGTGTTTTTGCTCGAAAACACAAAGAAAGGCGACTCACTTTCTGCTGCAGTCCAGCAGGATGCCCGTGTAGCTCCTCTCGCGGTACGTGAGCGTCACCACCAGCGTGTCGTTGACGATCTGCTCGACGGTCACCGGGATCCGGGAGCCGGCCCGCAGCTCCTCCGCTACAGCCTGCATGTTCTCCTCGCTCGGTGTCCGGCTTGGCGTCGCTCGATCCCGGCCGCCGGAGCCACGGTCGCGTCGGCCTTCGCTGCTGCTGCGATCCGTCAACGCGCTCGAGACGCTCCGCCGGGACGCGCAATGACGCCATCAGCTCGGCTGTGACATCACCCGTGAAAGACGAGACCCGGAGAGCACCCATCCACTCACACCGCTGCAGAAACCAGTGCCTAGCATGCATTTCCCGCAGGATTTACACGGAGACACCCACTAAAATGTCAGTGGAACTATAGCTCATATACTAAAAAATCTGCTCAGGCATATTTAGAACCTGATTCAAACTAATCCAAAACTCCAGAAACGAATTAATTGTCATTGTAAGTCTTTACCAATCTGCACACTATCCTTTAAACCACCCATTTGTCAGCAAGAAGTTTTTAAATATATATATATATAAAAAAAAAGCATAATCACTTATTCTTTTATATATTTTAATATGTACAGGTCAGAAAGTAGGTTGTTTCATTTTTACATAAATATATCTGTCACGCTGAATGATGATTGAACAATATTTCACCCATATATATATATATATATATACTGTATATATATAATAAAAAAATAATATGTATGTATATATAATAAAAAGTAAAATTATATATATT
>NW_015641023.1:260817-261295 GCF_001515625.1 Sinocyclocheilus rhinocerous
TATATTTACTTTACATTTAGTTATTTAGCAGACGCTTTTATCCAAAGCGACTTACAAATGAGGACAATAGAAGCAATCAAAAAATATATAATAAATAAAAAGAAAACAGATAGAATAGAAAAAGAATAGAGCAAGCTTTTTTTTTTTTTAAAGAAAACAAGCAGTTAGTAAATGAATAGAGTGCAAGTCTAAAAGTAGCATGTTTTTTTTTTAAGAATAGAGTTAGAATAGAGAGTGCTAGAGTTAAAGGGTCAAATAAAGATGGAAGAGATGTGTTTTTAGCAGATTCTTGAAGATGGTTAAGGACTCAGCTGCTCGGATTGAGTTGGGCAGGTCATTCCACCAGGAATGAGAATGTTTAATGTAAAAGTATAATAATAATTATAATAATAAGTATAATAGAGATAGTATACTTCAAAATAATGTTTAAGTTTGAACTGCATGTTAAGTGCATGTAAATGCAAATGTATTAGTTATA
>NW_015641023.1:261324-272547 GCF_001515625.1 Sinocyclocheilus rhinocerous
ATATATATATATATATATATATATATACTGTATATATATAATAAAAAAATAATATGTATGTATATATAATAAAAAGTAAAATTATATATATTTACTTTACATTTAGTTATTTAGCAGACGCTTTTATCCAAAGCGACTTACAAATGAGGACAACAGAAGCAATCAAAAAATATATAATAAATAAAAAGAAAACAGATAGAATAGAAAAAGAATAG
The DNA here is from genome assembly GCF_001515625.1 of Sinocyclocheilus rhinocerous. Taxonomy (NCBI): domain Eukaryota; kingdom Metazoa; phylum Chordata; class Actinopteri; order Cypriniformes; family Cyprinidae; genus Sinocyclocheilus; species Sinocyclocheilus rhinocerous. The sequence continues at coordinate 261,540 of NW_015641023.1, forward strand.
AGCAAGCTTTTTTTTTTTTTAAAGAAAACAAGCAGTTAGTAAATGAATAGAGTGCAAGTCTAAAAGTAGCATGTTTTTTTTTTAAGAATAGAGTTAGAATAGAGAGTGCTAGAGTTAAAGGGTCAAATAAAGATGGAAGAGATGTGTTTTTAGCCGATTCTTGAAGATGGTTAAGGACTATAGGATATATATATATATATATGATAAAGTATTTTCACATATTAACTGAATTAGTTAAATAACATAAAATATGTTTTATTACAATGATCAAGCTTAATTGAAGTGCTGAAAAGCTGCACATGTGAATGTCCATCATCAGTCCTGCATTTGATTTCATTTCAGGTTTTCATTTCATGCAAATATCCAAATCAGCTCTTACTGGGAGAAATGTGAGGCAAAGATGTTTCACTGACTCATAAATGCTCACAATTCTGGTGGCGTATTGCAGTTTTAATGATCAAATCAGAGCATTAAACACAATCAAAACAACCCTGAAACAAACTGATCCAACAGCTGCTCATGCAATTAAAATCCGACAGTTATCAGCTAAACCTCACAGTCATTCACTGTGTTTTCTTGACGTCTGTTGATTGTGACACTGAGTTTTAGAACTGAGGGAATGTTTGGTGATTTTCCCACAATAATCCTGATCCATTAGGCCTTAAAATGGCAGGCAGACACTGACTGATTCATGAGGAAACACACACTGAGGATGATGTAGAGGATGATGAAGAGGATGAAGGTCGCTCGTGTTCACTGCTTCAGCTGGAGCTCAGCAAGAGCATCAGAATCATGTGCTGGGATTCATCAGAGCATCTTTGAGTCGTCGTGGATCGCTTCTCAACATCTCTCTTCTTCTGAAACATCCAAACTGAGCTTCCTCTCCTAAAGGAAGAAACCGAATAAGTTTGTCATTTTTACAGCATTTCAAGCGTAATCGCTGGTTTATTTCAGTGAAGATGTTACTGATTTCAGTAGGGAAATTCAAACAAACCTTAAAACGTAAACCATAAAAAAGCATATTCGTTACATGAAATAAAATAAACACAAAAATTAAAAAAGTTTTTTTTTGCAAAGGCTACATTTCCCATTTTTTTATTAAGCTTAACATAATATAAAATAACTAAAATTAAAGTAAAAATAAAATAAAAGGTAAAAAAAAATTTATATAGACATGTAAAAATTTAATAATATAAAAAAGTAAAAATTTAATAAAAATTATAAAAACACATCGATATTGCTAAAACTTTAATTAAAAATAATAAACTATATATGAATAAAAACTGTAATATTATTTCAGTGATACTAAAATAACACTGGTGAAGAAACTATTTTCACAAACAATTACAAAGAAATGGCAAGTAATGCATTAAATTAAATGTGAACTTTAGAAGTAGAAAATCTGAAATAGGATTTTCTTTGTAAAACATATTTCAGTTATCTTTGTTTTATTTACAACTTTGAAAAATCTTTTTTTTGTAGTAAGTCAGTCATTTGTAGGTTGATTGTGTTTCTGTGGCTCTGTTTGTTTGACATCAAAATATAGTCTTTCCCTTTTCAGTCTTTGTGTTAATATTTATGTCTTGTTTTCCAGTACAAATATCTAAACATTGTTAAATCAATATACATTTACTTGAGAAGCAAAATTACATTAGATAATAAGTCTTGTTTTCTGAAAAATGTCTCAGAATGAAGTGAGTTTGTCAATGAGGTCAGAAAACAAATAATCTTGTTTTCTGACCCCTACACTCTTAAAAATAAAGGTGCTTCACGATGCCATAGAAGAACCTTTTTTGTCTAAATGGTTCTATAAAGAACCTTTAACATCTGAAGAACCTTTCTGTTTCACAAAAGGTTCTTTGTGGCGAAAGAAGGTTCTTCAGATTATATAAAAAGGTAAGAAAGAGATGGTTCTTTAAAGAACCTTTGACTGAATGGTTCTTTGTGGAACCAAAAATGGTTCTTCTATGGCATCGCTGTGAGGAACCTTTTGAAGCACCTTTATTTTTAAGAGTGTAGGTACATATTTTTTCTTGTTTTAACTTTTTTTTTTCTTTTAAAAACTCTCAAAATCACACATTTAATACAATGTGTTACTTTGTAATTATTAGTAAACTTTACTAGCAACTTCTGAGTGAAAATGGTTTCAAAGTAAATCCAACAGCACATTTGTGGAGTGAGTTTAATGTGTAACTGCAGGTTTTGGGAAGACTTGTGTTTAACAGATGTCAGATTCAGACTCAGATTCACCCGTCTATCTGTCACACACACACACACTCACACACACACACACACACACACACACTCTCTTTCTCTCTGTCACACACACACACACTCACACTGACACTCACACACACTCACACACACACACACACTCTCTTTCTCTCTGTCACACACACACACACTCACACTGACACTCACACACACTCACACACACACACACACTCTCTTTCTCTCTGTCACACACACACACACTCACACTGACACTCACACACACTCACACACACACACACACTCTCTTTCTCTCTGTCACACACACACACACTCACACTGACACTCACACACACTCACACACACACACACACTCTCTTTCTCTCTGTCACACACACACACACTCACACTGACACTCACACACACTCACACACACACACACACTCTCTTTCTCTCTGTCACACACACACACACTCACACTGACACTCACACACACTCACACACACACACACACTCTCTTTCTCTCTGTCACACACACACACACTCACACTGACACTCACACACACTCACACACACACACACGGATGCATTCGCATTGAACTGTCAGGACTGAGAATGTGAAGTGAAAGTTACTCCACTCACCGCAGGATGTCAGTATGAACCCATGAGATGATCAGATGAACCTGCTCTCTCTCTCTCTCTCTCTCTCTCTCTCTCTCTCTCTCTGGAGTCCATGATTAATGTCTGTTGAGGATGTAGAAGTCTTCAGATCCGGAAAACAGACCATAAATATCCTCTCAGTTTACAGATCTGAGACTTCTGGAACTAAACACGGGAATCAATAGCAGGTCATGTGCTCTTATGTAGGACAAACACTGTAAAAGTGCAGCATTTTGGCTTGTAGTAGTTGATGTTGTGATATTAAACTACTAATATCAAACTATTAGTAGAAGCTAAACTACTTTAACATTCAGAATCGCATTGAAGGGAGAAACTCTGAATGAACGTTGATGTGTGTGAGTGACATGACATTGACCAATCACAGGAGTTTGGGGCGGGACTATCTGTTTGACTGGCCAATGACAGCCCAGTAGGAGGTTAGAAATAATTTTTTGTTATTTTTGTAGTTCAGTTAGATGACACACAGCTGCTTCAAGATACAGTTTATCTGTAACTGAGACTCTCAGAAAACGATGATAAGACCCTTGTTAGTCTCAATATAGCACTATATCAATATATAACTCTCATCTGTATGTATAATTAAGGTGATATGATCATTAAAGGGTTATTTTAGTATCAATGAGATACTAATATAGTTTTTGTTCAAATTTTGAATATAGATTTTATTTTTATACTTTGCTTCCCTGTTAATTTTAAAGTTTTAGTAATTTGTGTTTTTGTTTTTCTTATTAGTTTTTTCTTTTTTTAATAATTTTTTTTTTTTTTATTATTTTATTTTAGTTTTAGTTATTTTAGTACATGAAGTTAAATTGCATGAAAATGAGAAATGCTGCCTTGGAAACAGAAATAAAATAAAGTTAGAATATTTTAATTTATTTCAGGTAACATTTATTTTATTTTAAGTAACAGAAATGTTTTTATGGTTTTAGTTTACTATAGCCCTGTTCCATACAGCATTTTGTTATAATGAATTTTTTCCCTCTTGAGGTCAATTTATAATTTAAGTTTTTTTGCATCAGAAATAGTAATTACATTTTTCATGACCATTTTGAATAAAGGCTGTTTTTGGACAGGTTTTGGGCATTCTGAACGTTACAGTATGTTTTCACAGCACATCAAATGCTTTTATCTCAGAAGATGAAGGGAAATGTGATTGTTGCTCTCTGTGTTTATAGGATCTGTCTCTCAGACGTGTCTGTCTTCTCCTCTGCTGATGTTCCAGGTCTTTCCACTGCTGCCGCGTGACTCTGGCCTGATTTCTGTGCTCCCAAAGCAGCTCCTGGACTCTAAGATACACATAAACACGCCAACATCCCTACAACGTGTGCTTAAAGCAACAGTTCACCCAAAAATGCTGAAAATGTGCTGCAAATATCCTCACCCTCAAGCCATCCCAGATCAGGATGAGTTTGTTTCTGCATCAGGTTTGTAGAAATGTAGCACTGCATCAGTGTCTCAGCAATGGATGCTCTGTAGTGAATGGGTGCCGTCAGAATGAGAGTCCAAACAGCTGATAAAAACATCACAATAACCCACAAGTAATCCACAGCACTCCAGTCCATCAGTTAACATCTGGAGAAGACAAAAGCTGAAACTAATCCAGCATTAAGACGTTTTTAACTCAAATACCATAGAGTCCATAATCCATAATAACTCTTCCTCCAGTGAAAAAGTGGTCTGAATCAGGAGAGAAATCTGCACAGATCAAGCACCGTTTAAACAGCTCTAAACAAATATGTGGCTAGATTTTGATGTGAGAGACAACAGCAGATGCACTTTTTCACTGGAGGAAGCCTTATTATGGACTCGTATTTTAGTTAAGTTAAAACGTCTTAATGAATAACTTCACAAGACATTGATTGGTAATTGTGTATTATTGTGATGTTTTTATCAGCTGTTCGGACTCATTCTGACGGCACCCATTCACTGCAGAGCATCCATTGCTGAGACACTGATGCAATGCTACATTTCTACAAACCTGACGAAGAAACAAACTCCTAATCTCACATGAGCTGAGGGTGAGGATATTTTCAGCACATTTTCATTTTTGGGCGAACTGTTCCTTTAAGAGTTTAGAAAGTGTAACTTGATTTACTCTTCACTGCTGCAGATTGTAAGACTGACTTTTCTTCATCAATCTGAACACACGCAGCGCTGCAGAAAGGCTCATATTGCGGTCTCACAGCACAATCACACTCATAAGAGCTCCGTCAGCGTTACGAGAGACGAAACCGCAATCAACCCACAATTCTCAGTCACTCCACTCACAGCCATCACTTGTTTTTTTCTCACTGAATGCAAGACAGACTCCCAGCACACACTGTTTCTCCTTCAGTTTGATCTCCTGTGTTCTGCTCCAGCTCTGGGCTTCTGACGTTACGCTTCTCGTCAGCTCGTTTCTACCGAGACACAGTGACAGAAATGCTGTTCTTCCTCAGTATTTCTGTCTTGTTTTCCAGTTCCAATGTCTAAAGATGCTTAAATTGAGATGCATTCACTAGAGACGCAAAGCGACATTAAATACGTCTTGTTTTGTGAGATAGGCCTACTGATCAAAATGAAGTGAGTTCATGATTAAAACAAGAGCAAACCAATGGACTCAGAAAATCAAGTTTTCGCTCCCCATCGACAGATATTTGCTCTTGTTTTAAGCATACTTAATTTTGATACGTTTTTCAGAAAACAAGCCTTCATATCTTCATTTTGCATTTCCATGCAACATTTAATGCCATGAATTTAAGACATTCCGCTCTGATTTAAGACCTTTTTAGGCCTTGATTTTAGAAAGGCCGGTAATTGCCATTTCTTTGTAAATATTTGTGAAATTGACTAGCAGTTTCTGAGTAACCCCAACACCATTCTTTTTCAAGCGTACTTACAGTATTGTGAGGCCTAAAAATATCTAGTCTGGGATTTTAAATTAATTCTGGAAATAAGGTTCAGAAGTTTGAAACACAATGAAAACAGAAAAATTATAATATAAAATGAATGAAGAAATCTTTCACAGTTTTATGTTTTCATTGATCATGAAACTCATTTATTGACATTTACTGACAATTTCTCTCTCTTGCTATTTGTTTATTTATTTATTTAAATTTTGCACTAATTTATAAAATAACGTACTTTTACACTTTTAGAAATAAAGGTTAGAACCATTAGAAGAACAATTTTTGGTTCCACAAAGAACCTTTAGTCAACAGTTCCTAAAAAAAAACATTGTTTCTTAATGTCAAGAACATTTGAACAATCTTAAGAACCGTTTTCAACTATAAAGAATGTTGTCGGCTCTTCATGGAACTAGTAGACACCAATAAAGCACCTTAAGTTTAAGTGTGCAGTCTGAATGTTCACGAGACTGCTGGACTCCAGTGTGCATTAACTGTTGCAGACACAGAGACCCGTGTGATGTTTAATCAGCAGCAGAGTCTAATAAAGCAGCTGCTAATGAGATGAGGTCTGGTGATGGGATCCGGCTCTGTAGCTCCTGATGCTGTGTTCTGGTTGCTCCGTCGCCGGCCGACCCTAATTCAGCCCGGTCCATCTGGATCATCCTGCGCCGGAGCTCCTGAAAGCGCAGTATCTCCAGCTCATCGTCCTCACACTGATCCAGTTCAGACAGACGCAGCTTCTCCACGGCAGGAGCCTCTGGATGAGACACAAACCAGAGTTTAAGCTGAGGTGAGGCCTGCCACACATTTAACATGACCACTGAGCTCACTCTCACACAAAAACAGTTTCTATGTTTCAATGCAACCGCATCTGCAGGAGGTCATACAATGATATTTGTTCTAGATTTGTGTTGGATGTTATCTTTGGAATGGAAATATGGATATTTTATTTGTAAACATCATGCTTTTTCCGCTTATTTCGGATCGCGAATCATTTGATTCAGATCGGGACTTCGGAGCGGGTTCGCGAATCTTTTTTCTGATTTCTTTTTTTACTTAAACAGTAAAAAAAAACATCAAACTATTAAGGCAGTACAAAATCAAAACAAAGAAAAAATAAAGAAATGAAGTATACACAAATACATATCCCTTAAGAAAACCGTGGTTTTACTACAGTAAAATTGTAGTAACCATGTTTTTTTGTTTAACCACAGTTTTACTATATATGCCTATATAATTTTCAGACATTTTCTAGTTATTTTAGTACATCAAGCAAGTTAATCAAAATGAAAATGACAAAATATTGCCTTGGCACTAGCTAAAAATAAATAAAAAGTTATTTTTTAAATTTTTAAATTTGATTTGATTCCAGTTAAAGTTAGCACAACAAAAATTGTTGTATGGTTTTGGTTTTAGTTAACTATAAAATAACTATTGAAATAAATCTGTAATAACATATAAATATCGGATGAAAAACTTAATATTTAATAATAACTGAAATAGAGTAGGTTTAAGTTGAAGTACTAAAATTACGGAAACTAAAAATGGAATAAAAATAAACAAAAGCTAACTAGAAGTATTTAAAGAAAGAACTAATAAAATTGACAAAAGTACATAACAACGTTACTAAAATCTTCACTGAAATTAAAATATAAAAATGAAAGCTAAACATTTTTTGATTATTAATAAATACCATTATAATATTGAAGTAATACTTAAATAACACTGGTTCAATCTGCACCCTGAGATAATTAATTGTAATTCCTAATTAGTCCATGAAAGAAGGAAGCGCATAGCAACGGCCGACTGTGCTCTTTACAGGTTTGATTATAAATCTAGTTTATTTATAAACTAAAGGTAAATATAAATATAAAAAAAATAAAAATAAAAATGACAGGAGTACGCAACAATATTAAATTGAAACCTGAAAATATTAAAATAAAAGCTAATTCAAATAATTAATAAATAATAATATAATAATACTAAAATAGCACAGTTTTTTTACGATATAATGAGGTTAGAGTTGTGTTTTTTCGGCCACATATTGAAAGTCTCTCCAATCAAACCACACTCCCGCTGATCATTTGATTTTCATTTTAAACCTCATTAAGATCTCAGCATCATTCCCCATAATGCATTGTGTAATCAGACGAGAGCTGTCTTTATCACTCGTCAGTCTAATGAGTGTGAGATTATTGCGTCTGGGGTTATTGATCGTTTTCACAGCAGCGCCAGAATCCAGCTGAGCTTCACGAGCGTCTCAGTCGAGCAGAACCAGGGCAAGGAGCTATTTTTGAGGCAGCCCATCCTTTTTATGCAAAGCCACAGATGGCACACACACACACACACACACACACACCTACACACACACACACACACACACACACTCACACATACACCTCACTCTCAGGTTTTTCACCTTCACCCAGTTGTGAGGAGCGCAAGTAATGGAGGATGGAAGGCAGGCCGCGGCTCAAGACGTCCCGAGGAGGAAACGTGAGCGGACAATTCCTCAGACTCAAGGCCTTCAGCGTGATCACGTGACCTGAGGAAAGACAGAGGTACAAGCTCAACATCACGTGTTCGTCATGTGCTTCGCAAACACACGTGTGCGTACAGACCCAGCTCTGGAGGAAGTGCCGAGATCGGATTGCCCTCCAACAGTAAGGTCTTCAAGCATCTTAAAGACAGAAGAGGAAACGAATGAGAAGCTTGATTTGCAGTTTGATCACTGGAGTCATTCTGTGCTTTGTGACTCTAAACTGTAAAATTCATCATTAAACTTCAAAAAATTATGCTCTTTCTTAGTATTTTTGTGTTGTTTTCCAGTACAAATATCTAAACATCACTGTAAAAAAAATTCCGTAAAATTTACGGTAAAATAACGCCAGCTGTGGTTGCCAGAATTTTACTGTAAAAAATACGGTAGCAACGTTTTAGGTTTTACGGTTTTAACTTAAATTTACAGTTAAATACCGTAATTTCATTAACTGATATAATGTTAATATACCAACCTATTGAAGTACTGAAATCTGTTTTGTACCTTTGTAATACACTGATAACCACCAAATGCAGGTGCTGATGAGAAAGTCACACGATGAACCAAAGCCCATCACAAGCAGCTTTTAAATAATAACATATATAGAAGGTGCACAGTGTCATTCACACAAACACTAAACACCATCACGGTAACACACATGAAACTGAAATCATGCAATAAACATTCATTTAACAACATTAGGTGTAACACACAACCCTAATACACAAAACTAAGAAGAAACAGTTAGTTCAACAAAAAAACATCATTTGAAATGTAACGCAGGGTATTCTGGGAATGTCAATTTACGGTTATTTATTGTAAATTATACGGTCTTTTTCACTTCCAAAAACGGTATACTACCGTAAAATTACATGTAATGTCCAATACAGTTTTTCACCGTATATAGTAGGGGAATTTACCGTTAACCATTTAGCAGGTTTTTACTGTAGCATTTTTACAGTCGTTTACCGTTAAATTCACGGTCATTTTTTACAGTGATCCTTAAATCAAGAAAATTATATTATTAAGTCTCATTTTCTAAAAAATTTATAAAATTTATGTGAATTTATGATTAAAATAAGAACAAATATCTGTCAATGGAGTCAGAAAAATGAACTTCATTCAAAGAGAAAACAAGATTATATTTCTTACCGCATTGGCAAATATTTGTTCTTGTTTTAAGCATAAACTCACTTCATTTTTACATATCTTTTTGAAAACAAGACTAAATATCTTAAGTCATTTGTTGTTGTTATACTTTATTGTTCAGCCTTGGCTGAAAAGTAGTCTTTGGTCTCGCTTCTCAAGTAAAACTATATTGGTTTAAGATATATATATATTGCAGTGTCTGAGTGATGTCCTTCATAGCTGTGCTACATTGTAAAAAAAACATTTTTTTTAAAGTTGTAAATGAAACAAAGATTACTGGAATGTCTTAATGCTGGATGTGTTCCAGCTTTTGTCTTCTCCAGATGTTAACTGATGGACTGGAGTGCTGTGGATTACTTGTGGATTATTGTGATGTTTTTATCAGCTGTTTGGACTCTCATTCTGACGGCACCCATTCACTGCAGAGCATCCATTGCTGAGACACTGATGCAGTGCTACATTTCTACAAACCTGATGAAGAAACAAACTCATCCTGATCTCAGATGGCCTGAGGGTGAGGATATCTGCAGCACATTTTTGCATGGCCTGTTTCTTTAACTCGGATTGTTCTCTCACCTGTGTTTACCGATGGCTGCTGGTAAACCTGTGAGTCGATTGTTTCTCACATCCAACCAGACAAGAGACATCAAACTGCTGAAGAAACGCTCAGGAAGGCTGCTGATCTCATTCCCCTCCAGATACAAGCTCTACAACAAAGCAGAGGAACATATGTGAGTCTGAATTATACTGTATGAGCTAAACTGTCCAAGCACACTACAGATGTGATGACTATAAGAACCCTGGTGTGCTATTAAGCTACCTTTAGATGTGTCGTGTTTAACACCGATGCTGAGATGTTCTTCAGAGCTCTTCTGCTCATGTACAGCATGTCTGCAGATGCTGATTTTTCATCTTCTTCATCTTCTTCACAGCGGAGGCTCAGATGGAGCGCACTCATGTCTCTCTCAGTGTTTGACGTGCGCGTGTATATTACTGTAATAATCACATGTGATCGATCATATTATGATGTCTTGTTTACATCCGTGTGACTCCAGCATGCTGCCAGGTGGGATGTTGTCAGTCGTTGCTATGGTGACGGCGAGTGAAAGCGAAACCAAAACTATGGTGAGCAGCGGAGGCCAAACATCCGAACGCGTTTGAAAAATGCGCTGACTGAAATGTCTTGTATTCATATTATTCATAACTTTTGTTAATTTATTTGTGAAACGGCGAAGAAGTACAATGACAATAATTTAAAGAAAACACTTGCCCCTTAATTTAATAGCCTAATATCTTTAATAGACTGTATAAAGTATTTATTCAGTGACACGATCGCTCTACACTATTGGTCAGGTAACAAAATGTGCTTCATGCGATAAATATTATTATTTCTTTTTTTTTCACTTCAAGAATATTAGGCCATATTAAAGTCTCAGTCTCAATTTACACACTTTAAAACAAGCACAGTTGACCAATGTTTTGTGCAATGTTCTAAAAAGACTTGTAAAAACACGTAGACCTAAATATATATATATATATA
>NW_015641023.1:273088-274205 GCF_001515625.1 Sinocyclocheilus rhinocerous
TATTTATATATATACTGTATATATATATTAAAGGACGAAAACAGAATTATTTCTACCTGATCAGGACCTTAAATAGACTTTTAGTCTAACGATTTTATTTATGTCGTTATGTTTTGTTATTTTACAGGCAACTTGACGAACTGCCGACATTATAAGCCAGAAAGAAAACATGATTAACATCTTAATAAAGCTGTTTGTTTTTATAGCCTATGTCGCTTAGTAGCACACGTACATCTGCAAGATGTCTGTTAAAGATCGCTTCATCTGGAATATATCTGCTGTGTACAAACATCTGAGAGACGTCTGTAAGATTTCAGCCAGTTGCGATAAATAGGAAAAAGTCTTTAAGGTGTTTATAATTTAGAATGCATGTAAAACTGACATCTTAAAGACGTCTATCAGATGTTTGATGCTTCTCAGATGAAGCGATCTTTAACAGACATCTTGCAGATGTATGTGTGCTATCACTCGTACATCTCGGAGACGTCTATTTGACGTCTGCATTTACATATGCAAGAGTGTTTGCTCATCTGCAATACGTCTATAGGACGTTTCCCATCAGATGTCAAATAGACGTTTAGAAGATGTCTTTAAGATGATTTAGAATGCACGTAAAACTGACATCTTTTAGACGTCTCTCAGGGGTTTGTACACAAGCAGATGCTTTCCAGATGAAGCGATCTTGTGCGAGTCCCAGATAGCACACGTATACGTCTGCAAGATGTCTGTTAAAGATCTTTTGATCTGGAAAGCATCTACTGTGTACAAACATCTGACAGACGTCTATAAGATGTCAGTTTAGTATACATTATAAATCATAAACATTTTAAAGGGATAGTTCACCCAAAAATAAAAATGTGATGTTTATCTGCTTACCCCCAGGGCATGCAAGATGTAGGTGACTTTGTTTCTTCAGTAGAACACATATGATGATAACAAAATCTATGAGAGTAAAAAAAACATGCACAGACAAATCGAAATTAAACCCTGCGGCTCGTGACGACACATTGATGTCCTAAGACACGAAACGATCGGTTTGTGCCAGAAACCGAACAGTATTTATATCATTTTTTACCTCTAATACACCACTATGTCCAACTGTCTTTGGGCGCGCACA
>NW_015641023.1:274282-279294 GCF_001515625.1 Sinocyclocheilus rhinocerous
TTTCGTGTCTTTACACATCAGTGTATCGTCACGAGCTGCAGGGTTTAATTTGGATTTGTCTGTGCATGTTTTTTTTACTCTCATAGATTTTGTTACCATTGCCATGCATTATACGACTGATAGACTGCAACGGTTAAAGTTAAAAATCATCATATGTGTTCTACTGAAGAAACAAAGTCACCTACATCTTGGATGCCCTGGGGGTAAGCAGATAAACATCACATTTTTATTTTTGGGTGAACTATCCCTTTAAAGACATCTAATAGATGTCTATTTGACATCTAAAATGAAACGTCCTATAGACATATTGCAGATGAGCAAACACTCTAAAAAATACGTCTTCCAGATGTAAATGTAGATGTCAAATAGACGTCTCCGTGATGTACGTGTGCTATCAGGGGTACTATCTGGGGAGGTAGGTGGGATCATAATAATAATAATAATAATAAAGATAATAACCTGTTTTCTTTCGTTTATTGATTTTGATGTCGCATAGCACACTAAAGGAGACTAATATTAAATATTTTTTTCACTTGGATAAAGCCGTTGTCACACCTGAAGCGCTCCGGTGAGTGATCCGACAGTCGCTAGAGCGCGCGAGCGAGGGGAGGAGGTTCATATAGTCGCTGCTGCTGCTGGAGAGAGCAGCTCGTGGTTTGGGTGCGTGTGTGAGTCTCTTGGTTTGTTGTTTCGGGAGCGCAGATCGCGTCAGGTCATCCCCGCGGATCGCAGGCGTTTGTCAGAGATGCTCGTGTTTTAGAGGCATCCAGCATCAGTTTCCGTCGCGCTGAAAGGAATGAGAGCAGAGCATCAATGTTTCACTGGGGCAAGTGGAAGAAGAGGATGGGAGCAGCGAACAGTTCATCCAAGAGACCAGTGTTCGACGACAAAGAGGATGGTGAGGATCACACTGCACATCAACATCAGACAGCAGTTTACTTCACAAACTCATAACACCAGACACATGATGTTACACAGTGAATCTGATGTGTAGGATATCAGTGCATTTAGATGAGCTTTTCTAGATGAACTGGTGAATGCTTGGGCTTATAAAAACGATGAAGGCAGATTTATACAGTTCAGAATTATTTATTTTCTATTTTCCTCCTCAGTTATGTGCAAATGATATTTCCAGGTGGTTTTGTTAGTGGTCTTTGACAGTAAAACATGCATTATTCTTCATTTAAGTTCACTTTTACTCGCATCATCAGAGTACCGTATGTTTAAAAATGTAGTATGCTGGAAATACAGAAGAAACTGAGCTCATGATTGTGAATATAGCCCATGTCTTTCTCAAAATGAAAGGCAAAATTTCCATACAGCAAAAAAAAGATGTATCTTTTCAGATATACTTTTGAATATATTTCAAAATAAAGCCAAAAAATACAATACAAAAATTTTTCAATCATTATAAATCTATTTTTGATCTCTAGTAGGCTATTCACATTTGCATTCAGCCTAAATGTAGGCTGCTGTAAGATTGGAAATGTATTTTGGTATATGAAGGTTGAAAATGTATTTCATTGAGCTTCACTGTTTACAACATATATTTAAACTATATTTTAGCGAGAGAAAAAAAATATTTTTTTTGTCGTATGGGTAAGCAATGCAAATGTTCCACTTTTTGTTTTCTGCCTCTTTAAGGCGTATTACATTTCAAATCCAATTCCTGTAACGATGTGACTGAAGAGATTAGCTGGAACGCAGACTGTTGGAGCAAAACCTGCCAATTAAATCATTTGCTGTTTAATTGGATAATTAGTGAGGATTATGGAAATCCAGGGAAATTACACTGCTTTATCAGAACAGGTAGTTGAATGGTGACTGAACATGCGTTTGCTGAGTGAGTTATGTCACATTTAAAGATGAAACCTGTTGTCATAGGTCGGAAAAGTGAGAAATGAGGTCAGTTCTGTAATCATTTGATGTGACTGGAGGGGGATGCGTAATGACCCGTTTAGATACAGTATGGACTCGATGCTGCGCAAAAATCACTGCACTAATGAATGTGAAAATAATTACAATTACGTGCAGGATAATGAGTTGAGTTCAGGACGGGACTGTGCGCTGCATGGGTTGTTCTGTGTCAGTTTGATGGGTTTTATTGATGAACACTGCTTCAGATGGACGTACAAAGGAGAGAAATGTTAAAAATGTTGGACTCACAAAGCCTTTTGCTTGACATCCTTGACATTTGAAGGTTATGTTGGCTGTACATTCAGACAAGAAAGAAAGAGCTGATGGAAGAACATTCTGTTAAAGGAATAGTTCACCCAAAAATGAAAATGTGCTGAAAATGTGCTCATCTGAGATCAGGATGAGTGTGTTTCTTCAGGTTTGGAGAAATGTAGCACTGCATCAGTGTATCAGTAATGGATGCTCTGCAGTGAATGGGTGCCGTCAGAATGAGAGTCCAAACAGCTGATAAAAACATCACAATAATCCACAAGTAATCCACAGCACTCCAGTCCATCAGTTAACATCTGGAGAAGACAAAAGCTGAAACAAATCCAGCATTAAGATGTTTTTAACTAAAATACCATAGAGTCCATAATCCATAATAACTCTTCCTCCAGTGAAAAAGTGCATCTGCTGTTGTCTCTCACATCAAAATCCAGCCACATATGTGTTTAGAGCTGTTTAAACGCTGCTTGATCTGTGCAGATTTCTCTCCTGATTCACACCAGGACACTTTTTCACTGGAGGAAGCGTTATGGATTATGGACTCTATGGATTATGGACTCTATTTTAGTTAAAAACGTCTTAATGCTGGATTTGTTTCAGCTTTTTTTCAGCTATAGACTCAAACCCTGTTTTTATACATAATGTTCAATATAATGTGAACAAAAACAGTTTTGTCATAATTTAAGGCCTATTGACACCAAAATGATTACAATAGTCAAGTCAAGTCAAGTCACCTTTATTTATATAGCGCTTTTAACAATACAGATTGTGTCAAAGCAACTGTACAGCATTAATTAGGAAAATAGTGTGTCAATAATGCAGAAGGACAATAGTAAACATTCATTTTTCAGTTAAAAGCAGGTCATCATTGAATTCAGTGATGTCATCATCAGTTCAGTTTAAATAGTATCTTTGCAATCAAAGTACGATTTGAACCATGCTAATGCACTTCCATTAATGCCAACAAAGTTTTCTAGTCTATTCAAAAGAATGTTGTGGTCAATAGTGTCGAACGCAGCGCTAAGATCCAATAGCACTAATAGAGAGATACAATAAAGATAACTATATTAGCATCCACACGTTCTGTTTGATATGTTCTGTTTATGATAAGCGCACTGCAGTTGTGTCGCCTGCCATTTTAAAGGGTCTATATGTAAAATTCAGAAAACCTTGTTATTAGCGACACCGGTGGCCATTAAGTGAACTGCAACCAGCAACTTTTTTGCTCGCGCTCATGCACACACATATCGTACAAGAGACTGAACGTGAACGTGATACTCACAGCAAAGTTCTCTTTCATTGTTCACTTAGAAGTAAAAAGAAGTTGGAAATACCTTTGCAGTGATATGACGCGCACAGGGGTGTGTGATATTGACAAAAAATGATATTTCAATACTTTTACGATAATGATAATGAAACTGTATTTAGCCGAGAGTGTATTTGTGCTGTACCTTGGTTGGTTTAAGCCTGTCATGGATAAATAAATAAGAGACAAAAACCTCCAGCAGGTGGCGGCAAGTCCCTGTCTTAATGAGTGATTCATTGAATCATTCACTCAAATGATTCGTTCAAAACAGCTGATTCATTTACAAAGGAAGCAAATGACTGTCTTTTTGAATGAATCATTGAATCATTGACTCAGGAATGAATTCAGGAATTAATTATCGTTAATTAATATCGTAAGAATTCGTTAATTATCGTCCTTGGTGTGAACGGTCCTTTAACTATCTAATGTTCTTCTGTATGCTGGTATTTTAGATTTTTCAAATGTTAATTTGTTGAAATCCTCATGCAAGTCTTTTACATAAAAAATGATCTATTAAATTAGCAATTAAAGGTTTTCTCTGTTTGTGTTGCACGGAAGAAAGAGATGATGACAGAATTTACATTTTTGGGAGAATTGTTCCTTTAAATAAATTTTAAATGGACAAAACTGAGATTGATGTGGTATTTGTGCATGCATGTGCAACAATTATGGATGACGTATCAGAGCATGTTGGCTGAACAGCCTGACGCTGACCTCGATGAGGAGCCAAATGACACGCCGCAGGGTGAAACATCACACGTGTTATTGAAATCAAATATGCATGAGCTGAGAATAAACATTTCACATGCATACTGACAGTCATTTGTATTTGATAACAGTGTGTGTGTGTGTGTGTGTGTGTGTGCATATATCTGTATGTGTGGTGCTTAATGAAGTAGGTAAAGACTGAGCTGCGAGAAACACTTATCAAGCACACAGAGTCTCGTTCTCTCTCTTCTCTGTCATCTTTGGCTGTTCTTTCAGCTGCTTCAGTCTGACTGCTTTACCACTAATTCCAACTTGCTCTCTTTGCTGGCATCAATAATTCAGTGTGATTCAGAGAGTGTTCTTCACTGAAGATGCAGCGAGGAGGCTGTATTCGGGTGTTCATATGAAGGAGAAGACTAAAGCATTTTTTTTTATATATATATATAAAATATATTTCTTACTGTCATGTCTACTGTAACCTAAAAAAATTATATGTAAAATTTTATTAATATATAACAACACATATATAATTTTTTTCATATATAGCAACAATATATATACATTTTAAAAATAATGAAAAAAGGTATATATAATTTTTTTAATAATATTAATTTTTATTTTAAAATAATAAGAAATAAAATGATAAACTTTCTCCGTACTTTCACTTTTTAATATGTTTATGTATATTTATACTTGTGCTGTCAAATCGATTAATCGCGATTAATCGCATCCAGAATAAAAGTTTGTGTTTACATAACATATGTGTGTGTTCTGTGTATATTTATTATGTATATATAAATACACATACATACAG
>NW_015641023.1:280545-284783 GCF_001515625.1 Sinocyclocheilus rhinocerous
ATAAATACACACACATACAGTGTATATTTTGAAAATATTTACATGCATATACATTTATAGATTTATATTATAATATTTTATATTATATATAATATATTTAATATATAAAGATAACATATTTTTCTTAAATATACACATGCATGTGTGTGTATTTATATATAGATAATAAATATGCACAGTACACACACATATGTTATGTAAACAAAATCTTTTATTTTAGAAGCGATTAATCGCGACTAATTGACATGACAGCACTTATTTATACAAATTTTTAAATACTTTTTATATATAAAAAGATATATATAAATTCGATAAAGTAATCATAATGATGATTCAATTCAGTTCAATTCACAATTATTTGTATAGCGCTTTTTACGATACACATTGTTTAGATGTAAAAAATGTTTGATTGACATTTTGAGTTTTGAAATGAAAAACAGCCGCTTGAAAATTCCGAAATTGTTCAGAAGAAAGTAATTCAGGTTTGAATAAAATAATCGACAAGTATGATTTTTGTCATAATCGTGCAGCTGTCATGAGGTTAATAAATATGATCATAAGAAAATAATCGCTCTGGGTGGGATTGGCATCAGTAGGCGGTTTCTCCATTCGGGTGTATTGTACTGTAGTGTAATAATGGCAGTGGACTGACTGACATTCATGAAACTGTACATCATTTCACTCCAACTAACACTTTAAAAGCCCCGCCCACCCTGAGCGCCATTGGCTCCCTTTGGCATGTATGCAAATGAGGACCCGGAGCCGGCGTGTGATTGGCAGGTTGCAGAGGCTGCTCACCCGAGTGAGTTTATTGAATGTAATGACGCTTCAGTTCTGCAGTTTGATCATCAGCGGTCAGTGAGCGTGTAAAGCATGTTATTGCAGTTTGATCATCAGCGGTCAGTGAGCGTGTAAAGCATGTTATTGCAGTTTGTTTAAACTCAATTAGCTTTTGCCGGTTTATTATTTCTGCTCACATAAACACAATATTAATATTAGAATACCAGTGTGCTGAGATATATATAAATTCGATAAAGTAATCATAATGATGATTCAATTCAGTTCAATTCACAATTATTTGTATAGCGCTTTTTACGATACACATTGTTTAGATGTAAAAAATGTTTGATTGACATTTTGAGTTTTGAAATGAAAAACAGCCGCTTGAAAATTCCGAAATTGTTCAGAAGAAAGTAATTCAGGTTTGAATAAAATAATCGACAAGTATGATTTTTGTCATAATCGTGCAGCTGTCATGAGGTTAATAAATATGATCATAAGAAAATAATCGCTCTAGGTGGGATTGGCATCAGTAGGCGGTTTCTCCATTCGGGTGTATTGTACTGTAGTGTAATAATGGCAGTGGACTGACTGACATTCATGAAACTGTACATCATTTCACTCCAACTAACACTTTAAAAGCCCCGCCCACCCTGAGCGCCATTGGCTCCCTTTGGCATGTATGCAAATGAGGACCCGGAGCCGGCGTGTGATTGGCAGGTTGCAGAGGCTGCTCACCCGAGTGAGTTTATTGAATGTAATGACGCTTCAGTTCTGCAGTTTGATCATCAGCGGTCAGTGAGCGTGTAAAGCATGTTATTGCAGTTTGATCATCAGCGGTCAGTGAGCGTGTAAAGCATGTTATTGCAGTTTGTTTAAACTCAATTAGCTTTTGCCGGTTTATTATTTCTGCTCACATAAACACAATATTAATATTAGAATACCAGTGTGCTGCAAACTGAGCTGTGTGCACTGAATGCACTGAATGTTTTATGCATTATTTGTGATTACACTGCATGTTTAATTCCAAAAGTGCCTTTTGAGTATTATTATAGAAACAAACATGGTTATTAAAGCAATAAGCCCCGTGAAGCCGTGGTTTACAGTGAATTTATAAAAGCTAAGGGGCGTTGTTAGGGACGACGCGAAGCAAATAAGATTGCGTTATTTCAACCAATCAGAATCAAGGACCGGAACTATCCGCTTTATAATGTGCAGTTTTAATCTAGACTGTAAAAAAGATTTTAAATAAAACATAGATTATTTAAGTATGCTTTACAAAAAAAAAATACTTTTTCGATTTTCTACTACAAAATTTCACGTTTAATTCTGTGTGTTTCTTTGTAATTATTTGTCAAATTTACTAGCAGTTACTGAGTGAAAATTGTTTGAAAGGAAATACTACAACAATTTTTTTTCAGTGCAATTTTAGCAAATCATGGCTGATGTTATTTCCCATTCCTGTTTCATTGGAAATGGAAGCTCAAGTCAATCACATTGCATTGTGGGTTACAGCAGCCGTGTTTTATAATGCATATTTTGACAAATGTAGGAGTTCACCTGCATGCTCTATGCATACAGACTATTTGCTTACTGTGCACAGTAAATACACTATATAATGCTGACATAACAACAGTAATACTATAGTACTGTATATATATATATATATATATAGTACTGTCTTTTTTAGGTTCTTAAATAAAAAAATAAAAAATTTATATTATAAATAAATTATAATATATTCTACATTGCATAAATAATATTTTAATAATTAATTTATAATAAAAAAATCATTATTATTATTACAATATAAAATTTTTATTCTGACTTATAGTTGGGGATTGATTTGGTCTGTAACTGTAAGTAGCTTTAGTTCCTAGTGAGCTGCCATCTAAGGGAGCGTCCCAATCAATGTAATGTTCACTTTAAATCAAACAGAGCTCTTTTACTCTATGTTTTTGGTATTGAATGAGCCGCAGAGGAAGTTTTGTGAGTCTGATCTCATTTCAATCATTCATTTTCATTGACGGTTTGTGATTTGGTCAACAGCGACCGCTGATCTGAGTGAACTTGAGCAGAACGTTACGCAATTGAGAAACCCACAGCACAGAGACTTGGCAAGGAAGAAGAGCAGTATGCTGCTTTTCATAATATTTCGCTTGAAAGCATTTTAGTGAGGTTAGAACGAGGATCCTGCTCCCCGAGCGTCTGTGAGAAATACTGAGCTCTGTTTGAGGTGATGTCTGTGAAACAGTCAATAATTATGCTTTTGGACGGAATCAGACTGCATGAATAACCAACTGCATGAATCATTTTGTTGCATTATCTGTTGCATTTCTCCCAGCGTGCTTTGCGTGCGACTGGATTGTTAGATTAAATGTTGAAATCAAGTGTTATTTCATGTGTTTTCAGGAAGACGTTGTTCGAGTCTCATGTTGTTATATTGGCATTTAGAAGAGTTTCTGTTGAGTTTTCGGGTTTCCCATCGTGCTGAAAATTGGAGGTTGTGTTTAGATTGAGATAAACATGATGCACTGAATAAAACATGCTGTAGGATTTACTTTGAAATAGTTTTCAAGTCACTTTTGTTTCTGTAGTGCTTTATAGAGCAGCTTCACACAGATACACAGGAAAATACCAGAATCAATGATGCAAACTTCATCAGACATGAGGCAAATTCACTTTCAGTTCTACAAGTCTTTATTCAGATCAATTCAGTTCAGCTTTTGTTCTCAGTTTGTCAGTGCAATTAAATCAATGATATTACTTTATATTACAGTGTTTTTTTGTAACCCT
This sequence comes from Sinocyclocheilus rhinocerous, assembly GCF_001515625.1. Classification (NCBI taxonomy): domain Eukaryota; kingdom Metazoa; phylum Chordata; class Actinopteri; order Cypriniformes; family Cyprinidae; genus Sinocyclocheilus; species Sinocyclocheilus rhinocerous. The sequence goes on from NW_015641023.1 coordinate 284,122, forward strand.
CTGGCCCTCTTCGTTTAGAAGTCACGCTTGCCTCCTTCGCGGTCAAAAGTGACCGAAGCCTTGAAATGTAACTTTTTTTTTTTCAGGAAAATCAATGTAATATATTTTTGTTCAATAATATTTTTTCATTATTATTTATGATTTTATGATACAGTGCAATATTTATACAATTTTAATGAGCTATTTTCTCCATTAGAATTATTATTTTTTTTTTTCTTTTCTGTTGTTCATTTCTATTTTTTTAATAAATGCAATATTTCACATTAAAATATAGCGAAGGCATTTCAAATCCATTTTTTGAAGTGAGAATTCTATGGAAGCATATAGGTAGCGAAATTCAATTTAAAATGCAATATGCAAAATGGCAGTGCATTGCATGTAAAATTGTAATTTGCATGCAATTTACATATTAAGACTACTGTTGGAAATGGCAAATGTAAATTATATAATTTAATTTTCATTTTCCTTTTGCAACAAACTTTGCACATATGGGTAATGGAAAATGTAAATTTAAATACAGAAATACATTGCCATTTTGAATATTGCATTGCCATTTTGCATATTGCATTTTAAATTGAATTTCGCTACCTATATGCGTCCATATAACACTAGCTTGCTCTATTCTTTTTCTATTCGATCTGTTTTCTTTTTATTTATTATAT
>NW_015641023.1:288569-297879 GCF_001515625.1 Sinocyclocheilus rhinocerous
TATATATATATATATATATATATATATATACATACATATACAGAGGCTTTTGGATTCCCGTTGTTTTTTAGACATAATTTCTTCATTTTTTTTAGGTTTTGCATTTAGATATATATCTAGACATTCTAAAAGACTACTTTTTGTCAAGGTTTAGATATTTTTGGTTGGATAAGTATCAGCTTTTACATTATGATTACAGTCAGACATTAAAATCTTGTTAGAAAGGGAACACATAGAAAGCATTTTTGTCACTCAGTATTTGATAATTAAAAATCTAACAAAATAAGGAACGGATAGTGAAGATTCAAAACACTTTATACAAACATTTTGTAATTAATTGATATTTTATTCAATGTAATTCAATAAATGTTAATAAAACTTCAGAACAGAAATATAGTTATAACTATATCAAGTTAAACTCAATGAAAATGAGAAATATTGCCGTGTCAACTAGCGGAAATTAAAAAAACATTTTTTTTTTAAATATTTTATTTCAGTTAAAGTTCTTTTTTTCAAGTAACTAAATGAAAATGAGAACGTTGCTTTGGCAACTAGCAGAAATGAAATATATATACTGTATATATTTTTTTTAAATATTTTATTTCAGTTGAAATTCATTTTATTTCAAGTAAGGAATGTTTTTTATGGTTTCAGTGTTAGTTAACTGTAATAACTCTGGAGGGATGGTGGTGAGAGAACAGTAATGTCTCTGTGTCTCAGTGTCCCTGATCAGTCTCCTTCAGGAACCCGTCCGAACCGCATGTTTAATGGATGAATGCAAACAGCATGAATGAATGATGTGCTGATGTTCACACATGTGAGCTGTGACGGCTGGAGGTGTGTGTGATTTCAGCGGCGCGTGTGGTCCATGTGTTTGTGAGCCGACACGCGTCACACTGCTTCAGCAAATCCGCTTTACTGACTAATTCAATCAGCGAGGAGTCTTATGACACGCACACACACACACACACACACACACACACACACACACACACACCTCTCCTCGTGCTGTATTTCAGCTCTGTTTCTCTGTATGTCTCTGTAAAGTCAAGGTGAAAACTGATGCTGAATAATTGTCCCCTGCTTGTTAAAGGAATATTATATAATTTACTCACCCTCATGGCGATTTGCCTACAAAACCACCAATGGCTTTTTCCTTTACCTAAATTCATTACTTCAGAGTTATGTGCCTCTAGAAGCTTGCGTTTCTGCAAGTGAACAGCGTATTATTGTGCTATCTCAAAGAGGCACAAAATCACTTTCACTGACTTTTACATTAACTGTTCCCTCCTGGTGGAATGACCTGCCCAACTCAATCCCAGCAGCTGAGTCCTTAACCATCTTCAAGAAACGATTAAAACACATCTCTTCCATCTTTTTTTTGACCCTCTAACTCTAGCCCTCTCTATTCTAACTCTATTTATTTATTTTTTTAAAAAAATAACACTAGCTTTTCTAATATTTTTGTATTCTATCTATTAGTTTTCTTTTTATTTATTATAAAATTATCAAAAGCAAAAAAGGCCTCTAACACTAGTTTGCTCTATTCTTTTTCTATCTGTTTTTCTTTTTATTTATTACATAATAAAAAAAAAAAAACTTGCTACGTGTCCTGCGTTAAGCTAACTGAGACTTGTTATAGCACTTGCTTATCATTGCTCTTTTGTTGATTTTGATTGCTTTTATTGTCCTCATTTGTAAGTCGCTTTGGATAAAAGCGTCTGCTAAATGACTAAATGTAAATGTAAATGGCTAACGCATTACAAGTAACGCGAGTTATGTAATCAGATTACTTTTTCAAGTAACGAGTAAAGTAACACATTACTTTTAAATTTACAACAAAATATCTGAATTACCTTTTCAAATAAGTAACAGAAAAGTATTGTAATGCATTACTTTCCATATAAAGTAACTTAGTAGTGCAATTAGTTACTTTTTATGGAGTAACGCAATATTGTAATGCATTACTTTTAAAAGTAACTTTCCCCAACACTGATGGGTAATGATGCTGTTGAAATAAAAAAAATGACAAAAAGCAACATTTTATCCAACTTTATCTGCATACGTAAAGCAATATATACTTTATAGCAAATCTCAACTGTTTTATTGTTTATGTAATCACAAAATGTAACTCTATTATTGTCCAGCTCTAATCTGCTAAACACAACTAAGATATTATAAACATCGACATCATGATTTTCTGTAAAGCTGCTTTGAAACAATGTGCATTGTGAAATGCACTATAAACACATTTGATAACACTAGTGTGCTATATTTCATGTGTTATTTCATGCTTTTGTGTGCTGGAAGGGAATCTAGAACACAAATAGTTCTATAATGCATGCTCATATGGACTACTTTATCATGCTTTTTTTAATAATTTTTTTTATTTTGGAGTTTGATGATCCAGAGAGCAAGTGTTTTATTTTACTTCTGTCTTATTTCTGATGGTAAGAAAGTGAAACACAGAACTGCACGTCTGAATGAAACTGTCCAAAATGAACAGGCCAGGTCAAATTAGAAAATGCACCATCCATGACACTATATTTTGCTTTTTGTTTTTATATTAAAATGAATGGTAACACTTTACTATAAGAATTTGTATATAATGCATTATAAAAGCATTTTTAATGCATTAATTATGTCTTGTACTGCACCATTATAATGCATTATATGATTAATTAATTATTATCATTAATTATTGTAACTATAGTTATAAAACATAACACGTATACTTAGGGGTTTAATGGTACACAGACGTCACGGTTCGATATGAGTTCGGTACAACAGGAAATGTATTTTTACATTTATTTTGAACAGACAGTAGTGCTACACACATGTATCATGAGCAGTTGTTTTTGATTTGAACTAGATTGTATAATTTCAAGATTTAAAGCAAAAACAGAATGGTCTGACTTTGTGAAGATTTGTGAAATTATGCTACATCAGACATCTGCACCAAACAAAAACAGCAGACGGTCAGAATGAAATTGACACATTCATTTAAAAAAAATTTTGTCAATGTCTGTGTAGTTTTTATTTAATCTTATTTTTACTATTTTATATTTTACTATATTTCGGTTAACGTTTATCTTATTTCAAGTAATGAAAATGTTTTTTTATAGATAAAAAATATGTTTTTTATGGTTTAGTTTTAGTTAACGATAATAACCTTGATTATCATTCTTACAAATTCTTACAATTCTTATGAATTATTACGCTGCAGTTAAGGTTGGTTATTTACTCACCCGCTGCAGTCAGAGTTTTATTTGTACTGCCACTCATAATTGTTTTTGTGGCAAACTGTTGGTTGCTCTAGCTCCGCCCCTCCTAACTAGAGTGCACTAGCCAGAGTGCACTAGAATTAACCAGCGAGAGAACACCAGGTGAAGTTAATCTATTAGTTAGCAGGGCAGAACAGACTCCATGTAGAGTAGCAGTGGCAAGCATCTTGGTGGCAGGGATTTAAAACTTTAAAGGGGTCATATGATGCTATTTTAAAGATCATTATTTTGTGTATTTGGTGTAACAGAATATGTTGACATGCTTTAATGTTCAAAAAACACATTATTTTTCAAATACTGTACATTATTGTAGGTCCTCTATGCCCCGCCTCTCTCAAACACGTCGTTTTCAACAAAGCCCCCTCCTTTGACAAGCGCAGTCTGCTCTGATTGGCCGGCTGACCCAGTGCATTGTGATTGGCCGAACACTGCAAGCACGCGTCGGACATGTAACGGCCCTTACCATAATTGCTTCAGCTTTCAAAGTAAATATCAAGACAGTTAATAATGTCGTTAGTTTTACCATCAGTTCAAGCCCGAAAGGCAACAGAGTCGTGTGACAGACACAGTGATGATGCAGTACACAAGCCACGGTTAAGACAGCTGAAATCTGTCTTTCGCACTGACATGGCTGCATCAACACTACTGCTGTTCCTGAAACCACGCCTTCTTTCTTTGCGTGCACATTTGGGCCGCATTATGCAAATATTTCCACATAGTGAGGTAGATATGTGGGGGCGTGTTAGAACGAAAACTTGAAATCGCATCATATGACCCCTTTAACAAGACTCAAATTGACACAGGTAGAATGAAAGACTGGATTTTTTCGATCAGGTAGGGTACAAGTGATTTCAAAACCTTTCAGCCGGTTTATATATATCGTGTACATATTATTTATCTCGTATAAGATGCATTTGGTTGAGTCAAGCGCTTCATTGTAGTACTACGGTGATTATCTCTTCAGCGCGCAGCGCGAGCAGGACAAACAACAATGCAGAATATTAATAACTATGACTGGGACTGTCATACACATAACATTATAATGAGAACACTATTATAATAAAACGCTGTGAATTTTTTGAGTTTAGTTGCCGTGTTTCTGCACGTTGTTGCGTGAAGAACGGATCCACAAAAGGAGTTCATTCAGAGCCACAGACCCATTCATGTGCATTCGGAGCATTTTGTGCAGATAGCCTATAAGTCCTAATGTTAACTCTATGTTGTATAAATAACGAAGCATATTCTATATGAGATATTACTATTTTACACTATAGTAAAAAATGTTGTGAATTCTTAGGGTTTCGCTGACGTTTAATGTTAACTATCTTTTAATCAAAACATAAAACATTATTTACCCCGTTTGTATCTGCGAGGCATCTGTTACACATTTTCCCTGTGTGTTAACGTATTTATGACTGTCGAATGTCTGACTTGACTCTTGTTAATGTATTTTGCCCCACCTCCAAAACATATGATTCGACTATCAGTCGACTATCAGCAAGATTCGAAAATTCCGATTCGACTATGAAAGTCGGGGACACCCCTAGTATTTAGTGTATGAAAGTATATAAATGTTTAAATATCTGTTGTCTACTTACAAGATATTGTTCATGCTAATTTAAAAAGAACACTTTGTAAATAAGCTCTGCTAATTGTATTTTTGATTGTGTTTATTTGTGCTGTTACAGTGGTGTTTGTATTTGTCTAAAGGTTTTTCACCTGCTTGACTAAATGACTGGCTGATTGATCACTGCATCAAAAAATTTTATAAAATAAAAGAAAGCAAAGTATGGTCAATGAGTGGAATCCGGGCGAATTCTTGTAGTGGGCTGTCTTATCAAGTGGGAGAGTTCTGCACACTGAAACTTTGTAAATGGTGAAACCACTTGACAATTGTTAATTTGGGAGTCTGGTTTCTGTCCAGCAGATTTGCGGCGAGTCTCGAAGAGAATAACGCTGCACAATAACGACATGGAGGCTAAAATAAACAGGCAGGAAAATCAATGCGCCGAAGCATGCGGCTCTCGTGAAGTGAGTGGATGGAGGCACTTCAAAGACGAGGCCATCTGCTGCCCTTTATCGATCCGAACCCTGATATTTACAACAGCGCTCCATTCTAATGCAATCAGACAACAGCCAAGAAAAAGCTGGAGTCCAGTGAATGCATCATCGCTGTCCTATATGTGTCATAATGCAATGCAAGTCATTGATGCAAGGCTCTTTTTGACAGCATGCTAAGAGACAGTTTCTTGTTTGTTTTGCTTCACTCTGACACTTCGCCTTTGAGCGTGAATGATCAGGTAATCAAAGCCAAGACAATGAAAGCGCCGTGAAGAGACTCGACACAGGCTTTGGCCCAGAAGTGTTAAATGAGAGGTTAAAGCTAAACATAGACTGAGTGTTTTACTTAATGGTACACAAATCCAGCGCTCCCTGTGTTCTTCGTGACATTTTAATTCTTAGCACATCTTTATAAATGCAGAGAGAGAATTGCCACGTTTGCAGTGGACTCGTGAGTTCTCATCCATATTCAGCAGCGAGTGTTTTGAAAGCACCCATTAAACTGTATTAGTCCTTCAGCGCCGACCAGAAAACAATGAGAGCTGCTCTATTAATGATAGTAATCTGAGTAAACAAAGACTCAGACTTATAGATTTATAACTGGGAAAATTCAGAGATGCCGACAGTGGAGATATGAGCGTATTGATTTAATCGTTGTTCTGCTGATTTGTGTCTGTATGTAAATGTGCTGAAAATATCCTCACTCTCAGGTCATCAGAGATCAGAATGAGTTTGTTTCTTCATCAGGTTTGTAGAAATGTAACATTGCATCAGTGTCTCAGCAATGGATGCTCTGCAGTGAATGGGTGCCGTCAGAATGAGAGTCCAAACAGCTGATAAAAACATCACAATAATCCACAAGTAATCCACAGCACTCCAGTCCTTCAGTTAACATCTGGAGATCCATTGCTGAGACACTGATGCAATGCTACATTTCTCCAAATCTGATGAAGAAACAAACTCATCCTAATCTCACATGGCCTGAGAGTGAGCACATTTTCAGCACGTGCATTTTTAGGTGAACTATTCCATCATTGTAGCTGTGAAATCCATCAAGTTTCACGGTCGCGCTGCAGATCTCTAGTGCGTTGAAAGCAGCGTGTTTTGCTGTAAGTATATGGCCGTGTGTGGATAAAGGGTTCGGTGTGATCGCTGCCAAGTACTGAATACTGCAGATGTCATGTAGTCTGAATGTGCTTGTCTCAGGAGTTTTCTTTGAGTCTGAGTGAAGCTATTCTTAATGGAGACGCCTCTCATCTCTGACAGTAATATAGCGGTGGTGTTTTCAGAGACACACGTGGTCATGCATGAGCTTTGAAGATCAATAGTGTGTGTTCTAATGTAATCCTTATAGAAGATGAAACAGCAGCTTAAGGGCTCGTGGCTCTGTGATTCCTCTTCTCACTTTACTGTCTGTGTGAGAGGAAGATATGCATGTTGGGTAATTACTGGTGGTAAAACTTCAAGAGCACAGCGTGATAAGTGAATTAAAGCACATTAACATGGATCTTTCCACAGAGTTCTGTAATCTGATTGGATGAGCTACATTCTCATCTGTAATACAGACGATATTTGTGCACCTATGATCAGATTAATTTTAAGTTAAGCTGATGTGTTGGCAATTGTAAACAGCCTATATTTGGCAAATGGACTATATTACTTGGCGTAATCATTGTTTATGATTATTCATATTGATAGATGTAATTGTTTTCTTGTGTTTTGTCATATTGATGTTTCCATCATTGTGATAGTGAAGTGTTTATCAGATTTCATTTTTCACTTTATGAATGCTGCAATTTGCAGGATTAGTTTAGTATTTAGATATTATAGTTTTTGTTAATATTATTAATCAGTTTTTATTTTTATATTTTCTGTTTTAATTTTTACTTTAAAGCTTATGTAATTTCGTTTTTTGTCATTTTTATTAGTTTTATTTTTTGTCTATTTAAAAAAAAAAATTATTTCTATTTATTTGTTTGTTTATTTAGTTTCAGTTATTTTGATATTTCAAATTAAATTCAATTAAATGAGAAATGTTGCTATTGTAACTAGTTGAAATAAGGTTATGCTTTTTATTTTATTTTATTCTATTTTAGAATTTAAAAAAAATAAAAATTCAGTCATGGCCATTTGTATTAAGTCTGATATTTAGTACTATACTCAAGTTAAACTAAATGAAAATAAGAAATGTTGCCATGGCAACTAGCTGAAATAAAATAAGTTGTTTTTTTCAATTAATTTTATTTTATTTTAAGTAATTAATTTTTTTCATCTTTTTATTATTTTCATCGTTTTAGTGTCAGTTAATGATATTAACCCTGGTCAATTGGCAATACTTCTATTCTATAATGACAAAACCCTGGTCAATTGGCAATATTCTATTCTAATGACGAAACCCCAGTTAAATGACAGTATTTCTATTCTATTGTACTCTGTTTTATTATAATAACAATAACCTGCTCAATTGGCAATATTCTATTCTATTCTATCGACAAAAACCCCAGTCAATTGGCAATATTTCTATTCTATTCAACTCTATTTTATTCTAATGACAATAACCTGCTCAATTGGCAATATTATATTCTATAATGACAATAAGCATGGTCATTTGGCAATATTTCTATTCTTTTCTAATACGTTCTATTCTATAATGACAAAACCCTGGTCAATTGGCAATATTCTATTCTAATGACGAAACCCCAGTTAAATGACAGTATTTCTATTCTATTGTACTCTGTTTTATTATAATAACAATAACCTGCTCAATTGGCAATATTCTATTCTATTCTATCGACAAAAACCCCAGTCAATTGGCAATATTTCTATTCTATTCAACTCTATTTTATTCTAATGACAATAACCTGTTCAACTGGCAATATTCTATTTTTATAATGACAATAACCATTGTCATTTGGCAATATTTCTATTATATTCTAATACGTTCTACTCTATAATGACAAACCCCTGGTCAATTGGCAATAGTCTATTCTATTCAATTCAATTCTAATGACAACACAATATTCTATTCTAATGACGAAACCCCAGTTAAATGACAGTATTTCTATTCTATTGTACTCTGTTTTATTATAATAACAATAACCTGCTCAATTGGCAATATTCTATTCTATTCTATCGACAAAAACCCCAGTCAACTGACAATATTTCTATTCTATTCAACTCTATTTTATTCTAATGACAATAACCTGCTCAATTGGCAATATTATATTCTATAATGACAATAAGCATGGTCATTTGGCAATATTTCTATTCTTTTCTAATACGTTCTATTCTATAATGACAAAACCCTGGACAATTGGCAATATTCTATTCTATTCTAATTTAACGACAAAAACCCCAGTCAACTGACAATATTTCTTTTCTATTCTACTCTATTTTATTCTAATGACAATAACCTGCTCAATTGGTAATATTCTATTCTATTAACAACAAAAACCCTGGTCAATTGGCAATATTTCTATTCTATTTCAGAGTTGTTGTTGTTTTTACTCCGTCATAGCGGTCTGTATGAAGTTTGTTATTTGTGTTGGGTGTTGTGCAGTTTTCTTGCATTAGCTTGTGTTGATGGTGTTTGGTGTGTTTGTTGCCCTTGAGCGTCCCATCCGTCTGTCTGTGGAGAAAGCGCTGGTTTCAGACAGACGAGGGCTGGTTTCCTCAGACAGCGTATTGATTATCATGAGATTCCTGAAGCACGTGGGTTTTTAGCTCCAGGGACGCTGAGATGTTTCAGGCCAGACATTATGTCGTCTGACTCTTGTCGTTTGATTTACGGAGGAACATGTTGTGCTGTTCTTCGCTTCTTCATGCACATTTGTTTACTTTTCTGTCATGAAGTCCTGCTGCAGGCCAAACCAAAGACTTTCTCAATATAAATGTTCTAAGTGTAATAATAACAGACACATGATAAGAAATCTCTAGAGAAAATCAGAAAAGATAAGAAGTTCAGT